>NC_062261.1:24400167-24739809 GCF_916048215.2 Malus sylvestris
AACTTTTTGCAAAGTATTCGGACTTGTGTTTATTCAAAATAAACTATAGTCCAACCGAGAGTGATCTTCGGTGAATGTCATCCAACATGAGTAGTATTATGTTGTGGATAAGTGCCACTAACATCTAAGTGAATTAACCTCAACAACTTTGTGATTCTTTCTTCTTTCCAAAAGAATAAAGATTCGAACATTTCGCCTCTATACAATTTTAACAAGAAGGTATTGGATCCGGATCTAACAATCCAAAGCATCCATCTATGACTAACTTGTAATTTATGTTTTTAGAGGTATCACAACTTTAGTTGGGATTAGTCACTACCTTGCAACCTTTTGGGTTTTAAGCATCGTTGTATTCTAAACAGTTAACACTACCATATCATCTCTACTATAGAGACAATAAATTAGATTACTATAATCCAATCATTGATTAATAAAGAACAATGTTTTGTCAAACAAAACATTCATCCATCTCTACTATAGTGACGGAATTAAATTCCTTAAAATTGGAATGTAAAGACAATCTTTGGTTTTTCCAATTTCTTTGGTAGTTCATATGAGGAAGTAAGTACCATCTGCTTTCGCAGAAATCTATATTTTATTCACTTTCCGAATGTGAAGTACTTTCTCTTCTCTCATTAATCTTCTACTTCTTATTAGCCACACTTTTACAACGATTGTAAAACATAGTTACTAATACGGAATCAAACATTCAAGTAGAAGAATCAACTGTTTTGAACTATTCAAGAACAATTTACAACACCTTCGAAAGGTGTGTTCTTGACATTTGTAAGACATTTCTTGCAAATACCCCTTCCAATGTCCATCCTTTCATAAAGAAAGTTTGTTCCCTTGGAGTTATTTCGCTTTCTTCATTTGACTTCTCCTTTGACTACCATAGTCAAGGTCCCTAAACTCCCACTATCTCTCTTGAAACTTATTTCAATTGTGTTATACACATCAAACATTTTGGAGAGCATGTGTTTATTGTACACTACATAGTTTACAATAAACTTAGTGAACGATTAGGATAGGGACACAAAGGTGAAGTCCTTGCCTAGTTCCCGTCTCTAGAAGTGTTCTAATACTTCAACACTCAATGATTCAAAATCATCATAAGTCCATGTTGATGCACTATTTTTGTCAACCAACCATTATGTTCTAAACATAATTACAAACTTTCAAGAGTTGTTCAAAGCAACTCTCATTTCTTCATACAACAATTTGTAAGTGAAGAATCATGGCACATAAAGTGTCCATGCCTTTGTGCTTTCTTCTCAAGTTCTTTGTTCATTTAACAAAGAAACAAGCACTAGTGTTTGCATTGACTAAGGGTTGTTCAAAGCAACTATTATTTCTTCATACAACGATTTGTAAGTGAAGAACTAATAACACTAAAAGTGTCCTTGTCATTATGCTAATCTTCGTAAGTTCCTTTGTTCATTTAACAAAGGATTAAGCATTGGTTGTTTGTGTTGTCCTCTTCATGATAGACCTTTCTAACATATTCTTCTAATGATACATTATCAATAGGAAGATTGTGAGGATGAGACTACTTAGGTACATTTACAAGCCATTAAAGACAATCTATGATTTTGTAGTACTAAGTCCGGAAACTAAACTTTCAGCTTTTATTTGTCAAGTGTTGGATAGCGTTTGCAAATATATAGGTAAACAAATACATAACGAATATAAATTGATTGATTTTAAGCCATTTGATTCGGGTCTTTAAATCAAAATAGCACCACCCACTATTTTTGGCAAATTCCATATCCCTCATTGGAATTCGAGAGTTTTGGATGAAACTCTTAGTAGGGTATGGGAGGCTCACTATTACCAAGCCCACCTCACAATGATATGATGTTGGCTAGCATTAATAATAATGAGAGAGTACACTTACTCATTTGCAACTAATGCAAGTACCCATCTTATTTGGCCTCTAGAGAATGTCACCTCACAATGATATGATGTTGGTTCCATTGCACTTAGTTAAGTCATTCCCACCATGCTTAGTTCGTGAAGGGGTTCAAGAATAGCCTCACGATGATACGATGTCGGCCATCCTCGTTGCCTACACTCACCTCATCATATGTATATGGATTCCTCCTGAGTATAAGCATGCACTTTGTACTCCCCCATGATAGGGTGAAGCCGGTGTACAAGTCATAAACGATTGGAGCCACCGCGGTGGAAGGCCTACGAAAGAGTGTTCTAAGCACTCTCATGCTTATCAACTTAATAATGGTTTGGTTGAGGGTTTTAGGTCTCATCACATATAAACATACATTTTAATCTCTATTAAAACAATTTTGGTCCTATTACAACTATTGGTCCATATGATTGTTTTTAGTTGTATATAATACTCCCACTATGCTTATAAAACGGTTTTTAAAGCAAGAGTATATGATACTACTAACATAACCTTTGCATTCATTTGATGGACTATATAGTTGCCTTACGGCCTTAGGATGATTATGAACCTTTGTTTAGATTCAACACGAGCCTTATGTTGAATCTCGGTCTAGGGATGGTGATTGATTTTAGTTACGTGTTTAATCACATTAAGGCGTGTTGTCTTAGGGGCGTTGGACCCAACTACTTCATTTTCATGCATATCAAATAAAGCAAGAAAGAAGTACTTCAAAGTAAAGGTGAGCTTATGCTCATTACAACATTTGCATAAAACAAATTACTTTAAAGTAAAGAAGAGCTTAAGCCCTTTTACAACATTTGATCAAATCAAATTACAACCAAAATCTAATCTACACATTCCCATGGTTCAAACAAATTTGAAACGGCCTTTCACATAGCTCAATTATATTAGGCTTAGGTTCATAATCACCCTTTAATTAATTAACACTTTAACTAATTAAATTGAATGCAACATTTTCATTTGGTTTTTGTATCCATAAAATTGATTTAAATGGAGCTAAACAAAATGAAAATCCAATTCTCATTTAAAGAGACAAAACAATTTTGTTCTCTACCTAATTTGGGCCAATATGCAATAACCACAACTTTTGGGCCATAAAGCAATTAACCTCAACTTTTGGGCTATATTGCAAAACTTTTGGGGTCACTTTGTAAAGACACAAAAGTCCACTACTTCATGTAATTACAATAGAACCCAAAATTTAATCAATGCAAAAACTTCATTAAAGGATCAAAACAATTTGTCCTTTAGCGTTTTAGGACCCTAACGTAAAAACGTAAACTTTTGGGCCAAAGTGCAAATACACAAAAGTATCAAAACTTTATGTAATTGCATAAAAGGCCCCAAAAGTACCCCCACTAGAGGGTGGCCGGTTTTGGAAGAGGATAGGGTGATGTGTGTGTTGATTTGTGAGTTTTAGACATAAAGCATGCAAGTGATGCAAGTGGTGTGTGTGTGAAAGGAAATTAATCCTTTCACACCCACCATAATATCTCTTACATCTCTTACACCATATAAACAAATATCTAAAACATTTAAACATTTGAAAAACATAAAACATAAACTTTATGAAATAAATCAAAACTTTGAATCAAAACACAAACCTTTTTGTTCTTGGCAAAAATGTCAAGAACAATGAAGAACATTCATGAAAAACCCAAAATTTTTCCATGAACTTTTTTCACCCAAAAACATTCCAAAACCATTCAAACTTTAGGGAAATAACATCTAACCAAACTAGGGTACATAGGGGTTCCAAAAGTCACTTGAAAACACTTTTAACAAGTCAAACAAGAACCCAAAAATCCACCCTTTGGATTTGGCCGAAAATTCCCAAAGTCATGGCACCAAATTTTAGCTCCAATATCCATGCTCATATGAACTACATCTACAACATTTGAGATGGCAAATTTTCTGACAAAATTTACATTCAAAGAAACAAGAATAAAGCTTGTAACATATTACAACTTTTAAATCACAAACTATGAACTACAAAACCAAAAAGGATTCACCAACTACTAGGCCTAGGCTCTGATACCACTTGAAGGAAAATTTTGTGCATATATGTTCATTTAAGCAACAACAATAAGCATGCAATTAACAATTAAAGGCGGAATCATGCTAGCATGCACTTAAAAACAAAACATTAACCAAGAAATTCAAAGCCTAGTAGATTGGTGAACCAATAAACAACTCAAAACAAAGTGAGTTGAAATATATACCTTTGTAGATTCCTCTTTGTATTTAAACAAAGGCTAATCACCCAAGAGATAGGGCCTTCATTCCTTGCATCTTAGATCCATGGATTTGGATGGATCTACACCAAGGAGAGCATGGATGATAAATGAGTGACCATGGAAGAATAGATGGCTAGCTACAACTTCCATGGTGGCCGGCCTTTCTAGAGAGAAATGGAGAGACAATTCTCACCAATTTTCCCCAAAACAAACCCTTAATGAATAAAAGGCTATAAAGTCATATTTATACCTTTATTCATTTGAGTGGCAAACTTGTAATTAAAGCAAGTTCACTACCCTTTCTCTATATGGCCGGCCATGGGGGGTTGTTTGGGCTTTTGGGTCTTAGTGAATCATTATTCATTAAGTTGTCACACAACTTAAGTCAATGGGCTTGACGTTCGAAGCCCATTGGGCCTTAAGGTCCAAAACCTATCCCGAGGTCTTTAACGAACTTATTCGTTTGATTAATTAACATATTAATTAATCCTTGCCATAAATAATTAAACTATTCAATTATTCTTACTCATTTAGTTTGTTTCATCCATCTCCACCTTATACGGTGTACGATCCATTAGGTTCCTTTTAGCGAGGCAGTGGGCGATCAAAACTCTTTCAAATCGATTATGAATTGAAACTTACTTTCAATTCTCCCTTTAGTGATAATACACTTTTAGGGCTTCCACAAACCATGAGTGACACCTAGCCGTATGTCATGGTTACCCAAGCTAATCAGAAGAGGTTAAGAACCTATTCAGTTTAGGATTACAAATGCAATACGGTCTTTCTCTAATCTAATACTCCTGACCACATTGTTTGGTTTGATAGTTTATTTATTCATGTCTACTATCCAATGTGATTCGTGTTCTTATATGATTTCCTTGAATGTGATTTAGAACGACTTTTCTAAATCTCATTCATACTCTGGCCAGAGATTCTAAATCATATCATAGAGTATTCTCCCTCAAACGGTTTGAAGGTTAGAGATCCCTTGTTGCGCATTCACTTGCCTCCATGACTAAGTGGCTTAACCCCAACGATGCCGTGGACACCCCCGATGGGGTGACATTGACATAATCAAAGATCAAGGACTTAACCACAAGACAACTGTGATGCCTCAGGTCAAAGGACTAATTTGCATTATCCCAAACATGAGTTCTCATGTGACATGAGTATGAGAACTCTTCGTTGATCGCGTTCAGTGAACTCATTCTCTACTGAGCACCTACGTACTTGTCTTGATGTCACACACACCAATGACTCGAGACTAGTCACTCTCCCTGAGAGAAGACATAGCACGTACCGATCTTGACGGACTGTCAATGCCCAATTGGCAATCCTATGATCAGGAACATTTAGGATGTGTCTACGAAAGAATGGTCTCATGAATCTAACTTCATTAGATTACATTCTTCCAATCACATATTCCTTGGACTTTATCGTTTAAGCATATAACATTTATATGAGACGGCTCAAACAATAATCTTTGCCCTTTATATTAAACTAGATTAGCTTAACATGTGAAATGTCCGTAAAGTATCATCATATGATTGGTTTTAGGGCACATTTCCAACATAAGTGTGGACTCTTAATAAACATACAAGAATAAGTTATCAATCAAACGGTTAAGCAAATTGAATTCACAACTTATGAAATAACAACTGAAGGTAATCAATTCATAATGCAAGTATAATCATGGTATTGAATAGCCCCCTAGCCAAGAAGGGCTTAGTTCCTCATAAACGCAAAACAAAGATACATAAATTTAGACATTGAAAACAAAGAATGAAAACACCTAAAAACGCTCCAGCAATCCAAATTGAATGGCGAGCACGTCCAAGGGTCTCCTTCCTTTTTCTTTGCTGCGGTAAAAGGGATGGGTGAAGGTTTTTTGTGGTGATTTGTGGTGGTGGATGGATATAGGTTGGTTATGCTGAAGGGTGGAGTGCTTAGAATGGTTAGAAAGGAGTCTTATTTATAGGGAAAGGAAGGGCTAAAAATTTATTAATTTTGGAATCAGAAATCAATGGAAAATAGGCAAGAAAGGTGCAGGAATTAAAGAGAATAGGAAAGGAAATTCGGAAGAGAGTGTAGGACATATTTAGGAATGTGTTTTGAGGTACAAAATAGGTAAGAATCCTCTCCCCTTGTGCAGCAAGAATTGAAACAAAAGGGAATGCAATTTTGGGTCAGAAAATAGGTAAGAAAGGAGAGAAAGGTGCGGTAATGCCTAGAACTAAAGGGGAATGTGAATTAAAATCAGAAAATAGGAAAGGAGAGGATCCCTTGTGCGGCAAGGAACGGAAAAAGCCTCGGGTGGTGCGGCAATATCTAGGGCAGGTTCTAGGACTTCTAGAAATATGTAATTAGGCAACCTAACATGTTTTGAAACCCTTTTGTGGCTGGAACATAGGTGAGGAAGGATTAGGAAACTTCCAAGCCAAGAATAGAAACTTTCAAGAATGGAAACCTCCAAGAATAGAAACTTTGGTTTCCAATTCTGAACTCTTTGTTCTTCATTTCATTATTCATTCCTAGCCTCCTTTGATCTTCAATTTCGTCCATCCACCTTGCTCCAAGCATAAGCTTTCCATTCCATGCCCAAAACTGCTCCAAAAGGCTCCAAAATGCACATGTTTGCATACTTTGTCCTTAAAACCTGAAATTGCACGAAAATAGCTTAAAATACTAAAATTACTAAGTACTAGCGACGTAAATGCAAGGAAACGAGCTAATTAAGTCGCATAAATATGCTTCTATCATTTATTAGGATCTTCCATGGACAACCCATGGAACTTAGGAATATGGTGCAATAAACTGGACTTTAATTCGAACTCATCGGTCTTTCCTTGGGCAGCCACGGGGTATTGAATGCTGATAGGAGCATATTTATGCGACTTAGTTGGCTTGTTCTTAAGCATTTATGTTGTTTTTCTTTAGTTATTTTAGTGTTTAAAGTCATTTTTGTGCAATTTCAGGTTTAGAGACGAATTATGCAAAGAAGTGCAAAATGGAGCATTTTTGAGCAAAATTGAGCTGGAATGGAGTGTATGCTAATGGAGCACAAGGAATGGACGAGTTTGAAGGTCAGAGGAGCTTAAGAAATGAAGAAATGAAAGTGAAGAACAAAGAATTCAGATTTGGAAACCAAAGTTTCTAAAGTTGGAAGTTTCTATTCTTGGAGGTTTCCATTTTCGAGAGTTTCTATTCTTGGCTTTGGGCTTTTAGATGACCTAAACCCTAATTCCTTGTAAACCCTAACCCTAGCCGCACCTAGGCCTCTAGAATATCTGATTTCCTTGCCTTGCAAGGCATTCTAGAAGGCCCATCTCTAAACCCTAACCCTAGGCCTTATTCCCACTAAAAATCTGATTGTTTTAACCTAATTTCTGGTGGATTTGGGCTTCTAGAAACCCTAATCTGATTGCTAGGGTTTTGAAGTGCCTATATATACTCATTAAACCCTTTTGGCCGGAGATATCACCTCCCATATACATCATTCACGTCAGAAACAAAGAGGCTCTCTTTGCCGCACCTTTCCACCACCATATTCCATATTTTCTGCCCAAAATCATCCCTAGCCGCACCACCCATCAACCCTACACCTTTCCATACCATTCCCCATCCATTCTACACCATAAATACCACCCAAAACCTGTTCTAAAGTTCTCTGCCGTAGCAAGGAGGAAGGAGAATTCTTGGATGCGCTTGCTGCCAAGTTGGAGTGTTCTAGGTGTTTTCTTTCTTTGGATTTTAATTTCTAAATTTATGTATCTTTGCTTTGCGAGTATGAGGAACTAAACCCCCCCTTGGCTAGGGGGGATTCGAAACAATGTTTATGCTTGCTATATGATTTGATTACTTCTAATTGCTTTTCATAAGTTGTGAATTCAATTTACTTATCTACAAGAATTAAAACTGATTTGTGTATGTTGGTTAAGGGTCGACACTTAATTTGCATGCATGAATTTGATGCTAGGATATAAGGAAATTTCACCTAATCGTTATGGACTTATATTCATAAGTAGTAAAGGTTGATGATCTCAATCGCGTTAAGTAAATTCTTGGCATAAGTTTCATGCAATCATAGTAACAAGTGCTTCGTCAATGCTTATGGTTTTCATAGAACTTAATGATTCTTGCTTGTATCTCTATTATGCAATCATGTAGGGGACTTGTGGGGAATGCTTTGGGTTGTCGTATGCAATCATCCAATTCAATAACGTTAGGAAAATCTGAAGGTTAATTTAAGCGGACCTAATTAACTTGGGGCGTTGAGAATTCATGGGTTATTGAAAAGCAATTGGAAATCGTTTTGAATGCAAGTATAACATGTGTGGAGATGAACCCCTTAGCTAGCTTTCTATCCATTCAATTCAATCAAATTCGTTTTAAAATCTGTTTTGATTTACAAGTTTATGTTTTGTTTTCAATTTCGTAAAAACCAAATCCCCCTTTGTTTTCAAGTGTCAAATTAGTTAGAGAGTGTGTTAGTTTGTGTTTTTAAGTGTTTTGAGTCAAGTTAAAACCTATTTTCGTCAAAATCTTGTTTAGAGTTCAAAACTGCCCAGAAAGTGGTTTTAAGGCAGTTTTGATTGTTTTTGTGTTATTTTGAGTCTTTTGGTTTGTTTTGGTGTTTTAAGTTATAGTTTTACATTCTTTGAGTCTAGTTTAGTGTTTTAAACTTTACGTTTTTGAGTCAGTTTTCAAGTGATTTAGCAATCCCTCCTAATCCCCGGCTTAGAACGATCCCTACTTACATACTTACTACAATTGATAAAAAGAGGGTTAATTTGAGTGCTAGTTAATATCATATCAATTGTAAAGTGGTGCGGCATTGTCCAATCCTGAAGCAGAAAGCTCCTTGATTGTTCGATTGTCCACTGCCATGTCTTGTACTTCTTCAAAAATCTGAGCCGATCGAGATGGTTGGGGTTCTTGTTGATCCTTGCTCGTCTCAAAGTGCGTTCAAAATCGTCGTCAAAGTCAAGGATGTGCTTATGAACAGGTTGAGAACTTCGAGTCATAAACCACCTAAAACAAGAAAACAACTAAAGTCATCAACTAGGAACAAAAATACATGAAAATAAACAAAAAGAAATAACAAGGGATTAGGAAAGTTGCTAATCCCCGGCAAAGGCGCCAAAAACTTGATGCGAAAATTAACTTAACACACAAATTTAACCCTCTTTTGACAATTGTAGTATAAGTATAAGTAGGGATCGTTCTGGACCGGGGATTAGGAGGGCTTGCTAATAACCTCTAAATTGACTCAAAAACATAAAACTAAACTTAAAAATACTTAACAAGACTCACAAGACTCAAAGCAAACTTAAAATACTCAAAACAGCTTAAAACAACTAAATAAACTTAAACTAGACACTGGAATGACTTTGGACGAAAATTGACTTTTACTTGAATAAAATGTTGGAAATGTGCCCTAAAGCCAATCATATGATGATACTTTACGGACATTTTACATGTTAAACTTATCTAGTTTAACTATAAAGGGCAAAGATTATTGTTTGAGCCGTCTCATATAAATGTTATATGCTTAAACGATAAAGTCCAAGGAATATGTGATTGGAAGAATGTAATCTAATGAAGTTAGATTCATGAGACCATTCTTTCGTAGACACATCCTAAATGTTCCTGATCATAGGATTGCCAATTGGGCATTGACAGTCCGTCAAGATCGGTACGTGCTATGTCTTCTCTCAGGGAGAGTGACTAGTCTCGAGTCATTGGTGTGTGTGACATCAAGACAAGTACGTAGGTGCTCAGTAGAGAATGAGTTCACTGAACGTGATCAACGAAGAGTTCTCATACTCATGTCACATGAGAACTCATGTTTGGGATAATGCAAATTAGTCCTTTGACATGAGGCATCACAGTTGTCTTGTGGTTAAGTCCTTGATCTTTGATTATGTCAAAGTCACCCCATCGGGGTGTCCACGGCATCGTTGGGGTTAAGCCACTTAGCCATGGAGACAAGTGAATGCGCAACAAGGGATCTCTAACCTTCAAACTGTTTGAGGGAGAATACTCTATGATATGATTTAGAATCTCTGGCCAGAGTATGAATGAGATTTAGAAAAGTCGTTCTAAATCACATTCAATGAAATCATATAAGCACACGAATCACATTGGATAGTAGACATGAATAAATAAACTATCAAACCAAACAATGTGGTCAAGAGTATTGTATTAGAGAAAGACCGTATTGCATTTGTAATCCCAAACTGAATAGGTTTTCTCTACCTCTTCTGATTAGCTTGGGTAACCATGATATGCTGCAAGGTGTCACTCATGGTTTGTGGAAGCCCTAAACGTGTATAAACACTAAAGGGAGAATTGAAAGTAAGTTTCAATTCACAATCGATTTGAAATGGTTTTAATCGCCCACTGCCTCGCTAAAAGGAACCTAATGGATCGCACACCATAAGAGGTGGAGATTGGAGAGTAAACGGAGATGAGTAAGAATGATTAAATGGTTTAATCATTTATTTATGGCAAGGATTGATTAATATGTTAATTAATCAAACGAATAAGTTCGTTAAAGACCTCGGGATAGGTTTTGGACCTTAAGGCCCAATGGGCTTCGAACGTCAAGCCCATTGACTTAAGTTGTATGACAACTTAATGAATAATGATTCACTAAGACCCAAAAGCCCAAACAACACCCCATGGCCAGCCATTTAGAGGAAGGGTAGTGAACTTGCTTTAATTACAAGTTTGCCACTCAAATGAATAAAGGTATAAATATGACTTTATAGTCTTTTATTCATTAGGGTTTCTTTTAGAGAAAATTGGTGAGAACTTGTCTCTCCATTTTCTCTCTAGGAGGCCGGCCCCTTGGGGGGTGCATCTTGCAATCCCACTACTCCAAGGTCACTCATTTCTTCTCCAATCTTTCCTTGGTGAAGAGACTTAGAGGTTCTCAATTTTGGGAACTTGGAGAAACCTATTCATCCATCCAAATCCATAGATTTAAGATGCAAGGAATGAAGGCCCTCTCTTTGGGTGATTAGCCTTTGCTTATGCAAAGAGGAATCTACAAAGGTATAAATTTCAACTCACTTTGTTTTGAGTTGAGTTTTGGTTCACCAATCTACTAGGCTTTGAATTTCTTGGTTAAAGTTTTGTTTTTAAGTGCATGCAAGCATGATTCCACCTTTAATTGTTAATTGCATGCTTATTGATGTTGCTTAAATGAACTTGTTTCCTTAAAATATTCCTTCAAGTGGTATCAGAGCCTAGGTCTAGTAGTTGGTGAATCCTTTTGGGTTTTGTGGTTCATAGTTTGTGATTTAAAAGTTGTAATTGTTACAAGCTTTATTCTTGTTTCTTTGAATGTAAATTTTGTTAGAAAATTTGCCATCTCAAATGTTGTAGATGTAGTTCATATGAGCATGAATATTGGAGCTAAAATTTGGTGCCATGACTTTGGGGATTTTCGGCCAAATCCAAAGGGTGGATTTTTGGGTTCTTGTTTGACTTGTTAAAAGTGTTTTCAAGTGACTTTTGGAACCCTTATGTACCCTAGTTTGGTTAGATGTTATTTCCCTTAAGTTTGAATGGTTTTGGAATGTTTTTGGGTGAAAAATGTTCATGGAAAAATTTTGGGTTTTTCATGAATGTTCTTCATTGTTCTTGACATTTTTGCCAAGAACAAAAAGTTTGGTGTTTTGATTCAAAGTTTTGATTAATTTCATAAAGTCTTTGTTTTGTGCTTTATCAAATGTTTTAATGTGATAGAAATTGTGTAAGGTGATGGAAATGGTGATAGGTGTGTAAGAAGTACTTCTCTTACACACACATCACTTGCATGTTTTTATGTCACAAACCACTTGCATGTTTTTATGTCACAAACCACTTGCAAGGCTTTATGAATTTGTTGAAAAATTTTCAAAATTTTTGTGGACTAACACTCCAAAACCGGCCACCCTATTATTAGGGTTCTTTTGGGTCTTTTATGCAATTACATAAAGTTTTGATACTTTTGTGTATTTGCACTTTGGCCCAAAAGTTTACGTTTTTACGTTTAGGTCCAAAAACGCTAAAGGACAAATTGTTTTGCTCCTTTAATGAAGTTTTTGCATTGATTAAATTTTGGGTTCTAGTGTAATTACATGAAGTAGTGGACTTTTGTGTCTTTACAAAGTGAACCCAAAAGTTTTGCAATATAGCCCAAAAGTTGAGGTTAATTGCTTTATGACCCAAATAAGTTGTGGTTATTGCATGATGGCCCAAATTAGATTGAGAACAAAATTGTTTTGTCTCTTTAAATGAGAATTGGATTTTCATTTTGTTTAGCTCCATTTAAATCAATTTTATGGATACAAAAACCAAATGAAAATGTTGCATTCAATTTAATTAGTTAAAGTGTTAATAAATTAAAGGGTGATTATGAACCTAAGCCTAATATAATTGAGCTATGTGAAAGGCCGTTTCAAATTTGTTTGAACCATGGGAATGTGTAGATTAGATTTTGGTTGTAATTTGATTTGATCAAATGTTGTAAAAGGGCATAAGCCCTTCTTTACTTTAAGGTAATTTGTTTTATGCAAATGTTGTAATGAGCATAAGCTCACCTTTACTTTGAAGTACTTCTTTCTTGCTTTATATGATATGCATGAAAATGAAGTAGTTGGGTCCAACGCCCCTAAGACAACACGCCTTAATGTGATTAAACGCGTAACTAAAATCAATCACCATCCCTAGACCGAGAATCAACACAAGGCTCGTGTTGAATCTAAACAAAGGTTCATAATCATCCTAAGGCCCTAAGGCAACTATATAGTCCATCAAATGAATGCAAAGGTTATGTTAGTAGTATCATATACTCTTGCTTTAAAAACCGTTTTATAAGCATAGTGGGAGTATTATATACAACTAAAACAATGAGATGGACCAATAGTTGTAATAGGACCAAAATAGTTTTAATAGAGATTAAAATGAATATTTATATGTGATGAGACCTAAAACCCTCAACCAAACCAATATTAAGTTGAAAAGCGTGAGAGTGCTTTGAACATTCTTTCGTGGCCTTCCACCGTGGTAGGCTTTAATCGTTTGTGACTCATACAATGTATTCGTCCAGTTCTGGGGTTGCAAAGTATGTGCTTACATTCAGGAGAAGCCTATAAACATATGATGAAGTGAAAGTAGGCAACGAGTATGGCCAATATGGAGTTCTTCTGAGGCCATTCTTGAACCCCTACTTGAACTAGCATGGTGGGAATGACTTAACTAAGTGCAATGGTGCCAATATGGAGTTCTTCTGAGGCATCATTCTCTAGAGGCCAAATAAGATGGGTACTTGCATTAGTTGCAAATGAGTAAGCGTACTCTCTCATTATTATTGTTGCTAGCCAATATGGAGTTCTTCTGAGGTGGGCTTGGTAATGGTGAGCCTCCCATAACCTACTAAGAGTTTCATCCAAAACTCTCGAATTCCAATGAGGGATATGGAATTTGCCAAAAATAGTGGGTGGTGCTATTTGATTTAAAGACCCGAATCAAATGGCTTAAAATCAATCAATTTATATTCGTTATGTATTTGTTTACCAATATATTTGCAAACGCTATCCAACACTTGACAAAGAAAAACCGAATGCTTTAGTTTCCGGACTTGGTAACACAATCCCAAAGATTGTCTTAAATGGATTGTATATGTACCTAAGTAGTCTCATCCTCAAAATCGTTCTATTGGTAATGTATCATCGAAAGAACATGTTAGATAAGTCTATCATGAAGAGGACAACACAAACAACCAATGCTTAATCCTTTGTTAAATGAACAAAGGAACTTACGAAGATTAGCATAATGACAAGGACACTTTTAGTGTTATTAGTTCTTCACTTACAAATCGTTGTATGAAGAAATAATAGTTGCTTTGAACAACCCTTAGTCAATGCAAACACTAGTGCTTGTTTCTTTGTTAAATGAACAAAGAACTTGAGAAGAAAGCACAAAGGCATGGACACTTTATGAGCCATGATTCTTCACTTACAAATTGTTGTATGAAGAAATGAGAGTTGCCTTGTACAACTCTTGAAAGTTTGTAATTATGTTTAGAACATAATGGTTGTTTGACAAAAATAGTCCATTAACATGGACTTATGATGATTTTGAATCATTGAGTGTTGAAGTGATAAACCACTTAATGAGACGGAAACTAGGCAAGGACTTCACCTTTGTGTCCCTATCCTTATGGTTCACTAAGTTTATTGTAAACTATATAGTGAACAATAACCACATGCTCTCCAAAATGTTTGATGTGTATAACACAATTGAAATAAGTTTCAAGAGAGATAGTGGGAGTTTAGGGACCATGACTATTGTAGTCAAAGGAGAAGTCAAATGAAGAAGATAAAATTAACTCCAAGGGAACAAACTTTCTTTATGAAAGGATGGACATTGGAAGGGGTATTTGCAAGAAATGTCTTGCAAGTGTCAAGAACACACCTTTCAAATGTGTTGTAAATTGTTCTTGAAAAGTTCAAAACAGTTGGTTCTTCTACTTGAATGCTTGATTCCATATTAGTAACTATGTTTTACAATCGTTGTAAAAGTGTGACTAATAAGAAGTAGAAGATATATATGAGAGAAGAAAAGGTGCTTCACATTCGGAACGTGAATCAAATATAGATCTCTGCGAAAGCAGATGGTACTTACTTCCTCATATGAACTACCAAAGAAATTGGAAAAACATAGATTGTCTTTATATTCCAATTTTAAGGAACTAAATTCCGTCACTATGTGAAATGGATAAATGTTTTGTTTGACAAAACATTGTTCTTTATTAATGAATGATTAGATTATTGTAATCTAATTGATTGTCTCTAAAAGTAGAGATAATATGGTAGTGTTAACTGTTTAGAAAATAATGATGCTTAAAACCCAAAAGGTTGCAAGGTAGTGACTAATCCCAACTAAAGTTGTGATACCTCTAAAACATAAATTACGAGTTGGTCATAGATGGACGCTTTGGATCGTTAGATCCGGATCCAATACCTTCTTATTAAAATTGTATAGAGGGGAAATGTTTGAATCTTTATTCTTTTGGAAAGAAGAAAGAATCACAAAGTTGTTGAGGTTAATTCACTTAGATGTTAGTGGCACTTGTCCACAACATAATACTACTCATGTTGGATGACATTCACCGAAGATAACTCTCGGTTGGACTATAGTTTATTTTGAATAAACACAAGTCCGAATACTTTGCAAAAGGTTTCAAAGAATTCAAGAAATGTAAGTTGATGAGTAAGACGTCTAAAGTATTTACCTCCTTAAATTTGATCCAAGGAAAAGTAACACTTTAGATGAGTTTCCTTGAAAGATATCAAGGAAAATAGCATCATAAGATAATGAATTTCTCCTTTAGGAGAAGAACGAACTCGAATAAGATTTAGTTCGTTAGATGTTATCTATTACCTATATATAGGATATATACTTCTAAGACAATATGATTGTCAATTAGAAGATCTTCCAATATTTTCATGACTCCATAAGATGTAGTTGGAAAGAAAGACAAAATCTTAAAACATGTTAAGATTTGGGGTTGTGTGCTAATAAGCAATATTTGTTTGATAACAATCTTGTGGGATATCCTTAAATGAACTTTTGGATATCGCTTCTATATACCAACTAACAAATGTTGTTTTGTTGGGTAGTTCATTGTAATCCTACAATGTGATTTGCCTAAGAGCAAATGAACGAGGGATAGAACTCAAAGAATGGTTCTTTGAGAGACAAGATAGTAATCAACAAATATACCAACCTAGTTCCTATGCCAAAAGCTCCAAGGTAGTCGATAAGGATTTATAAACCGTCTCAGTTGAATGGTTTGAACTTTATGACTATGTCATAGAGTTGCACCTCTTAATTCGAAAGAACTAAGAATGAAAATCCTTATGACTACAATGAGTGTATATATATGATATATACTCAAGGAAATGGTAAAGTACCATTTGACTCGAAATAATGAAACCTTCATAGCTAATTGGTAGCTTAAGGTGACTACAATCAAAGAGAATGGTTGACTTTGAAGGAACCATTTTTGACGTAGTCTTAGTTTCAATTAATTCGAAGATTGCTAGCTACAACTAAATGGTGATTCAATGTTTGGACATAATATAGGTTTCCGAAACCATTATTAAGATAGTCTTGATTATATATGTCTAAAACTATGAATCACAAGACATGTAAGTTGTAGAGATCCATCCATCATGGATCTTAGCAAGCTAGTGGGAGCTATAAGCGTCTTATGAGAGAAAGGTCAAATCGTTTGATTTCTCATAAAGATGTAAATGAATCTTTTGTTTACTAGGTTTACAAAAGATTAGTGGGAATTAATCATATTCCTAAATTTGTATATATATATAAATAAATATATATGTGATATATATGAATATATATATGATATATTAATTTTGGAAATGAAAAGAATATTTCTTCGTTAAAGTTATGACTTTAAGCATTCTATAACGATAGAATGTATATGGGAGACATAGTCTATATACATGGGATGGAAATCTATATTGATAGATTTCAAGATATAATTTGATTATATCAATCCCTAATAATAGACAAAAGTTGCTAGGAAGTTTCTCATATGATGATAAACTTCAATTAGAAAGATGACTCTAGTGTGACTAGCAAGTTGCCCTTCTCAAAGGGAACGTGCCCTTTTAACTCCCAAAGAAATAATGCGTAAATAGAATCCTTTATGCATACGCACAAAGGCGATTTATGTATTTCATATTATATGAAAAACATTGATATGAGTTGTACCTGGAAAGGTACAAGACGATATCAGTGCAAGCCCAGGATTAGAACCATGGCAACTGTCAAGTGAGTCCTTAAGTATTTAAGAAATACTAAAGGATAGATTCCTCAAAGAATGAGGAAGAATTAGAGTAATGTAAAGGAAGCGTAAATGTATTAGATTATGAATCTAATCCATCATTGGATGTTTCTTCATTATGAATGAAGAGATAAACGGATATCTCTTTATTATGACTAAAGAGATATTTGGATGGAAACATTAAAGTAATGACTTTAGTGTGTTCCATTATGAATGCAAAATATATTGCCAAATAGAAGTTTGCAACAATGTTGTTTGGATGGGAAAGTTCATTTAGTGAACTCTCTATTCGGTTCCAACCAGAAAGTGTATCTAGTGTACTGACACTATGACACTAATGGGGCGATAGCTCAAGCCTGGGAATCAAGGTCTCATCAAGATCCGAACTCATATGAGAGATTGAACCACATGATTGAGAATCATGTATAATGGTGACGTCGTTATTCTCAAGGTTGCTTCTATGGATAACATATAGATATCCATTGCCTAGGCCTACTATTCAGCCATTTATGAAATGACTACAAAAGAGGTATCATCACTGATGACTAAGCTGATTGGCTCTAGTGCAAGTGGGAGATTGTTCGAAATGTGCCCTAAAGCCAATCATATGATGATACTTTACGGACATTTTACATGTTAAACTTATCTAGTTTAACTATAAAGGGCAAAGATTATTGTTTGAGCCGTCTCATATAAATGTTATATGCTTAAACGATAAAGTCCAAGGAATATGTGATTGGAAGAATGTAATCTAATGAAGTTAGATTCATGAGACCATTCTTTCGTAGACACATCCTAAATGTTCCTGATCATAGGATTGCCAATTGGGCATTGACAGTCCGTCAAGATCGGTACGTGCTATGTCTTCTCTCAGGGGGAGTGACTAGTCTCGAGTCATTGGTGTGTGTGACATCAAGACAAGTACGTAGGTGCTCAGTAGAGAATGAGTTCACTGAACGTGATCAACGAAGAGTTCTCATACTCATGTCACATGAGAACTCATGTTTGGGATAATGCAAATTAGTCATTTGACCTGAGGCATCACAGTTGTCTCGTGGTTAAGTCCTTGATCTTTGATTATGTCAAAGTCACCCCATCGGGGTGTCCACGGCATCGTTGGGGTTAAGCCACTTAGCCATGGAGACAAGTGAATGCGCAACAAGGGATCTCTAACCTTCAAACTGTTTGAGGGAGAATACTCTATGATATGATTTAGAATCTCTGGCCAGAGTATGAATGAGATTTAGAAAAGTCGTTCTAAATCACATTCAATGAAATCATATAAGCACACGAATCACATTGGATAGTAGACATGAATAAATAAACTATCAAACCAAACAATGTGGTCAAGAGTATTGTATTAGAGAAAGACCGTATTGCATTTGTAATCCCAAACTGAATAGGTTTTCTCTACCTCTTCTGATTAGCTTGGGTAACCATGATATGCTGCAAGGTGTCACTCATGGTTTGTGGAAGCCCTAAACGTGTATAAACACTAAAGGGAGAATTGAAAGTAAGTTTCAATTCACAATCGATTTGAAATGGTTTTAATCGCCCACTGCCTCGCTAAAAGGAACCTAATGGATCGCACACCATAAGAGGTGGAGATTGGAGAGTAAACGGAGATGAGTAAGAATGATTAAATGGTTTAATCATTTATTTATGGCAAGGATTGATTAATATGTTAATTAATCAAACGAATAAGTTCGTTAAAGACCTCGGGATAGGTTTTGGACCTTAAGGCCCAATGGGCTTCGAACGTCAAGCCCATTGACTTAAGTTGTATGACAACTTAATGAATAATGATTCACTAAGACCCAAAAGCCCAAACAACACCCCATGGCCAGCCATTTAGAGGAAGGGTAGTGAACTTGCTTTAATTACAAGTTTGCCACTCAAATGAATAAAGGTATAAATATGACTTTATAGTCTTTTATTCATTAGGGTTTCTTTTAGAGAAAATTGGTGAGAACTTGTCTCTCCATTTTCTCTCTAGGAGGCCGGCCCCTTGGGGGGTGCATCTTGCAATCCCACTACTCCAAGGTCACTCATTTCTTCTCCAATCTTTCCTTGGTGAAGAGACTTAGAGGTTCTCAATTTTGGGAACTTGGAGAAACCTATTCATCAATCCAAATCCATAGATTTAAGATGCAAGGAATGAAGGCCCTCTCTTTGGGTGATTAGCCTTTGCTTATGCAAAGAGGAATCTACAAAGGTATAAATTTCAACTCACTTTGTTTTGAGTTGAGTTTTGGTTCACCAATCTACTAGGCTTTGAATTTTTTGGTTAAAGTTTTGTTTTTAAGTGCATGCAAGCATGATTCCGCCTTTAATTGTTAATTGCATGCTTATTGATGTTGCTTAAATGAACTTGTTTCCTTAAAATATTCCTTCATAAAAACATTTAAAAACACAAATTAAAACAGATTCTAGCTAATTAGACACTTTAAAGTAAAGGGGGATTGAGTTTTGGACGAAGTTGAAACAAACAAACAAGTATGAAAAACTAGACAGATTGTAAAACAAATTTGAGAAATAAGATGATGGATGGGATAGCTAGAGGCTTTTTCTCCACACATGACATGTATGCAAATAACTTAATTTCCAGTTACTACTTTATTGAATTATGAATGAGAATGCTCCAAATTAACCATGACATCACTAATTAACTCTAAGATTTTCTTTGTTTTATTGGATTGGATGCCATCATTCGACAACCCAAAACATTCTTCAAAAGTTCCCTACATGACATCATAATAGAGATACAATCAAAGATCATTACGTTTAATGAAAATCATAAGCATTGACAAAGCACTTGCACTATGACATCATGTCACTCATGCTAGGAATTGAACTTAACGTGATCGTTTATAAGCGACCTTAACTACATGTGAATATAAGTTTGTAACGATTATGTGAAACTTCCTTATATTCTAGCAACGGATTTATGCATGCCAATTAAGTGTCGACCCTTAATTAACAAATACAAATAAGTTATCAATCAAATAGTTAAGCCAATTGCATTCACGATTCAAGAGTTCATAATTGGAATTTATCAAATTATATTGCACACATAATCATGGCTTAGAAATCACACCTAGCCAAGTGGGGTTTAGCCACTCATATTTACAACAAAACGAAATGAAATGAATTTAAACATTAGAAACAAAAGAAAGAAAACAACTAAACACTCCAACGATCCAAGTTGGACAGCAAGCACGTCCAAGCACTTCCCTTCCCTTCCTTTGCTACGACATAAGGTGTTGGTGAGTGTTTGAAGGTTTGTTTGTTTGGAGGAATGGATGTGAAGATGAATGGATGTGTTTGGATGAAGGTTATGTTGAAATGGGAGTGAATGATCTAACCAAGTATGAACTAAATTTATGTTACACACACTTCCTTTTATAGAGGAAGTGCATGGCAATGGAGGGGAACATGGAGTGGTGTAGCAATTGAGTGCAATGATGCAATGTAATAATGCATGAAATTTGAAATGATGGAGGGAACAAAGAATGGTGTAGCAATTGAGTGCAATGATTCAATGTAATGATGCATGAAATCTGAAATGATGGAGAGAACAAGGAATGGTGTAGCAATTGAGTGCAATGATTCAATGTAATGATGCATGAAATCTGAAATGATGGAGGGGACAAGGGTGATTATGCATGGCATGGGTGGAAAGGTGAGTAAGTGGTGAATCAATGAGTGCAAGGAGGTGAAAGGATATTGTGCACATGGTAGACAAAGGAAAGGAAGTGGAATGATGCAACAAATGAGTCAATGGAGGGAACATGGATGATGATGGACGACATAGGAATCCAAAGGGAGTGCAATGGTGGTGCACGACAATGATGGAAAGGTGAATGATGGAGCGACACCCCTTTGTGGCTGAGCTCTTTAACACATTCCTAACCTCTTTAGTCTTCAATTTCGTCCATCCACCTTGCTCCATGCATGTGCTATTCATTCCAAGCCCAAAACTGCTCCAAAATGCACCAAAATGCATCTTATTGCTTTATATGGCCTATGGACCTACAAACACACGAAAATAGCTTAAAATACATAATTAACTAAGAAATAACAACATAAATGCATGAGAACAAGCTAACTCAGTTGCATAAATATGCTCTTATCAACTTCCTAGTGGGTCACCCATCTTGGGATTGGTCTCTCGCGAACTCACTTAACTTCGAAGTTCCTACGGAACCCAAAGCCAGTGAGCTCCTAAATGGCCTCGTGCTATATGGAGGTGGGCATGTACATATAAGGCATATCACCCCCTCTTCGTTGGTTGATGTGGGATGTTACAATCCACCCCCCTTAGGGGCCGGACGTCCTCGTCGGCACACTCTTACCACAACGTAGAATGACTCTAATACCATTCTGTCACATCCCAAACTGGCTCCGCCATAGCACGATATTGTCTGCTTTGGGCCACACCCTCACGATTTTGTTTCTGAGAACTCACGAGAAACTTCCCAGGGGGTCACCCATCCTAGGATCGCTCTAGCCCAAACTCGCTTAACTTCGGAGTTCCAATGAAACCCGAAGCCAGTGAGTTCCCAAAAAGCCTCGTGCTATATAAAAGTAGGCATGTACATATAAGGCACATCACCCCCTCTCCGTTGGTTGATGTCGGATCTTACACACCATGTGTTTTTATGCAAGTGATGGAAAATTTAAATTTTTAAGTTATTAACCTTTTAACACACATAACTCACCATTTCGTATGACGGTCACACAGAAAAATCTCTCTATATTTTGGGTGAACTTATTTATTGAATATGGCATAAAAATTGCAACTTCTCATTGGACCTTTTCTCTTTTCGACTCACATCACATTGCTTATGGAAACTTGTATTCAATTATTTATTGGGTTACATGCACAACCAAAGTAACACATCTTTAGGGGGCACGTAGTGCCTGTGATGAAAAAATGCACGCACATGCGGAGAGGCTAGTATGGCATAAAATTTCAACTTCTCAATGGACCTTGTTGGGAATTATACTAATAATATAAGGAATTCGATATAGGACATACCTTGCAGAATTTTTCGAATTCTGGATCGTTGCCTCGTTCTTACAAACCGTTGCATGAAGCACAAAGGAAAGTGTCATCCAAGGGAAGATTGTGTTGCATCTTTCCCCATTAGATTGCCTACGTACCTTGTGCGAATGCATAAGGATCAAACCGATGTAGTTCTTAGTAGCCTCCTAATCCTAGGGCCAAGGTGATACCTTTGAGGCTAAACTAAGAGAGAAAAAGATTACTGAGAGTGGAGAGCATTATCTCTCATCTCTAGAGCTAAGAGAATTGTTTTTGTTGGTGTATTTTCTCCTTTCCCAAAGCCTTCTTTATATAGTGGCTAAGAAGGAAGAGAGAAAAGGGAAATGGTCAATGTGGGACAAATACCACATATCGATAACACACCCTATATTGGGTGTATAAATCCTACATCACCCACTCACCCACATAGGGTGTTGCTATCATCTCAATTAGGTTATCTAATTCTCATCCATTATATCTTACCTCCTTATACAGGATATGGGACGCGCGACCTTGCGAGAATGAACATACATATGTAGGAGCGTTGTCATTAAGCTATCATGAAACTTAACAAGAGTGCATCGCTCGAAAGTTCTTTGCTTTATACCCCAGACAGTTCGTTATACACCAAACTTGACATTCTTTATCCCTTGTTACGACGATATAAAAAGAAATGTCATGTTCCATAAGTATCATGTATCCGTGTCTCACATTTGACAACTAATATCAAACAGACATTGGTCAGCTAATGAATCACATAACATAGTGTAGTCTTTAAAGTATCTTCCCTAAGGTATCATGGTCACTAACTTGACCATGTTAGATAAACATGCTAAAGTAGTGATCATCAAACCTCCTCATTATGACATAGACTTTAGTTCAAAAAGCTATAAGGGTAGGATCACAAAGATCTACTGGCTCACACAGTGACTTGAAGCAGGGATCTGATAGGAGCATTGATAGGAGCATATTTATGCGACTTATTAACTTGTTTCTTGGCATTTATGTTGTTAGTTCGTAGTTATTTTAGTATTTTACGCTATTTTCATGTGTTTGTAGGTTCAAAGGGTTAATGTGGCAAAGAAGTGATTTTTGGAGCATTTTGGAGCATTTTTTGGCATGGAATGGATGGTATATGCTTGGAGCAAAAGGAATGGACGAAATTTCAAGTTTGTGCATCATCCTCTCCCTATAAATAACCATTTTAGCACACTCATTTCACCCAACACATCCATTCACTTACCACTACATCCACTCAATCCACCCACTACACCCATTACATCCACCCACTACACCCATTACATCCACTCATTACCAAACACTCATCCACTACACCCATTACATCCACTCATTACCAAACATCCACCCACTACACCCATTACATCCACTCATTACCACAACCCACTACACCTATTACATCCGCTCATTACCAAACATCCACCCACTACACCCATTACATCCACTCATTACCACAACACTCACCCACTACAACCATTACATCCACTCATTACAACTCCATACACTCCTCTCCCTAGCCTATAAATACATCCACCCTTCACCATAATTTGGGGGCCATCATCCAAAGACACCACATCATCTACACAACTCTCCACCCTTCACCATAACTCACCTATATCCATCCATCACCACAAGAGACCATCCATTCACCACTCACACCTTGGTACCGCATATTTGCAAGGAATGAGGATTGCTTGGAGTTGTGCTAGTCATTCAATTTGGATTGCTGGAGCATTCTATGTGTATTCTACTTTGGTTTTCAATGTTTAATTTCAATTGTTTCTGTTTAATTGCAAGTATGAGGAACTAAACCTCTTTTGGCTAAAGGAGAATTCGAAACCATGAATATATTTGCAATATGAATTGATTTCTTCCAATTGTGATTTGATAACTTGTGATTGCTATTCAATTATCTATTTTATTCATAACGGATTTGTGTATGTTTATTAAGGATGCATACTTAGTTTTCATGCATGAATTTGATGCTAGGATATAAATAAGTTTCACCTAATCGTTACAAGTTTATATTCATGAGTAGTGAAGGTTGCTTGTCACAATCGCGTTAATTGAATTCTTGGCAAACGTATCATGCATTCATAGTTACAATTGCCTCGTCAACGCTTATGATTTTCATGGAATGTAATGATCTTTAATTGTATCTCTATTATGCATTCATACAGGGGACTTTTAGAGAATGATTTGGGTTGTCGCATGCATTCATCCAATTCAATGAGTAAAGGAAAATCTGAGGGTTAATTTGTGCATGACGGTTAATTTGGGGTGTTGAGTATCATAGTTTATTGAAAATAAATTGGAGATGGATTCGTATGCAAGTGTGTCATGTGTGGAGAAAGACCTTCTAGCTAGCCCATCATCCATCCAAAACAACCAATTTCGTGCAAATCTGTTTAGTTCTAGTTTTTGTTTTGTTTTACTTTATTTTCGTCCAAAACCCAATCCCCCTTAACTTTAGTGTGTCTAATTAGTTAGAATCTGTTTTAGTTTGTGTTTTTAAGTGTTTTGAGTCTATAGAGTCTAGTTAAGTGTTTTTAAGTTTCTTTTTGTAAGTCAGTTTAGTTTAGATTAGCAATCCCTCCTAATCCCGGGTCCAGAACGATCCCTACTTATACATATACTACAATTGTCAAAAGATGGTTTAATTTGTGTGGAGAACCGCAAGAATTCCAATAAGATGGATACTAGCAGCAAGAAGAGGAGTTATATCACTGGCCATATGAGCCATCACAGCCACCACAACAATCTGCCCAATTCAATTCAGGTACATCTTTGGATAATGATATGTTTAATAAGGTACTCACCTCTTTGAACCAGGATGTAGAAAACCGAAACAAAGAGGTGCAAAATCAAGCCAAGAAGACGGGCAAATTGGAAAAGCAATTTGGGCAAATTATGGAGTTCACGGCACAAATTCAAGAGCAAAGTGAATTCTCCAACTCAACTGTTGAAAATTTGAAGGAAGATTTTGAAATCCATGATGCTATCTCTTTGGGAAGTGCTATGGAGGTTGGAGGTGAACCGAAGACATCCAAACCAAGCCAAAACATGGATAAACAGCTGCTGCTCGAAGAGGAGGAGAGTAACAAGGCCACGACAAGGAAAGAACCACCTTTACCACAGCCCCATATGCCCTCTATGTCATCCACTACAACCAAGGTAAGCCTAAATTCAATTTGTCCTGACCGCATTTTACCAAATGTCCTTATTCCTTGTAGGCTCATGCAATCCAAGGAAGAAGAGGGTGAGAAAGACATCTTCGAAACCTTTCCAAAGAATCAAGAGCAAGAAGTGGATGGGGAATGTCTAGAATTCATCAAAGAATAAACACTTGAGACGAAAATTCTGAAAGAAGTTGGATTTTATGACACGGGACAAGTCATAACTCTCAAAACACCAAATCTGGCCAAGTTCCATATCCCTGCAACCTTCAAAGATGTGGTGTTCGTAATTGAGTTTGTGTTGGAACAAGCAAGTAAGCCATCTTCTCCAACTTCGATTTTATTTTATACAAACTTGCTCATTTTGATGATTCAAGCACCTACACTAGAATTTAAACCATTGCCGAATCACGTCAAGAATCACCTTCCATTCAAGGATCAATTCCATGTCGTGGGCCCTGTACAAGCTTAAATGGAGGTATCGTCTGGCTGGAAGATGTTAAAGCAAGCGCTTCTTGGGAGGCAACCCATGTATTCAAATAAGGAAGATTTTTGAATTGCTCCACAATCAGTTTTGCGTTTCTAAAAACCTTCCCTTTTCTGTAGTTTTATTTTTGCCATGATTGTCATTTTTATCTGTCGCTTGTTTAATTGTTTTTTGTGTGGGTTTATTTTTGAAACACTGACGGTTATGCAAGGTAGTTTTACATTCATAAAAAAGGAAAGGAATATTAAGCAGATAAATACAAGAGGTAGCCTTCACAAAGGCTACTTAGGAGAAATTTTAGTAGTCGGTGGAGCCTCAGCAGTCGGCGGAGCCCCAGAAGGATGAGGCATCGGAGGTTGATCATTTGGAGCTTCAATACGCGGTACAACCCCAGAAGACGAAGGCAAATGCTGTTGGAACAAACCCACAAACCTTTGATGATCAAGTAAAATCTGACCATCAGATTCCTGCATCTCGTCAATCTTCCTCTTCATGTTTGTAGCATAATTATGTGCGAGCCTATGCAGCTGTTTATTCTCATGCTCAAGCCCTCTAATCTCCTGCTTGAGACTCATCACTTCAGCCGCCAATGATTCAACTTGACGGGTTCGGGCAAATAGGCGTTGGGCCATATTAGACACGGAACCTACGCACTGCACACTGAGAGCTAGAGAATCCTTAACAGCCAACTCATCAGACCGTTTGGCAAGTAGTCTGTTATCTTTGGGAGTGACAAGGTTCCTGGCCACCACCGCAGCTGTCATATCATTCTTCATCACCGAATCCCCAACGGTAAAGGGACCAGTAGCGAATATGAAAGATGGGCACCATATGTTGTCTGGAGAAGGCAGGACTGCCTCTTCACCAAGGTTCAAGTCAAAACGACGGTCGGAGGGGCTAGACATTTTCAGAGGTGTTAAAGAAAGAAGAGGTCGGACAAGTCAAGATCGTAGAAGTGCAAGAAGGGAGTTTTTACAGGCAGAAATTCAAGTGTTCTTTGAATGTCCTACGTACCTCTATAAAAATCAGCATGCGATGGGATTTCAGAGATCGAAGAGGCGAGCTCAAAAATCAAAGAAGCGCTAGCTTTCTCAAAAGCTAGGCTTGCTCAGAAACCACGGCCAATCTTCTTTTCCAGATTTTTCCGCACTTGTCACATGCAACCTCTGCACTCGACAGGATTTTAGAGATCGAAGAGGCAAGTTCAGAAATCGGAGAGGCATCTGCTTTTCCAGACGTGTGAGCATCTGTCACATGCAGAGTCAGCTTTATGGAAATCACGGGCAGTTTGTTGAAGCGCCGATTCCAGATATCAGAGAAGCATCTGCTTTTCCAAACGTGTCAGCATCTGTCATATGCAAAGTCAGCTTTGCGTAAATCACGGGCAGTTTGTCGAAGCGCCGATTCCAGATATCGAAGAGGCACTTATTTTTCTAAACGTGTCAGCGCCTGTCACATGCACACTCAGCCTTGCGGAAATTATGGGCAATCTGTCGAAGATCTCTTGTGAAGTAGAAAGCACATGAAGTTTACTATTAAATCATCCAACGGTTGCTGACAAGAGTGAAAGAATAGTACCAGTTATTAATTCCTATAAATGTCACCCCTCACCCTTCATTGCAAGGCAGATATACATAACCCTTCTTCTTCTCCGAGAATGCCTTTCCAACAAATCCTCTCGAGTCACTCAGTGTTCCTTATTCCTTGGGGTACCTCTGCAAACAACTCATCCAAAGAAAAAATATTTCATATTATGAAGGTTGAAAGCAAGATTATCTCATATCATGCTTTCTCCCTGTCCTTCTCCTTGGCGTTGTTTTTGGACAAGAAGAAAGAGAGCAATCAGCCAGCACTTGGTATCAATCTTCCGATCTGTAACCGATTGTCTGGAACCCCTTCCTGATTGCTTACCTAGCCTTGCTCTCGAGTACTCATCTTCATCATTTTATGCTTCCTCTTCGTCTACCACATCTGCCTGGGGAACAGATAAGGGAAGTGAAAATGATACCTCGAAGCATGTGGAGACAATTTGCCAATTCATCCTCAACTAGGGACAAGGAGAAAGAAAGCAAGAGGTGGCCACTTGGAAAGATTGAAGAAAGAAACAGACCAACACCTCTACCTCGTGCCTGCCTGCCGTGCAGAAGAAACAAGTAGAAAAGAATACAGACTGCACAATCAAATCAACTCGGCAGAAGGAGTCTGATTTGAAACCAAGGAACTCTCATATTCCTTGCTCAGAATTCCAAAACAGTTCGAGATCAAAGCTGTGGAAAGATAACAAGATCATCTATCTCCAAAACCAGATTTGCGTTCTTAAACTCTACTCTGTCTAATTTTTACTTTGTCATACTTGTCATGTTTATTCGTTCTTTGTTTATTTGCTTGTTTTTGTGTGAGTATATGCTTGAAACATTGAGGACAATGTTTGATTTAAGTGTGAGGGGGTAACCAAGTTGTTTTGCATGAAATTCGTAGGAGTTTATCACCCATTACTTCTAGTGTTGTTCCTTGCTGTTTTAAGTGTTTTTCTTTAAGCTGTTTTGGAGTGTTTTAAGTGTTTCATAAAAATTTGAAAAAATTGTTTTGAAAACCCAAAAAGAGTTATTTTTGTATGTTTATTTGTGTCTTAGGGTACCTTCCAACACAATGATGAGGATTTGGTTTTTAATTACATGACTGTTAAAGAAAGTTATAAACATGGATGAAAATTTGATTTACTCTTTGGTGTATGCTTGGTTGTGGTTATAATTTATGAATTCACATGCAATCATAAAGGAAAAATCAATTTTTGTAACATGCTTGAAGGAATGAACTCAAATGAACGCTACAACCTTGTGAGACTTGAGGCTAAACGTTTATTTGGAGAGTTATTAATCTGTGCAATTTTTTTGTTTTCTAAAGTCATTGCATGATCTCATTATTCTTTGCTTGGTTGCTACTTAGAAGGTGTTTCATCATTTAGTTCCAAATGCTAGAACTCATGCCTATTTCATTCAAAGCATGTTATTGATTTGCATAACACATATTCAAGATGAAGTTGTGTAGTGACCACCACCACAGCCAAATTGACGTGCCCTATTTCATTATGTGTTTAAGTTTAACCCCGTTGAGCCTTTTGTAGCCTATGTTCTTTGTTAACCCACACTATCCTCACCTAGTCTAGATTAGGACCATCCATACCCTTGTTCTTGAAGCTTAGTAAAACATAATTTAGAAGGAATTCCTTTTGTTGAACTTTTGCAGAAAAACAAGTGTGGGGGAAGTGATTCTTGTGTGTGTGTGTGTGCCAAAGTCCTTAATAAGGCACGGGAAGAAAAGAAAAGGAAAAAAAAGAAACATTCGTGGAAAATAGAATGAAAAGAAGAAACGTTGTGAAAAGAGTGAAAAAGAGTTGAAAAATATGTGAAAAAGAGCTCTAAAGTGTTGTTTGTTGAAGAAAGGGTATAAAACATTGAATTCGGCCCTAAGTGTTGCTTGAATCTTCCCTTTGTGTTTAAAAGTTAATTTCTGCATTATTAAGTGAATTCCAAGTGTCTATTTCATTACTTTGCTTGCTATTATTTTCAGAACGCTTGTTATCCTTATCCTTTCTTTGTTAGCCATTACCCTTAAACCCCTTACAACCCTTAACTTTATCTTGAGTGTTATGCCCTTCAATATGTGGAGTTTGGAATTGGTTTGAGCATATGGTGTCACTAGTTCTTGCATCTAAGTAATAGCATTCCATTCATGAGATCATATCTAAACATGCTGAATAACTCCAGAAAATTGCACTCTTTGTTATACATATATGTGAGTGTTCGTTTTCATGTTTACATCAATCTTCTCACATATAACTAGTATAGGGTGTGTAGTCAGAAAATGTGTGTGAAAATAGAGAGTATCTTGTAAGGAATTGAGTAAATTCTCTAAGGCATGTTACTACATTCAAAACATCGTTTTAATTGGTTAATTGTGAACTAGTAAATGGTGACTATAAGTATGTGCTAAGTGTAAGGATGACCAAAATCTGTGGGAATGATGATTTTTAAAATGTCATGTTTCATTAAAAATCCCTGAGGCAATTGTTGGAAGGTCTAGGTTGTATTTTGTTTTGTTTTGTTTTGTTTGTTTTGTTTGTTTTGTTTTGCTCGAGGACTAACAAAAGCTAAGTGTGGGGGAATTTGATAGGAGCATATTTATGTGACTTAGTTAGCTTGTTTCTTGGCATTTATGTTGTTAGTTCGTAGTTATTTTAGTATTTTAAGCTATTTTCGTGTGTCTGTAGGTCCAAAGGGTTAATGTGGCAAAGAAGTGCATTTTTGGAGCATTCTGGAGCATTTTTTGGCATGGAATGGATGGTATATGCTTGGAGCAAAAGGAATGGACGAAATTTGAAGTTTGTGCATCATCTTCTCCCTATAAATAACCATTTTAGCACACTCATTTCACCCAACACATCCATTCACTTACCACTACATCCACTCAATCCACCCACTACACCCATTACATCCACCCACTACACCCATTACATCCACTCATTACCAAACACTCATCCACTACACCCATTACATCCACTCATTACCAAACATCCACCCACTACACCCATTATATCCACTCATTACCACAACCCACTACACCCATTACATCCACTCATTACCAAACATCCACCCACTACACCCATTACATCCACTCATTACCACAACACTCACCCACTACAACCATTACATCCACTCATTACAACTCCATACACTCCTCTCCCTAGCCTATAAATACATCCACCCTTCACCATAATTTGGGGGCCATCATCCAAAGACACCACATCATCTACACAACTCTCCACCCTTCACCATAACTCACCTATATCCATCCACCACCACAAGAGACCATCCATTCACCACTCACACCTTGGTGCCACATATTTGCAAGGAAGGAGGATTGCTTGGAGTTGTGCTAGTCATTCAATTTGGATTGCTAGAGCATTCTAGGTGTATTCTACTTTGGTTTTCAATGTTTAATTTCAATTGTTTCTGTTTAATTGCAAGTATGAGGAACTAAACCTCTTTTGGCTAGAGGAGAATTCGAAACCATGAATATATTTGCAATATGAATTGATTTCTTCCAATTGTGATTTGATAAGTTGTGATTGCCATTCAATTATCTATTTTATTCATAACGGATTTGTGTATGTTTATTAAGGATGCATACTTAGTTTTCATGCATGAATTTGATGCTAGGATATAAATAAGTTTCATCTAATCGTTACAAGTTTATATTCATGAGTAGTGAAGGTTGCTTGTCACAATCGCGTTAATTGAATTCTTGGCAAACGTATCATGCATTCATAGTTACAATTGCCTCGTCAACGCTTATGATTTTCATGGAATGTAATGATCTTTAATTGTATCTCTATTATGCATTCATATAGGGGACTTTTAGAGAATGATTTGGATTGTCGCATGCATTCATCCAATTCAATGAGTAAAGGAAAATCTGAGGGTTAATTTGTGCATCACGGTTAATTTGGGGTGTTGAGTATCATAGTTTATTGAAAAGCAATTGGAGATTGATTCGTATGTAAGTGTGTCATGTGTGGAGAAAGACCTTCTAGCTAGCCCATCATCCATCCAAAACAACCAATTTCGTGCAAATCTGTTTAGTTCTAGTTTCTGTTTTGTTTTACTTTATTTTCGTCCAAAACCCAATCCCCCTTTACTTTAGTGTGTCTAATTAGTTAGAATCTGTTTTAGTTTGTGTTTTCAAGTGTTTTGAGTCTATAGAGTCTAGTTAAGTGTTTTTAAGTTTCTTTTTGTAAGTCAGTTTAGTTTAGATTAGCAATCCCTCCTAATCCCCGGTCCAAAACGATCTCTACTTATACATATACTACAATTGTCAAAAGAGGGTTTAATTTGAGTGCATAACTCTCATTGCATCAAGCATATTTATACGACTGAGTTAGCTTGTTCTCATGCATTTATGTTGTTATTCCTTAGTTGTTTTAGTGTTTAAAGTTATTTTTGTGCAATTTCAGGTTCTAAGGACAAAGTATGCAAAAATGTGCATTTTGGAGCCTTTTGGAGCAATTTTGGGCTTGGAATAAATATCACATGCTTGGAACTAAAGGAATGGACGAAATTGAAGACCTAAAGATGAGGATTCCTACTTGAAGTAGGAAAGTTAAGCCAAGGTTTCCTATTTTGGTTTGATCTTTCCTAAATCCTAAATGTCCCTAAGTTCCAGCAACATTGAAGGTTTCACATGCATTTTAGGACACAAATTAAGGGTTCCTTGTACCATAACAAACCTTTGCCGTGCACTCCATCCATGTTTAATTCTTGCATCAATCATCAATTCACTTTCACCTTTGAATCATTTCAACAACACTCCATTTTACCCATGCTTTGCCTTGCACATCCTCTATAAAAGGAAGTGTGTGTAACATAAATTGGGTTCATACTTTGTTAGATCATTCACTCCTATTTCAACACAACCTTTATCCAAACACATCCATTCATCTTCACATCCATTCCTCCATACAAAGAAACCTTCAAACACTCACCAACACCTTGCGCCGTAGCAAAGGAAGGGAAGGAAAGTGCTTGGACGTGGTTGTTGTCCAACTTGGATCGTTGGAGCGTGTAGGTGTTTTCTTTCTTTTGTTTCTAATGTTTAAATTCATTTCCTTTCGTTTTGTTGTAAATATGAGTGGCTAAACCCCTCTTGGCTAGGGGTGATTTCAAAGCCATGATTATGTGTGCAATATAATTTGATAAATTCCAGTTATGAACTCTTGAATCGTGAATGCAATTGGCTTAACTATTTGATTGATTACTTATTTGTATTTGTTAATTAAGGGTCGACACTTAATTGGCATGCATAAATCCGTTGTTAGAATATAAGGAAGTTTCACATAATCGTTACAAACTTATATTCACATGTAGTGAAGGTCGCTTATAAACGATTGCGTTAAGTTCAATTCCTAGCATGAGTGACATGATGTCATAGTTGCAAGTGCTTTGTAAAGGGTTATGATTTTTAGTAAACGTGATGTCACGGTTAATTTGGAGCGTTGTCGTTCATAATTCAATGAAGTAGTAACTGGAAATCGAGTTATTTACATACATGTCATGTGTGGAGAAAAAGCCTTTAGCTATCCCATCCATCATCTTATTTCTCAAATTTATTTTACAATCTGTCTAGTTTTTCATACTTGTTTGTTTGTTTCAACTTCGTCCAAAACTCAATCCCCCTTTACTTTAGTGTGTCTAATTAGTTAGAATCTGTTTTAATTTGTGTTTTTAAATGTTTTGATTCAAGTAAAAGTCAATTTTCGTCCAAAGTCATTCCTAGTGTCTAGTTTAAGTTTATTTAGTTGTTTTAAGCTGTTTTGAGTGTTTTAAGTTTGCTTTGAGTCTTGTGAGTCTTGTTAAGTATTTTTAAGTTTAGTTTTATGCTTTTGAGTCAATTTAGAGGTTATTAGCAAGCCCTCCTAGTCCCCGGTCCAGAACGATCCCTACTTATACTTATACTACAGTTGTCAAAAGAGGGTTAAATTTGTGTGTTAAGTTAATTTTCACATCAGGATCAATTCGTCACTCCCACTATCGGTCGTAACTAGCACATATAGTATGAAATGTATGCTATGGTGTATTCTCAATTTAATGAGTGTGTCACATGTCCATTGGACATACACCATACAGATCATAGTATAAGTGCTATACAAATGCCTAACTTGAGCATCTAGCCTAGTCACCCCTTTTGGTGCCTACCTAGTTACTCACATCAAGCTTGACAAGCTTTAACATCGATTTTAAATAGAAAAATCTCTATGTTCGACCTTTGCTAGGTCTATCTTAGGCACTTCTAAGGCAACATATACGTATATCTAGTGTATGTTTTGTACGTGAAATCATACACATGTCTAGTCTCGCACTCAAATACGTTTCATACATTTATGTCTCATTCCTGCTCACTACCTCAGTGCCAGGGCGAATTATTTTGTGTGAGTGAAATTGATTCTCGCTTGGTGACACTTGAAAAAAAATGTGCATATAACGTTTTCTGAAATAAACGTTAATTCTAATGACTCTCTTGTAGCTCTTATACCTAGGAGTGTGACATATCACAACTATTGCTAGGGCCATATCTTTGAGACTCCCTATTTTGTGCAATTGCAAGTAATCATGAACAGATTTGGGTTCCCTCCAACTTAGGGACTTATTTTGCATATATCAAAGCAGACTCGCATAAAATCTCTCTTGTTAATGTAAAACACCTCCAAAATGATTCCATAAGGAGCACCTATGTTTTCACAAGTAGGTGGATTCTTTCAATTCCATAGACGGTAAATGCAAGTATATTTTCATCACTTTATTGAGAAAATATTTCAACCATGAGTAAACATGGAATTACGTGTACCTTGAACAATCATTTTTTCCACGAAGGATCTTATGTCAATCCTATGATGATATAAGAACCAAAATGATGTTTTATGGACATCGAAAATCCTTTTATTGCTCTATGTTTAGCAATGACTTATGATTACTTCAAAATGGCTTGGTTTGGACAATCATCCACTTCTCAAATAGACTACGCATCAACGCTTTGTGAATAGCGGGCATACACCATTTTATCACGAGGACTGATGAGTTTATATATAAGCACCTTCAAAAATGGTATTTATATTATTTCCTTTCCACACACATGTGTCATACATGCCGCTACTTAATTAGCGGGTAGACAAAAAGAGTCATACATGGCATCCCAAGATTGAGGCACGTATTAGCTCTTTTACTATCTAGATATAGACATGTGGGTCATACATTCTGCCTTACAAATGGCGCACGTATGATTTCTCTTATCGTCTAGATGCACATTTTAAGACAATGGTTAACACTGTTTCTCATTTCATATTCTATGAAGCTTTAGTCCAGAATCACACGGCACTCATCTCTTCTAAGACGTCTTGAGTTTCAGTATGGCCCATATGGCAACCATAGAGCGTCTATACGTTAATCTTTAGCAAATCAACTAAGAAGTATCTAAGAGTATCACTGAAACTTCTCTAGCATGTCAAAAATGCCTTGTGTCTCATACCACAATTATGGAGACAATCTATTTTTCAATAAAGACATCAATTGTCAGCACTCATGGAAAGACAAGAACACCTCGGGCTCTAAGTCTTAAAGTACAACAACAACGGCTAGAAGGACTTCCAAATGTCAACACAAATAAGGACATTTGTCTAGAACTCAATAGTGTGTGAACCTAATTCTCTTGTCGGCTTGAGAATTTTTCACTTAGGCTAGGTCATGGGGAAAAAAATGAGTCACGTCTGACCCCACCTTAGGAAGACATCTCATACTTTCCATCTCCTATTGAAAAATCATTTCTTTTATTAAAAAAAAATCAATTTTGCTTGTTAATGAAAGATTTGTCTGTGAGGACCATCTCTTTTAGTCATTTAACAAAGCGGAGTAACATTCCTCATCATCTAGGGAGAATGTCTTTAAGACCTAATAGCCTTTTCGCAATGTGCCAGGATCTTAAGTTCAACGATCGACAAAAGTCAACCACTTTACTAGTTCAACTACTAAGTGGGATTACCACTCTTTTTTTTTTTTTTTAATAAGTTTCAATTCACATTCTTTGTATGACTTTTGTCACAAGCCACACAATTTATTGACTATATCATATTCACAACCTATACATAACTGCAATGGTATGATTCCATAAGTTGTACTCCCACTGTTGTTTAGTACATTTTCTTCGGTTTTACTTCCCTAAGGTGGAAGATTCTTTGTAGTTTAATGGTAGACTTACTTTAGTTACACTCCCACTAAACTTACAACCTTTTGTACTTAAGCTAGCATTCTAACTTAGAGATTGCTTCTAGACTAGTGGTACCTTCCATTATTAGTACACCCACTAGGCCTAGCAACCTATTTCTTGGAAAATCTTTGAAGTCTAGTGGTACACTTCCATTAGTTGTACTGCCACTAAACTTACAATCTTTTGGCAACACTAGGTAAGGATATTCATTTTTCCCACCTTCGCTTAAAGATTGGAAGATCTTTCCAATGTGAAGAACAAGTTTATAGTCAATTCTATTACAATTTAAATGTCACAAGAAATTAGTCAACCCTTAAGTCTATATCATAGACAATTGTCTCACCATATGTGAGAACTGGTGTAAGCTAATTGAAAATTCAAAGTCGTTAATTTGCTCATTCAATTGCTTTAGGGTTTTACGGACTAATTGTTGGCAGCAAACTTTCAAAAAACGTCTCCCACTAGGTTGGAAGAGTTCAATTGCAATACACCACCTTAAATGGTGTGTGACACTACCCAAAATTTTCGAAAATTCCTTTCCAAGTGATTGGAATCCTACTCACAATTTCATAGTTTTCCAAGACGAATATAATGGACTCTATTCTTTTGATGTACTTATAAAGTTATTGTTAAACCAAGGCTTGACGACAATGTACAATTAAACAATAATTGCCCTTGAGCAGTAGGAAAAAAATAATAAGTTTTTTCTTGTTTTGTTCGGAAAAAAATAATAAGTTTTTTCTTGTTTTGTTCGGAAAAACATGGGGAGCATCTACTTAATGCTCTCAAATAAAATTGCAATTGTAGTGAATTAGCTCACTAATTTAAGCTAGATTTGAATAGCACTCCCATGAGGCTTTTTCAAAACTTACTAAAATGTCAAAGTACTGTTGATCACTTAGCAAGTGGGTCAAGTAATGACCTATCTCTAACCATTTTGATCAACTAACTTTTAGCATTCCATATTTAAAGAAAAACACATTTAATGCAAGTTGAGGAATAATGTCGTCTTAAAATTATAAAGTATTTTTAACTTATGTGATATTGGTGCATTGAAAATGGCATATATGCCAAAAACATTGCTCAATTATGAAATGTTGAAGAAATGTTCTAAGCCAAACTAAGGAATGGAAACTCATTCACAATCTCCTTACATTTCTCAGCGGATCAATCGCTTAGTACTTCAAGGAATAGAATTAGATAACCAAGTTATCTTATCTTCATTTAAGTTCTCACTACAAATGTCAAAATTGCTTTGACTACAACTAGAAAAGAAGTACGAGCCAAATTTTCACCGTGTATAGTTCATTAAGTAGAGATGTCTTATCTTCAACATTAATAGAACCAACTATGCCTGAGAAATTTTATCCCTTCTCTCTTGACTTGTTCAATTGGACTTCTTCAATTTTGATACTTTGTTATGTATTTCTAATGTAGGACATTCGACTTACTCTAGAGCTAAAAGTGATCAAACAGATGAATTTTTGAGTGATTCTAATTGAAGGATGTTCGTGAGTTTTTCAAGATGATTGTATTAAAGTTTAAGATTTTTCTACTAAGCCATTTGACCGTGGTAGTGAAATAAAGGCCCAGCAGGCAGATTTCTCAGATTGACATTTCTTGACATTTTAGGTATTTTGGAGGTCAAGATGGCACATTTTGAGGAAGATTCTTTCTGAGGATTTATAGGAGATGACCTAAGCCTGATTCTCTGAGAAGTCCGAATTTAGTTAAAATAGGAAACCTTTTATTTTCTGTTTTATTATTTTATTATGTTTCTTAGTTTTATTCTAAGACCTGTTAGTGTTTTATTTTGTAGTAGTATAAATAAGACTTTTTAGCCATTAGGGTTAGAAGGGAAGGAGAGGAGGAAACGCTCGCACACTTTAGAGAGTTTTTCAAGTTTATTTTCTAGGTGTTTTCTATCCTTATTCTCAATAATATTTTGTTTTATGATTGTTCGTAACTAAGTTCTTTTGCTAGGGCGAAACCATGAGCCTTAGCACGAGTATGTGATTTTATTAATTTTCTTATGAATGGATGCATGCTTCCTTTGAATTATTAATCACCGTGATTAAACTATCAAATTGTCTTAATGATTCGCGACCATTCTGGTATTTTAGACAAGTAATTTGATGCAATTTCTGTTGGAACATCACCCTGAAATTGAGGAGGGCTTCCTGTGATTAGTAATTGCAAGTTCACTTAAGGCAAACATCACGCTCTTAAGGGTTGCATGGTTTTTCAAAAAGTTTTCACAAAGCTTAATGAGTCTTGCATGTTTATATTTGATCTGAACATCACAGATGGGTTGCATGTTAAATATACATTTTCGCTTGAACATCACGAGGAAAATATGCATTAGGAAAACCTAACCTTCAAAGCATGTATGTGGAAATTCATATGTAATTAGTAGAATTACATAGGATTGTAATGGTAACGGCTAAACCATAGGACTTTTACAAATTGATTTTCTTTAAATTGTTCTCTAGTTAATTTATTTAATTATCTTTAATTTAAATTCGTTTTTATTATTTTAAATTTCAAAATCATCATTTTCACAACTTTATTCTAAATAATTAGCTAAGGATTAGTATGAATACAAATTATTCATTCAATCCCTATGGAAAACGACCTTGCTTGAGTGATGTGAAAATTAACTAGCACTCAAATTAAACCCTCTTTTTATCAATTGTAGCAAGTATGTAAGTAGGGATCGTTCTAGGCCGGGGATTAGGAGGGATTGCCAAATCACTTGAAAACTGACTCAAAAACTTAAAAACAAAGTTTAAAACACTAAACTAGACTCAAAGAACACAAATCTAAACTTTAAAACACTAAAACAAACCAAAAGACTCAAAACAGCAAACAAACACTCAAAACTGCCTTAAAACCACTTTCTGGGCAGTTTTGAGCACTAGGGAAGAATTTGGACGAAAATTGATTTTAACTTGACTCAAGACACCTAAAAACACAAACTAAATGGATTTCTAACTAATTTGACACTTGAAACTAAAGGGGGATTGATCTTGGACGAATTTTGAAAACAAAACAAAACTTTGTAAATTGAAAAGACTCTAAAACGAATTTGGTTTAAATGGATGGATGGAAGGCTAGCTAAGCGGTTCATCTCCACACATGTCACACTTGCATATAAAACGATTTCCAATTGCTTTTCAATAAACCATGAATTCCCAAAGCCCCAAGTTAATTAGGTCCGCTTAAATTAACCTTCAGATTTTCCTAATGTTATTGAATTGGATGATTGCATACGACAACCCAAAGCATTCCCCACAAGTCCCCTACATGATTGCATAATAGAGATACAAGCAAGAATCATTAAGTTCTATGAAAACCATAAGCATTGACGAAGCACTTGTTACTATGATTGCATGAAACTTATGCCAAGAATTTACTTAACGCGATTGAGATCATCAACCTTTACTACTTGTGAATATAAGTTTATAACGATTAGGTGAAATTCCCTTACATTCTAGCATCAAACTCATGCATGAAAATTAAGCGTGCACTCTCAACTAACATACACAAATCAGTTTTAATTCATATAGATAAGTAAATTGAATCCACAACTTATGAAACGCAATTGAAAGTAATCAAATCATATAGCAAGCATAATCATGGTTTCGAATCCCCCCCTAGCCAAGGGGGGGTTTAGTTCCTCATACTCACAAAGCAACGATACATAAGTTTAGAAATTAAAATCAAAGGAAAGAACACACCTAGAATGCTCCAACGTGGCAGCAAGTGCATCCAAGAATCCTCCTTCCTCCTTGTTGCGGCAGAGAACTTTAGACAGGTTTTTGGGGTTATTTGTGGTGTAGAATGGATGGGGAATGGTATGGAAGGCTTTAGGGTTGATGGGTGGTGCGGCTAGGGTTGTTTTTAGGCAGAAATTTGGGAGAATGGTGGTGGAAGGCTGCGGCAAAAGGTGGGTGTATGTTTCTGGTGTGAATGATGAATTGTGAGAGGTGGTGTGTATGAATGGGTGCGGCACATCCTTTATATAGGCTCTAAAAACCCTAGGGGAATCAGATATGGACTTCTAGAATCCAAATCCACAAGGAAAAAGGCCTAGAAATCAGAAATTCAATGGGAAAAAGGATAAAAGGTGCGGCACCTTCTTAGGAATTGGATAGGGCTTCTAGAAACCCTCTAATGCAAGGATAAGGTGTCCTAAAGTGTTTGGGAATCCTCCTTCTTCTTGGAAACCTTTTCCTTCTTCAACTTGGACTACTTCTTTCTTCTTGAAACTTGATGCCATTTGGATTTAACTTTCCTACTTCAAGTAGGAAACCTTGTTTGAGTAGGAAACTTCATTCGTCTAGGAATCCATCTTCAACTAGGAATCCCTTGTTGATTAGGAATCCTTCTTCAATTAGAACTCCTTCTTTGATTAGGATTACATCTTCAATTAGGCACTTTCCTACTTCGACTGGGAATCCTGGCTCAAGTAGGAATCATCTTCTTCAAATCTTCAATTTCGTCCATTCTCTTGGCTCCAAGTATGTGACATTCATTCCAAGCTCCATTATGCTCCAAAAGGCTCCAAAATGCATCATTTTGTGTAATACGCCCTTAAAACCTGAAAACACATAAAACTAGCTTAAAAGACTACTTTAACTAAGGAAAAACAACGTAAATGCACAAGAACAAGCTAACTAAGGCGCATAAATATGCTCCTATCATTGAGCCGCTATACTACGACAACCTTGTACTCTTGCAAGTATTTTTAAGTGTTTTTAACCCTAATTTTGTAGGTGGTAAAAATCCCTATTAAAAAATTGGCGCCGTTGCCGAGGATTGTTTCAAATAATTTGTGTTTATCATATTCTTAGTTAATTATTTTTGTATATATACTTTTATTTATTTGTTGATTTTATTTTTTTTATTTGGTTCACACCTTATAATTTGTTGATCTTGAGAGCAAGTCCATGATGAAACCACTGACACGAGGATTGCTGTTATGGGTTTCTTTAGCAGAAAAGGGTTTTTAAGGATTTAAACCTACTGCTTGTGCTCTTTGCTGTTGGAAGACCTATGATATTTTACAGTGCCCCGAAAGGGAATATTTTCCTGAGTTCTTACAAAAGCATATCAATATGAGAAACAACTCAAAAAGGCATTGGAAAAATCCATATTCAGAGTTCTACACTCCAAGCTTGAAAAAATATATTTATTTTATGTGGGCATGTAATCTACAGTATTTTGAGCAACCTGATGTGCCCCAAGAACTTCCAGTGGAAGACAAAATTTCTATATTGTTGGAAGCAAATGAGTTGTACATTGAAAGAACCAATCAAGGATTTCAGATTCAAGCTTTAAACTGTGAGAACATCTATGATGATCACGAGGAAATTGGTGCAGAAACGGAAGAGCCACCTGCAAGCTATTCACGCCCAAGGGCGGAAACACCACTGTTGATCGTGAAATTATTTCCGCAAAATCTACCTCCACCCAAGTCCATGTGTCAGACACAACCGGTCAAGATGCTGCAAAGGAACACACTGAGGTGCAGAAATACATTAAAATTGTAGTGTTGGAGATGGATGTTCACTCAAATTCAGAATATGCTGCTGCAACAGACAGTGAACCAGCAAAGCCAATCATAATTAAAAAAATTCAGTGCAGATCCATCGAGCAGGCTACGTTCTACAATGGGAAGAAGAAAAAAGTTTGTGACAGCCAAATTACTCATAGAGAAATTCTACCAGTGCAGAGGTTGTGGGTAGTAAATACAAGATTAAAGTCAATTCGACGGAGACCAAAACATTGCCAGAAAGGAACCTCTTTGATTACAAATATTCATTCACATAAAATGGTGGACATAAAGGCTCCACCTCTGAATTTAAATGCACAACTGATACAAATCTGTACCTACTACCCACCTACGATGCTATTAAGGAGTGGTTAACTTTAAAAGAACAAGTGACGTGATTAACAATTCTTTCTCCTACGTCAAGCTATAAACGTTAACTAAAACGCTAATTGGGAGGCAATCTAATTTTTTTAACTCTTTGCTTTTATTTTCATTTTATTTTCTTGCTTTCATTCAACAACAACAAAGCATTTTCCCACTAAGTGGGGTCGGCATTTTCTTGCTTTCATTCATTATCACAAAATCACAAAAACAAAAATAAAAAATAAATCAAAAAATTGAAGAACACAAAAACTGAATATTTTTTTTTGAGTTAATATCAATATATTTTATTTTGGGTTTTATTCTAATTAGATTTTCATTGTCTGATCTTTGCAGGTTGCGTTTGGAAGCAAATCAGCCCTAAATATCCACTAAGCGTGCACAATTGACTGAATCATTCATTCAGCAGCATTCATATGTTCATCATAATAAATTCATCATCACATTCATAAGAATATTAATGGGTCAAATTCAACACAAATGCAAGCACGATACAGTGCGAGCATAGGATGAGGTCCAGGGATACTCACAGTGAGGATACTGAGAAGACCTCTATGCTAATGGACCCCTTTCTCTCACACGTCATTCAAAATATAATTACATTCAAGTTTGGGGGAGGGATCCATGTTGCACAGAGTGCACAGATCATCAAGTCAAGATGTAGATCCAGTTTTGTGCACACCATTTTGAGTCATCATTCATCACGATTCATGCAAGCACATGGGATAGCAATACTGTATCGCCGGATCTGAGATTTGCAGCCTTGGAGACGAAATCAAAGGAGATGCGGAAGAGAGTTACCTTTATCAGTGTCAAGAACTGAGAGGGACGTGAGATACAGTTAGGGAGGCACGGCTGGGTATTTGTTTTTGAGGTTAATCTATGGCCGAAGAATGCTGAGATCATGGTGAAGTATGTTTTGGACCATGAAATTCATTGGAGGGTTTGAGTGTTGGACGATGCGGCTGCTACGGTTTTTGAGGGAAATGAGACATGAGTGGAGAAGTCTTCGGCTCTGGGCTCCAGGTGAAACTTCTAGAGAGAAGGGGAGCTTCTCAAACGGCTAGGTTTGGGGCAACGAGAATACTGGGGCTTAATTTAGCTTGAGCAGCTAGGATTCCCATTAGCACGTGTGGTTCATGTGAAGAGGCTCAACCCCTCATGTTGTTCTAGCAAGTCATGGGTTCAGGTCCAGCACGCAGCAATTTTGGGTTTTTATTTTTCAACGCTTTCTTTGATGCTATCGTGTCCCAGGTTCGAACCCAGGTGTGTCCACTTCTATTCCCTTTATTTTATTTTTCGTTTGGTATCGTTTTATAGTTTGTTCTGCTTTGTCTTTTGTTTTATTTTCTAGTTTTATTTTTCATTTTTCTATATCTAGTCAAGTAAGGTGATTGTTTATTTTTATTTTGTTGTTCAGTTTATTTTTTATTTTATTCCTTTTTTCCGCACCTTGAGGACAATGTATGATTTAACTTTGGGGGTGGGAAAATAAACTTTAAGGTTTTTAATTTTTAAGTTAATATCGATAGTTTATTTTAAACATTAGAACAAATAGACATGGTGACAGTTAATCCCAAGGTAGAGCATTTTCCATTTATCGTTGCTTAGACACTAATTCATGAGTAATACTTTGAAAACTTTGCACATTCACATCAACATGGTTTGTGGGGAGTGAGATTGAAACACTTACCTTTAGTCTAAGTGTATTTTAATTTTTGTTCTAAATAAAGTAATAATTGTTCCACCCGAGACTTTGCTTAGTAACCAGTCTAGTCCTGCGTGATCAACAGTGATTCTCGCTTCAAACAATAGACTTGGCATGGGGTAGGATGGTTAGTTGGTTTTGTAGCCTTTTTAGCTCGAGTTAATAAGTCCTTAGGGGTGTTCTACATCTAGTGCCCTAAAGCCTTGGTGGTTTGGGAGACATTGACCTGAAGCTCGTTACATGGGTTGGATAGAAAGCTTACTAACATTGCACGACCACTATTGTTAATGAGAAAAAAAAAAGAAAAAAAATTGAAAAAAATCGAAAAAAAAAAGAAAAAAAAAGTTAGTTTGTGTGAAATAAAAGGACGAAAGGTAGGGATTTTAGTCAAGTCTCCTTAACTATGTTGGTTCACTTTTACACTAAAGGAAGTTCATGAATTCTTTTCTAATTGATTCTAAATGGCTTAGACTCTGTGGTGAGATTAGTTGGAACTTTTGGAAAGATGTTCTAATTTTTAATGTTTTCTATGGATTGCAACTTGAAGATGAAAATTTTGTCTTAGTTGAGTTTTAATAAAGTTTCTAGCTTGTTAGTTTTTATATTTGTTTTTGAGTTTTGTTTTGCTTGAGGACAAGCAAAAAGCTAAGTTTGGGGGTATTTGATGAGTCGATATTATACTATATATTTTACCCTAATCTTAGCATTAATTTGTTAGTTATTTTGGTAGAATTTTGATACTTTGTTATGTTTTAATGTAAACATTCGACTTCCTCTGGAGCAAAAAGTGATCAAACTGATGAATTTTGGAGTGATTCCAATTGGAGGATGTTTGTGAGTTTTTCAAGAGACCCTTTGGGACCACATTGAAGTTGATTTGGTCAGTCAAAAGTCTGATTTTCTAAGAAGTCCGAATTTGAGTTCAAATAGGAATCCTTTTATTTTCTGTTTTATTATTTTATTATGCTTCGTAGTTTTATTCTAAGACCTTTTAGGGTTTTATTTTGTAGTAGTATAAATAAGACTTTCTAGTCGTTAGGGTTAGAAGGGAAGGAGAGGAGGAAATGCTCATACACTTTAAGAGAGTTTTTCAAGTCTACTTTCTAGGTGTTGTGTATCCTTATTCTCAATAATATTTTGTTTTATGATTGTTTGTAACTAAGTTCTTTTGCTAGGGCGAAGCCATGACCCTTAGCATGAATATGTGGTTTTATTAATTTGCTTATGAATGGATGCATGTTTGCTTTGAATTATTAATCACCGTGATTAAACTATCAAATTGTCTTAATGATTCGCGACCATTAGGACTTTTTAGACAAGTAGTTTGATGCAATTTATGTTGGAACATCACCCTGAAATTGAGAAGGGCTTCCTGTGATTAGTAATTGCAAGTTCACTTAAGGCGAACATCACGCTCTTAAGGGTTGCATGATTTTTCAAAGGGTTTTCACAAAGCTTAATGAGTCTCGCATGTTTATATTTGATCTGAACATCACAGACGGGTTGCATGTTAGATACACATTTTCGCTTAAACATCACGAGGAAAATATGCATTTGGAAAACCTAACCTTCAAAGCATGTATGTGGAAATTCATATGTAATTAGTTGAATTGCATAGGATTGTAACGGTGACGGCTGAACCCTAAGACTTTTACAAATTGATTTTCTTTAAATTGTTCTCTAGTTAATTTATTTAATTGTCTTTAATTTTAATTCGTTTTTTATTATTTTAAATTTCAAAATCATCCTTTTCACAACTATATTCTAAATAATTAGCTAACGATTAGTATAAATACAAATTATTCATTCAATCCATGTGGAAAACGTCCTTATTTGAGCCGTTATACTACGACAACCTTGTACTTTTGCAAATATTTTTAAGTGTTTTTATCCCAACTTTTGTAGGTGGTAAGAATCCCTATCAACTACTTTTAGCATGCCACCTAGGGCACTTCCTTAACCTTCGAGCTAATTCTTGATGAGAATTCTCATCAACATCTTGGCTCTCTTAAGGGGTAACGTGTATCCAATTCCTATGAGCATTAGAGACGTTCGATTATAGCCAATATTTCACCCCGTGGTGGAGCCTTTTGCTCTAATTATGTGAGAGGCTCTTATCTACTTAAACATTAAAAATATTGTGAACATGGAAATTCCTGAAACAAGAATAACGTGTACAAAGAAAGATTTTTGGTGTTAATGATTTTGGGGTTACGATCTCTTTTAACTTAATCCTCTGATTCGATCTCCGTAAGGTGTTGATTTATGGATGTTGTTGTTGATCCAAGGGCCGTTGAGGCTTGATCTTGGATGAACGGTTGTGAGCTTTCTTCAAGGGCCGTCGGGGCTTGATCTTGAAGAACTGTTGTGCGAATTTCTTTAAGGGCTTTTGGGTTTGATCTTGAAGGTTGACGGATGAATAGATCTTCAAGGGCTTTTGGGCTTGATCTTGAAGAATGTTTGTGCAGATTTGTTGATGTTGTTGATCCAAAGGGTCCTTGAGGCTTGATCTTAGGATGAACGGATGATGAACGATGAACACTTTCTGTAAGGGCCATCGAGGCTTGATCTTAAATTGGTGGAAGTTCTTCAAGGGCCGTTGGGGCTTAATCTTGAAGGAGGATTTGATGAAGAATGAAGAAGGCTTTCTTGATCCTTTGGGATTTGCTTGAGAACTTTAGAGTTTCAAAGCTTCAAGGATTTTGGATGTGTGGGGAGTATGCTCTTCCATTTTGGGAGTAGAGAAATGTATTTGTCAATTTTAGGATGATTGATACCTTGATGGAGAAGCCTATTTATTGGCTTTGAGAATGAATTGCCACCATCCATTTTTTGGGTGAAGTGAGTGGATGTTGTAGGTGAAGTGAGTGTATGATGTTGGTGAAATGAGTGGAGGTTATAGGTGAAGTGAGTGTATGATATTGGTGGAATGAGTGAAGGTTGTAATTTTAATGCGTTGGTGAAGATTTATTTACCGAAATTTTGATGTCTACAAATGCCCCCACTTCAAGGCGCGTAATATATATGTGATTGTCACGTGTAGGAGATGCGTTTTGAAGTCCCTTAATGTAGATGTTGATCCAAGGGCCATCGAGACTTGATCTTGAATTGGGTTGGAGATTTCTTCAAGGACCGTTGAGTCTTGATCTTGAATTGGGCTGGAAGTTTCTTCAAGGGCCGTTGAGGCTTGATTTTGAACTTTGTTTGAAATTTCTTCAAGGGCCGTCGAGGCTTGATTTTGAAGCTTAAAATGGACCACAAGGATCTTCACGTGGTAGATGATCTTTGGCTTTAATAGTGGATGAATTGGCACGTATTTTGTTGTGCTTGTTGACTTTCCACAACTTTGATCTTGAATTGGGTTGGAGGACTTTCTAGATTCCTCCGATTATTGACTTTCCACAACTTATTCTTGAACTGGGTTGGAGGATTTTCTCGTTTCCTCCGAAGGTCTAAACTTACTCTTTTTTTATGTGGAGCTGGATTTGATTCAAGTGTGATGGACACTTGATTTTGAGTCGTACTTATGATTGCTTCAAGAGCCTTCGAGGCTTGATTTTGAATTGGGCTGGAAACTTCTTCAAGGGCCGTTGAGGCTTAATCTTGAAGGTTGATTCGAACACATGGCAAGCAGGCAAGAGGTGAAAGTGACTGCCTGTTTCTTTGTTTAATCTTTCTAATTCACACCTGAGCAGTTTGGTCAACGGTATGATCTTCAAGAATAGTGGCTGCTTCTTCTAGTTGGTGACTTGATCTTTAAGGATTTGATTTAAGGGTGGTGAATTGGCATGTGCAGCTCACAATGCCTAGCAAGTCGACTTAAAAATTTGAGGGTCAAAACGAGTCCACCAAACCTAGAGTGATTGCAACCCTGATGATATGAGATACTTTTGACTTTGAAGAAGTAGCGGATGAATCGGCACGTGCTTTGTTGTGCTTGTCTCCACATGCTTCAATGTATCATTTTCCCTTGCCTTATCTGTTCTTCGGGCATATGTGGTATCTTCTCTGGAAGCATCAGATGTTGAAACAATGGGTACTTCGAGAGTAGTGCTAGGTAAGCAATCAGGGAAATGTTCTAAGCAGTCGGTTCCTAACTGGGAGTTTGGGTGGAGGTTCCGACATATTGCTTTCTTTATCCTCGTCTTTGCATGTAAGAACAAGGACAAAGAAAAGGATAGGGAGATTGCATGATATAAGATACTCTTGTTTTCTACCCTGATGATATGAGATACTTTTTCTTTTGGTGTCATTTGTTTGCAGAGGTATTCCCAGAGAGGAAGAAAATTGAGTATTTCAAGAGGCTCTGCTGGGAGTGTACTCTCGGAAGTGAGGAAGGGTTGGGCATTTTTGCAGGTCTGCCTTGCTATGGAAGATGAAGGTCGACATATATAGGAATTTCCCAACAGCTAGTAGTGGCACTATTCCTTTACTATTGTCGGCAACCGTTGGGTAATTGAAACAGTAAGATTCACGCGTTTTCGACATTGTCAGAAATCTTTGACAAAATTGCCCGTGCTTTCTGCAAAGTTGAGGTTGCGTGTGGAAGGGGCTGACAAATCCTGAAAAGCCGGTCTTTTAAAATTCAGAGAGCGGTGCCTCTTCGATCTCTGAACAAGTAGCCATGTTGCCTCTTCGATTTCTGAACAAGCGGCCCGGCTTTTGAAATTTAGGGAGTGGTGCCTCTTTGATTTCTAAACGGCCATGTTACTTCTTCGATTTCTAAACAGGCCCTATTACCTCCTCGATTTCTGAACAGGCCATGTTGCCTCTTCTTTTTTATAGAGGCATGAATTGTGTTAAAAAACACACTTAGAGAGTTGCCGCCTTTAGGAATTTCCCTCCTTTTGTATTTCTAAGAAGTCGATTTACACGACCTTTTCTTCCTTCATCATTCCTGTAAATGGCTTGTTGATAGGAACATATTTATGCGACTTAGTTAGCTTGTTCTTGTGCATTTATGTTGTTATTTCTTAGTTGATTTAGTATTTCAAGCCATTTTCGTGTGGTTGTAGGTACAAAGGGTTAAAGAGGCAAAAAAGTGCATTTTGGTGCCTTTTGGAGCAGTTTTGGGCATGGAATGGATATCACATGCATGGAGCAAAGTGGTTGGACGAAATTAAAGACCTAAAGAAGCTAGGAATGTGCCAAGGAAAGGAAGAAAATAAATTGAGGACCAAGGAAGACAAGGAAACCATTAAGAATGAGGAAAGACTAGTCAAACTTGCCTTATCACTCCATGTTGTGCACATTCCTTTTGTATTTTCTGCCATAAATCACTCAATGTCGTGCACATTCATCCATGTTCCCTCCTTGCACTCATTTGCTGCACCATTCCACTTCCTTGCACTCATTGATTCACCACTTACTCACCTTTCCACCCATGCCATGCATAATCACCCTTGTCCCCTTCATGCACCCGATTTCTTGCACTCATTTCATGCACCATTACACTCATTATCCACCCATGCCGTGCACCACCCTTGTCTCCTTTATTATTTCTGATTTCATGCATCAAAACATTGAATCATTGCACTCAATTGCTGCACATTTCTTGTCCCCTTCACCTATTATATTACATACAACTTTTACCTCCACTACATGCACTCATTGATGCACCATCCACCACATTTGGAATCCCATGCTGTGCATCATGAATCTTGCTGCACCTTTGACTCATTTCTGCACCATTCCACCTCCCTTTCCTTTCTCTACCATGTGCACAATCATTCATGTTCCCTACTTGCATTCATAGCTGTAACACCACTCCATTTTACCCCCCATGCTTTGCATCATTACTTCATTTTCACCCTTGAATCATTGCACACACCACCAATTTCCCTCCATTGTCGTGCTCTTCCTCTATAAAACAACGTGTGTGTGGCAGCCATATAGTTGAGTTTTTGCTTGATCATTCATCCCCATTTCAATACAACCTTCATCCAAACACATCCATTCATCCTTACATCCATTCCTCCATGCAAACAAACCTTCAAACACTCACTAACACCTTGTGCCGTAGCAAAGGAAGGGAAAGAAAGTGCTTGGACGTGCTTGCCATCCAACTTGGATCGTTGGAGCGTTTAGGTGCTTTCTTTCTTCTGTTTCCAATGTTTAAATTCATTTTGTTTTGTTTTGTTGTGAATATGAGTGGCTAAACCCCTCTTAGCTAGGGGTGATTTCAAAGCCATGATTATGTGTGTAATATGATTTGATAAATTCCAGTTACGAACTCTTGAATCGTGAATGCAATTGGCTTAACTATTTGATTGATAACTTATTTGTATTTGTTAATTAAGGGTCGACACTTAATTGGCATGCATAAATCCGTTGCTAGAATATAAGGAAGTTTCACATAATCGTTACAAACTTATATTCACATGTAGTGAAGGTCGCTTATAAACGATCGCGTTAAGTTCAATTCCTAGCATGAGTGACATGATGTCATAGTTGCAAGTGCTTTGTCAATGCTTATGATTTTCATTAAACATAATGATCTTTGATTGTATCTCTATTATGATGTCATGTAGGGAACTTTTGAAGAATGTTTTAGGTTGTCGAATGATGTCATCCAATCCAATAAAACAAGGAAAATCTGAGAGTTAACTAGTGATGTCACTATTAATACGGAGCATTGTCATTCATAATTCAATGAAGTAGTAACTGGAAATCGAGTTATTTGCATACATGTCATGTGTGGAGAAAAAGCCTCTAGCTATCCCATCCTTCATCTTATTTCTCACATTTATTTTACAATCTGTCTAGTTTTTCATACTTGTTTGTTTGTTTCAACTTCATCCAAATCAAAACCCCCTTTTTAGTTTCTTGTTTCAAAGTGTTTCAAATTTGTTTTAGTTTGTGTTCTTAAGTGTTTTGATTCGAGTAAAAGTCAATCTTCGTCCAAAGTTATTCCTAGTGTCTAGTTTAAGTTTATTTGGTTGTTTTAAGCTGTTTTGAGTATTTTAAGTTTTCTTTGAGTCTTGTGAGTCTTGTTAAGTGTTTTTAAATTTAGTTTTATGTTTTTGAGTCAGTTTAGAGGTTATTAACAAGCCATCCTAATCCTCGGTCCAGAACGATCCTTAGTTATACTTGTACTACAATTGTTAAAAGAGGGTTAAATTTATGTGTTAAGATAATTTTCGCATCACTTGCCCATCTGACTGTCGTCTTGATTTGAATGTTGGGGAAGAGGTTGATGTGTCTTCTCTAGAAAAGATATGGCGCCCGTCCTTCTTATCCGCCACCGGTCCTCTTACAGTTGGGAACTCTATGATGAAGAATGACATAACCGCTACGGTGGTAGCTAGAAATCTTCTCACCCCTAAGGACAATAGGATCCTTTCTAAGCGGTCTGATGAGCTGGCTATTCAGGACTCTCTCGCTTTTAGTGTTTAGTGTGCAGGCTCCGTATCAAATATGGGCCAACGCCTTCTTGCTCGAACTCGTCAAGTCGAGTCACTGATGGCTGAGGTGGCGAGTCTTAAGCAAGAGATTAAAGGGCTTAAGCATGAAAACAGAGAGTTGCACATGCTTGCCAATAGTTACTCGATGAGTATGAAGAGAAAGCTCGACCAGCTACAAGAATCCGAAGGTCAGATTCAGAGTGACCATCAGATGTTTATGGCTTTACTCCAGAGGCACCTATTGCCTTCGTCCTCTAGAGTTTTACCGAGTGTTGAGGCTCCAACCAGTCAACCTCTGGCGCCTTTTCTTCCTGGAGCTTTGCCGAGTGGTGATGCTTCACACGAGCAAACTTCATGAAGGCTCCCTCCTGTTTGCTCTTTATTTTTTTACCGATGTAAAATGTACATTTTTGTAAATTTTCAGAGAAATCAATAAATGAGGTTTTTTTTCATTCAATATATATATATATATATATATATATATATATATATTTTTTATTTCTTTTTCTTTTCTTTTCTTGCATATGGTGCCAGATGCACCATCATTCTTTTATATTATCATTATTTTTTTCTTTGCTTTCGGTGGTGCGGATCCACCACTTTGCTCCACTATCCCATTTTTTAATATATATATATATTTTTTTTTTTTTGTATAAATTTTGATGTTGGGCTGGGGAATTTGCAGGGAAGGATGAAGAAGGATGGAAAGCTGGAGTCAAGCTTGGTGGTAGTGTAATGTGTCAAGCTTTGCGACCAGCTAGTTGTTTGACGGCGGCCACTGAAGGTCTTCGCCGATTCAAAGGCAGCAGCAGAGGCAAGAAGACGGAGGAGGTATTTTGGTGTAAGTTGACAAACTTTGGTTTTGTCGATCACATTCAAAGGCAGCAGCCATGGCGGAAGTGCAGAAGCAGCTGGAGTTTGAGGCAGAGTGTAAAGCATCGAGCTCACGACCGGCTAGTCGTTTAACGACGGTCACTGACTTTGGAGAACCCACAGATTCTCACTTACTGTAAACCTTTGCAGCCCTCAGAAAGAACAAACATGCCCACATCATGCACGTAATTCCTCCAACAGCTTTAACGCATTCAGTAACTTAACCAAGTCGCACAAGCTCAGGCAATTTCAGCCTCTCGTCGATCCTCCTAATTTTCAAGTACATCTGTTGTGGCAGAGATGGCAAGGATGAACTCGAAGGAATCTCTTAAGACACCCTACTCCCCCAACGAGCTCCTCTCTACCCAGCGAGAGCCCCCGTCAAAGATCTATACCTATTAAGAGCTCAATTGATGGAGATATTTGCAGCGTGTGCCAGAGCCCTTGCCTTTGTCTGAAGGTCGTCCATTTGATCACCGCTACCTCGATAGATCTGCAAGTTCACACAGGTGTTTCTGGTCTAGATGATAGGCAAAAGGAAAGTGAAACAAGAGGTCTTTCGTAGCAAGGTCGTCTACGCAGCATGCACAGTAGATTGCGTCATCGAGAACAAAGCATTGGAGATTGCACTTGGTGATGAAGGAGATGTGTAGCGGAGCTGGAGACTGTAATCTTCGCTCAAGATCGCACTCAAGTGACTGTTCGAAGATAGAGAAGATGTCAGAAAAGACCAGAGAGTACATGAGACGTGCCCACATTGAGGCATGTGAAGCACTCGCCGCTGCCCTGCAAGAGTTTGAAGACGATGGAGATGCTGAAGCTGTGGGGATTACTTTCTCTTCTCTGTGCACACACGTAAGAAAGACCTTGGCCGAGTCCATGCTGAAGTCGTAGCTGAGAGGGATGCGATCCGATGATGACAGCGTTGACCGACGTAGTGGACTTTACTGCGACAAAGGAAGAAGTTGGGTATGCAGAACCGTACCTTCCTGGAGAATCTGAACTGGAGTTTAACTTGATTTTGAGAAGACCGATGTCCCATTAGTCCAACACGTCATCCGAGTCGGAGACAGCATCTTTGAGGTTGCACAGCCAGTTACGGACGAAAGCGACTTTCTGTTGTCTCCGCTCTGCGTCGTCCAGCAACGGTTGGATTTCACATAGGTCGACGACTAGTTGAATGTCTATTTAGATAGCCTATGGTGCTGCTGGTTGTGGCAGCTGTCTCAGTGAGAGTAGAAGGATCTTGGAGAAGGTGAGATGAGGAACATGGGAAGAAAAGAAGTTAGACCTTGGTTTCTGGGCTTTGATCCTTTGTCGGTGGAGAAAATGGGGGATCCAATTCTTTTTTTATGTTTTTTTTATTATTAATTTTTTTTGAAAATTTTTTATTTTATTATTTTTTTTGCTGAAACTATATTCCTTTTTTTTTGTAAAGAATTTGATTTTCATTAATAAAATCCTTATTTCTTTTTTATTTTATTTTTTATTTTGATGTGACTGAACTCGAAATTGAATGCTCGAGCTGCCTACGTACCCCCCAGAGAAGAGATCAAGTCATAGCGTAGTTCAAATATATATTTTTTTTGGATTTTTTTTGTGCCGTACGCAGTTTATGCTCTTGCGGGTTAGGAGCTTTTTGGTGCCGTTTGTAGTTTCAACTCGCGCAGGCAATGAGCTTTTGGTGTCGCTTTTTATGCTCGTACGGACAAGGAGCTTTGGTTGTCGCCTTTTATGCTGGTGCGGACAAGTAGCATTTTGGTGTCTCCTTTTATGCTCATGAAGACAATGAGCTTTGGTTGTCGCCTTTGCATCATTACTTCATTTTCACCCTTGAATCATTGCACACACCACCAATTTCCCTCCATTGTCGTGCTCTTCCTCTATAAAACAACCTGTGTGTGGCAGCCATATAGTTGAGTTTTTGCTTGATCATCCCCATTTCAATACAACCTTCATCCAAACACATCCATTCATCCTTACATCCATTCCTCCATGCAAACAAACCTTCAAACACTCACTAACACCTTGTGTCGTAGCAAAGGAAGGGAAAGAAAGTGCTTGGATGTGCTTGCTGTCCAACTTGGATCGTTGGAGCGTTTAGGTGTTTTCTTTCTTTTGTTTCTAATGTTTAAATTCATTTCCTTTCGTTTTGTTGTAAATATGAGTGGCTAAACCCCTCTTGGCTAGGGGTGATTTCAAAGCCATGATTATGTGTGCAATATAATTTGATAAATTCCAGTTATGAAGTCTTGAATCGTGAATGCAATTGGCTTAACATTTTGATTGATAACTTATTTGTATTTGTTAATTAAGGGTCGACACTTAATTGGCATGCATAAATCCGTTGCTAGAATATAAGGAAGTTTCACATAATCGTTACAAACTTATATTCACATGTAGTGAAGGTCGCTTATAAACGATCTTGTTAAGTTCAATTCCTAGCATAAGTGACATGATGTCATAGTTGTAAGTGCTTTGTCAATGCTTATGATTTTCATTAAACATAATGATCTTTGATTGTATCTCTATTATGATATCATGTAGGGAACTTTAAAAGAATGTTTTGGGGTGTCGAATGATGTCATCCAATCCAATAAAACAAGGAAAATCTGGGAGTTAACTAGTGATGTCACGGTTAATTTGGAGCATTGTTGTTCATAATTCAATGAAGTAGTAACTGGAAATCGAGTTATTTGCATACATGTCATGTGTGGAGAAAAAGCCTCTAGCTATCCCATGCATCATCTTATTTCTCAAATTTGTTTTACAATCTGTCTAGTTTTTCATACTTGTTTGTTTGTTTCAACTTCGTCCAAAACTCAATCCCCCTTTACTTTAGTGTGTCTAATTAGTTATAATCTGTTTTAATTTGTGTTTCTAAATGTTTTGATTCAAGTAAAAGTCAATTTTCGTCCAAAGTCATTCCTAGTGTCTAGTTTAAGTTTATTTTGTTGTTTTAAGCTGTTTTGAGTATTTTAAGTTTGCTTTGAGTCTTGTTTGTCTTGTTAAGTATTTTTAAGTTTAGTTTTATGTTTTTGAGTCAGTTTAGAGGTTATTAGCAAGCCCTCCTAATCCCCGGTCCAGAATGATCCCTACTTATACTTATACTACAATTGTCAAAAGAGGGTTAAATTTGTGTGTTGAGTTAATTTTCGCATAAAGTTTTTGGCGCCGTTGCCGGGGATTAGCAACTTTGCTAATCCCTTGTTATTTCTTTTTGTTTATTTTCGTGTCTTTTGTTTTTAGTTACTGACTTTGTTTCTGTTTGTGTTTTTTTTTTGCTTTACTTTTGATATTTGATTTCAGGTACTAGAGAAGTAAGACATGGATTTTGCTATTATTCAAGCTCAATTGGCGAAACTTACTTTAAAATTGTCACAATATGGTGAAAGGACCACAATGCAAAGTGTCCCTACATGTGGTGTGTCCTATGGGGAAAGATATCCTACTCAACAATATTCTCAATTCGCTGCGAATGAAGATGCTTGGGGTTATCAAGGCCATAGCCAATCATGGGACAACATGTTTCCCAACGTTTACAATTCGGATTGGAGAGATTATTCAGATTACATAGAACCTCAACAATTCTAACAAGATGGATATTGGCAGCAAGAAGAGGAGTTCCATTCAAGACCTATGTAGCCATCACAACCTCATATACAATATGCTCAATCAAACTCAGGTTCGTCAATAGATTATGATCGAATTTTTGATGAAATAAATTCTTTGGTGCATGGCTTACAAAATCAAACCAAGGAGGCTGAACAAGATGGATATTGGCAGTAATCTGAGGAGTTTTATTTAACACTTATGCAGCCACCAAAGCTTCCCCTACAACAATTCCAATCAAATTCAAGTATGTCCACGGAGAGTGATCAAATTTTTCAATTACTAACCTCTTTGGTGCAGGAGCAGCAAAATCAAAATGAAACAATGCTCAATCAAGCTAAGGGGATTGAAAAATCAACTTGGAGAGATTATGGAGTTCATGGCACAAATTCAAGAGCAAAGTGAACTCTCCAACTCAACTATTGAAAATTTGAAGGAAGATTTTGAAATCCATAATGCTATCACTTTGGGAAGTGCTATGGAGGTTGAAGGTGAACCCAAGACATCCAAACCAAGCCAAAACATGGATGAACAACTGATGCTTGAAGAAGAGGAGAATAACAAAGCCATGGCAAGGGAAGAACCACTCTTGCCGCAGCCCCATATGCCCTTTATGCCTTCCATTACAACCACGGTAAGCTTAAATTCAATTCATCTTGACCCCGTTTCACCAAATGTCCTTATTCCTTGTACGATCAAGTAATCCAAGGAAGAAGAGGGTGAGAAAGGCATCTTCGAAACCTTTCCAAAGAATCAAGATCAAGAAGTGGATGAGGAATGTCTAGAATTCATCAAAGAAGATACACTTGAGATGAAAAATCTTAAAGAAGTTGGATTTTATGATATGGGACAAGTCATAACTCTCAAAACACCAAATCTGGCCAAGTCCCATATCCCTGCAACCTTTAAAGATGTGGTGTTTGTAATTGAGTTTGTGTTGGAGCAAGCAAGTAAGCCATCTTCTCCAACTTCGATTTTATTTTATACTAACTTGCTAATTTTGATGATTCAGGCACCTACACTAGAATTTAAACCATTGCCAGATCACGTCAAGTATCACCTTCCATTCAAGGATCAATTTCATGCTATGGGCCCTATCCAAGCTTAAAAGGAAGTTTCGTCCGGCTGGAAGACGTTAAAGCAAGCGCTTTTTGGGAGGCAACCCATGTATTCAAAAAAAGGAAGATCTTTGAATCGCTCCACAATCAGTTTTGCGTTTCTAAAAACCTTCCATTTTCTGCAATTTTATTTTGCCATGATTGTCATTTTTATTTGTTGCTTGTTTAATTATTTTTGGTGTGGGTTTATTTTTGAAACATTGACAGATATGCAAGGTATTTTTACATTCATTTTCATGAAAAAAAAAAGGAGCATTAAGCAGAAAATACAAGAGGAAGCCTTCATAAAGGCTGTTTAGGAGAAGTCTCAGTAGTTGGCGGAGCCTCAACAGTCGGTGGAGCCCCAGACGGAGGAGGCATCAGAGGTTGATCATTTAGAGCTTCATTACGCGGTACAGCCCCAGAAGACGAAGGCAAATGTTGTTGGAACAAACCCATAAACCTCTGATGATTAAGTAAAATCTGACCATCAGATTCCTGCATCTGGTCAATCTTCCTCTTCATGTTTGCAACATAGTTATGTGCGAGCTTGTGCAACAGTTTATTCTCATGCTTGAGCCCTCTAATCTCCTGTTTGAGACTCATCACTTCAGCCGCCAACGATTTAACTTAACGGGTTCGAGCAAATAGGCGCTGGACCATATTAGACACAGAACCTGCACACTGCACACTGAGAGCCAGAGAATCCTTAACAGCCAACTCATCAGACCGTTTGGAAAGTAGTATGTTATCTTTGGGAGTGACAAGGTTCCAGGCCATCACCGCAGCGGTCATATCATTCTTTATCATCGAATCCCCAACGGTAAGAGGACCAGTAGGGGATATGAAGGATGGGCGCCATATGTTGTCTGGAGAAGGCATGGCTGCCTCCTTACCAAGGTTCAAGTCAAAACAACGATCAGAGGGGCCAGACATTTTCAAAGGTGTTGAAGAAAGAAGAGGTTGGACAAGTCAAGATATTAGAAGTGCAAGAAGGGAGTTTCTACAGGCAGAAATTCAAGTGTGCTTTGAAACGTACTGCGTGCCTCTATAAAAATCAGCACATGACGGGATTTCAGAGATCGAAAAGGCGAGCTCAGCAATCGAAGAGGCCAATTCAAAAATCGAAGAGGCTCTAGCTTTCTCAAAAGTTGGGCTTGCTCAGAAACCACAGGCCAATTTTTTTTCTAGATTTGTCCGCACTTGTCACATGAAACCTCTGCACTCGACGGAGCTCAGAACTCGAAAAGGCGAGCTCAGAACTCGAAGAGGCAAGCTCAGAAATCAGAGAGGCATCTGCTTTTCCAAAAGTGTCAGCATCTGTCACATGCACACTTAGCTTTGCGGAAATCACGGGTAATTTGTCGAAGCTCCGATTCCAGATATCGGAGAGGCACTTGCTTTTCCAGATGTGTCAGCGCCTGTCATATGCACTCTCAACCTTGCAAAAATTACGGGTAATATGTCGAAGATTTCTTATGAAGTAGAAGGCACGTGAAGTTTACTATTAAATCATCCAACGGTTGCCGACAAGAGTGAAAGAATAGTACCGGTTATTAATTCCTATAAATGTCAACCTTCACCCTCCATTGCAAGGCAGACATACATAACCTTTCTTCATCTCTAAGAATGCCTTCCCAACCAAGCCTCTCGAGTCACTCAGTGTTCCTTATTCCTCGGGGTACCTCTGCAAACAACTCATCTAAAGCAAAAGTATTTCATATCATGAAGGTTGAAAGCAAGAGTATCTCATATCATGTTTTCTCCCTGTCCTTCTCCTTGTCGTTGTTTTCATTTGCGGGATAAGGAGAAAGAGAGCAAGTAGCCAACACTTGGTATCAATCTTCCGATCTAGAATCGACTGCCTGGAACCCCTTCCTGATTGCTTACCTAGCCTTGCTCTCGAGTACTCATCTTCAACATCTTATGCTTCCTCTTCGTCTACCACATCTACTTGGGGAATAGATAAGGGAAGTGAAAATGATACCTCGAAGCATGTGAAGACAATGTGCTAATTCATCCTCAGCTAGGGACAAGGAGAAAGAAAGAAATGGTGGGCACTTGGAAATATTGAAAAAAGAAACAGACCATCACTTCTACCTCGTGCCTGCCTGCCGTGCAGAAGAAACAAGCAGAGAAGAATGCAGACTGTACAACCAAGGAACTCTAATATTCCTCACTCAGAATTCCAAACCAGTTTGAGATCAAAGCTGTGGAAAGTCAACAAGATCATCTATCTCCAAACCAGATTTGCGTTCTTAAACTCTACTCTGTCTAGTTTTTGCTTTGCTATACTTGTCATGTTTATTCGTTGTTTGTTTGTTTGCTTGTTTTTGTGTGAGTTTATGCTTGAAACATTGAGGACAACGTTTGATTTAAGTGTGGGGGGTAACCAAGTTGTTTTGCATAAAATTCGTAGGAGTTTATCACCCATTACTTCTAGTGTTGTTCCTTGCTGTTTGTCAGTAGTTTTAAGCTGTTTTGGAGTGTTTTAGTGTGTTTTGACATAAAAATCCGAAAATCTCATAAAAATTTGAAAAATTGTTTTGAAAAACCCAAAAAGAGTTGTTTTTGTGTGTTGAATTGTGTCTTAAGGTACCTTCCAACACAATGATGAGGATTTGGTTTTTAATTACATGACTGTTAAAGAGAGTTATAAACATGGATGAAAATTTGATTTTCTCTTTGGTGTATGCTTGGTTGTGGTTATAATTTATGAATTCACATGCAATCAAAAAGGAAAAAAATCAGTTTTTGTAACATGCTTGAAGGAAGGAACTCAAATGAACGCTACAACCTTGTGAGACTTGAGCCTAAACGTTTATTTGGAGAGTTAATAATCTGTGCATCATTGTTTTCTAAAGTCGTTGCATGATCTCATTATTCTTTGCTTGGTTGCTACTTAGAAGGCTTTTCATCATTTAGTTCCAAATGCTAGAACTCATGCCTATTTCATTCAAAGCATGCTATTGATTTACATAACACATATTCAAGATGAAGTTGTGTAGTGACCACCAAAGCCAAATTGCCGTGCCCCTATTTCATTATATGTTTAAGGTTAACCCCGTTGAGCCTTGTTAAGCCTATGTTCTTTGTTAATCCACACTATCCTTACCTAGCCTAGTTTTAGGACCATCCATACCCTTGTTCTTGAAGCATAGTAAAGCATGACTTAAAATGAACTCCTTTTTTATCAATGTATTGCATAAAGCAAGTGTGGGGGAAGTGATTCTTGTGTGTGTGTGTGTGCCAAAGTCCTTAATAAGGCACGGGTAGAAAAAAAAAAAGAGTGAAAAGAAAAAAGTTTGTTAAAAAAGGGTCCAAAACATTGAATTTGGCCCTAAGTGTTGCATGAATCTTCCCTTTGTATTTAAAAGTTGATTCTGCATTCTAAAGTGAATTCCAAGTGTCTATTTCATTGCTTTGCTTGCTATCGCTTTAAGAACGTTTGTTATTCCTATCCTTTCTTTATTAGTCATTACCCTCAAGCCCTGTTACAACCCTTGACTTCAATCTTGAGTGTTGTGTGTTTCAATTTGTGGAGTTTGAAATTGGTATGAGCATATGGTGTCACTGGTTCTCGCATCTAATAGTAGCATTCCATTCATGAGATCATATCTAAACATGCTTAATAACTCCAGAAAATTGCTTTCTTTGTTATAACATATGTGAGTCCTAGTCTTTCGTGTTTACATTAATCTTCTCACATATACTAGTGTATGGTGTGTAGTCAGAAAATGTGTGTGAAAATAGAGAGTATCTTGTACGAAATTGAGCAAATTCTCTAAGGCATGTTACTACATTCAAAACATCGTTTTAATTGGTTAATCGTGAACTAGTAAGTGGTGACTATGATTAAGTATGTGCTTAAGTGTAAAGATGACCAAAATCTGTGGGAATGATGATTTTTAACATGTCATGTTTTATTAAAATTCCTGAGGCAAATGTTGGAAGGTCTAGGTTGTGTTTTGTTTGTTTCGTTTGTTTTGTTTTGCTCGAGGACTAGCAAAAGCTAAGTGTGGGGGAATTTGATAGGAGCATATTTATGTGACTGAGTTAGCTTGTTCTCATGCATTTATGTTGTTATTTCTTAGTTAATTATGTATTTTAAGCTATTTTCGTGTGTTTATAGGTCCATAGGCCTTATGAAGCAATAAGATGCATTTTGGTGCATTTTGGAGCAGTTTTGGGCTTGGAATGAATAGCACATGCATGAAGCAAGGTGGGTGGACGAAATTGAAGACTAAAGAGGCTAGGAATGTGGTAAAGAGAAAGAAGAATTAATGTAAAAAGGACAAAGAGCTCAGCCACAAAGGGGTGTCACTCCACCATTCACCTTTCCATCATTGCCGTGCACCACCATTGCACTCCCTTTGGATTCCTATGCCGTGCATCAACATCCATGTTCCCTCCATTGACTCATTTGTTGCATCATTCCACCTCTCTTTCCTTTCTCTACCATGTGCACAATCATTCATGTTCCCTAGTTGCAACATCACTCCATTTTACCCCCATGCTTTGCATCATCACTTCACTTTCACCTTTGAATCATTTCAAACACCACTCATTGCACTCAATTGCTACACCATTCCTTGTTCCCTCCATCCTTTCAGATTTTATGCATCATTACATTGAATCATTGCACTCAATTGCTACACCATTCCTTGTTCCCTCCATCATTTCATATTTCATGCATCATTGCACTCAATTGCTACACCACTCCATGTTCCCCTCCATTGCCATGCACTTCCTCTATAAAAGGAAGTGTGTGTAACATAAATGGAGTTCATATTTAGTTAGATCATTCACTCCCATTTCAACACAACCTTCATCCAAACACATCCATTCATCTTCACATTGATGTGTAAAATAACTTAACACATAAATTAAACCCTCTTGTTGACAATTGTAGTATGGATAAGTAGGGATCGTTCTAAACCGGGGATTATGAGGGATTGCTAAACACTTGAAAACTGACTTAAAAACATAAAAACAAAGTTTAAAGCACTAAACTAGACTCAAAGAATGCAAAACTAAAATTTAAAACACTAAAACAAACCAAAAGACTCAAAACAGCAACCAAAAGACTCAAAACTGCCCAAAAACACAAACTGGGCAGTTTTGAGCTCGAAACACAATTTGGATGAAAGTTGGGTTTCTAAAGGCTCAAAACACTTAAAAGCACAATCTAAGACAAGTTCTAACTAATATGACTTAACAAAGTAAAGGGGGTTTGGTTTTGGACGAAAATAAGTAAATTAAAACAAGAACAATTTAAACAGATTCTTAAGCAAATTTAGGTGAATTGATGAGATATGGGGTAACTAGAGGGTTCTTCTCCACACATGACACACTTGTATTCAAATTGATTTCCAATTACTTCTCTCAATAAGTCATGAAACTCAATACTCCAGGTTAACTGTGACAACACTTTTTTAACCTTCAAGTTCTCCTTAAGTTAATGAATTGGATGGGAAAGCACATACAACAATTCAAAGCATTCTCTAAAAGTCCCCTACGTGAAAAGCACAATAAAGGTACAATCAAAGATCATTAAGTTTCATGAAAACTATAAGCATTGACAAGGCAATTGTAACTATGAAAAGCATGAAACTTTTGCCAAGAATTCACTTAACACGATCGTTTATAAGCGACCTCCACTACTTGCAAATATAAGTTTGTAACAATTAGGTGAAACTCCTTTATATTTTAACTTTAAATCCTTGCATGAAAACTAAGTGTGCACTCTTAATAAACATACAAGAATAAGTTATCAATCAAACGGTTAAGCAACTTGAATTCACAACTTATGAAATAACAACTGAAGGTAATCAATTCATAATGCAAATATAATCATGGTATTGAATAGCCCCCTAGCCAAGAAGGGCTTAGTTCCTCATAAACGCAAAACAAAGATACATAAATTTAGACATTAAAAACAAAGAATGAAAACACCTAGAAATGCTCCAACAATCCAACGTCTTGAATGGCAAGCACATCCAAGGGTCTCCTTCCTTCTTCTTTGCTGCGGCACAAGGGATGGTTGAAGATTTTTGTGGTGATTTGTGGTGGTGGATGGATATAGGTTGGTTCTGGTGAAGGGTGGAGTGTGGAATGGCTGATTAGAAGAGCCCCCCCAGTTTGCGGCAAAAATGGGTTTTATATAGGGCTAAGGCACGGTTTTTATGAGTTTTAGGGAAAGAAATAACTTAGCTATTTTGTCCTATAATTAAAAGTCAGAAATCAATGGAAAATAGGCAAGTAAGGTGCAGGAATTAAAGAGAAAAGGAAGGGAAATTCGGCAAAGATTGTAGGGCAGATTTAGGAATGTGTTTTGAGGCACAAAATAGGTAAGAATCCTATCCCCTTGTATGGCAAGGCTTTAGAACAAAGGGGAATGTAATTTTGGGTCAGAAAATAGGTAAGAAAGAGGGGAAAGGTGTGGCTGGTTGCTTGAATAAAAGGGAATGTGGTTTTAAGATCAGAAAACAAGAAAGAAAGGATGCTTTTGTGCGGCAAGGACTTTAGGGAAGGTTTAGGGCTTCTAAAACAACCAATTAAGTGCCCTAATATGTTTTGGAATCCCTTTGTGGCTGGAACATAGGTGAGGAAATATTAGGAAACTTCCAAGCCACGAATAGAAACTATCAAGAATGGAAACCTCCAAGAATAGAAACTTCCAACTTTAGAAACTTTGGCTTCCAATTTTGAACACTTTGTTCTTTATTTGTCTTGAATCCAATTCTTCACATCATCATTCAATCCTATGCTCATTTGATCTTCAATTTCATCCATCTTCTTACCTCCAAGCATATGCAATCCATTTGATGCCCAAAACTGCTCCAAAAGGCTCCAAAATGCACATGTTTGCATACTTTGTCCTTAAAACCTGAAATTGCACGAAAATAGCTTAAAATACTAAAATTACTAAGTACTAGCAACGTAAATGCAAGGAAACAAGCTAATTAAGTCGTATAAATATGCTCTTATCACACATCCATTCCTCCATACAAACAAACCTTCAAACACTCACCAACACCTTGTGCCATAGCAAAGGAAGGGAAGGAAAGTGCTTGGATGTGCTTGCTGTCCAACTTGGATCGTTGGAGCGTTTAGGTGTTTTCTTTCTTTTGTTTCTAATGTTTAAATTCATTTCCTTCCGTTTTGTTGTAAATATGAGTGGCTAAACCCTTTTGGCTAGGGGTGATTTCAAAGCCATGATTATGTGTGCAATATAATTTGATAAATAACAGTTATGAACTCTTGAATCGTGAATGCAATTGGCTTAACTATTTGATTGATAACTTATTTGTATTTGTTAATTAAGGGTCGACATTTAATTGGCATGCATAAATCCGATGCTAGAATATAAGGAAGTTTCACATAATCGTTACAAACTTATATTCACATGTAGTGAAGGTCGCTTATAAAAGATCGTGTTAAGTTCAATTCCTAGCATGAGTGACATGATGTCATAGTTGCAAGTGCTTTGTCAATGCTTATGATTTTCATTAAACATAATGATCTTTGATTGTATCTCTATTATGATATCATGTAGGGAACTTTAAAAGAATGTTTTGGGTTGTCGAATGATGTCATCCAATCCAATAAAACAAGGAAAATATGAGAGTTAACTAGTGATGTCACGGTTAATTTGGAGCATTGTTGTTCATAATTCAATGAAGTAGTAACTAGAAATCGAGTTATTTGCATACATGTCATGTGTGGAGAAAAAACCTCTAGCTATCCCATCCATCATCTTATTTCTCAAATTTGTTTTACAATCTGTCTAGTTTTTCATACTTGTTTGTTTGTTTCAACTTCGTCCAAAACTCAATCCCCCTTTACTTTAGTGTGTCTAATTAGTTATAATCTGTTTTAATTTGTGTTTTTAAATGTTTTGATTCAAGTAAAAGTCAATTTTCGTCCAAAGTCATTCCTAGTGTCTAGTTTAAGTTTATTTAGTCGTTTTAAGCTATTTTGAGTATTTTAAGTTTGCTTTGAGTCTTGTGAGTCTTGTTAAGTATTTTTAACTTTAGTTTTATGTTTTTGAGTCAGTTTAGAGGTTATTAGCAAGCCCTCTTAATCTCCGGTCCAGAACGATCCCTACTTATACTTATACTACAATTGTCAAAAGAGGGTTAAATTTGTGTGTTAAGTTAATTTTCACATCAAGCTTGGTGGTAGTGCAACGTGTCAAGCTATGCGACTGGTTAGTCATTTGACGGCGGCCACTGAAGTTCTTCGCTGATTCAAAGGCAACAACAGAGGCAAGAAGACGAAAGAGGTCTTTGGGTATGAGTTGACAAACTTTTGGTTTTGTGGATCACATTTAAAGGCAGCAGCCATGGCGGAAGTGCAGAAGCAGCTGGAGTTTGAGGCAGAGTGTAAAGCATCGAGCTCATGACCGGCTAGTCGTTTAACGGCGGTCACTGACTTCGGAGAACCCACAGAGTTTCACTGACTGTAAACCTTTGCAGCCCTTAGAAAGAAGAAACATGCCCAAATCATGCACGTAATTCCTTCAACAGCTTTAACGCATTCAGCAACCTAACTGAGTCGTACAAGCTCAAGCAATTTCAGCCTCTCGTCGATCCTCCTAATTTTCAAGCGCATCTGTTGTGGCAGATACGACAAGATGAACTCGAGGGAATCTCTCAAAACACCCTACTCCTCCAACGAGCTCCTCTCTACTCAGCGAGAGCCCCCGCCAAAGATCTATACCTATCAAGAGCTCAACCGATGGAGATATTTGTAGCGTGTACCAGAGCCCTTGCCTTTGTCTGAAGGTCGTCCATTTGATCACCGCTACCTCGATAGATCTGCAAGTTCACGCAGGTGTTGCTGGTTTATATGATGGGCAAAAGGAAAGTGAAACAAGAGGTCTTTCGTAGCAAGGTCGTCTACGCAACATGCACAATAGGTTGCGTCACCGAGAACAAAGCACTAGGGATTACGCTTGGTGATGGAGGAGATGTGTAGCGGAGCTGGAGACTGTTATCTTCTCTCAAGATCACACTTAAGTCACAGTTCGAAGATAGAGAAGATGTCAAAAAAGACCAGAGAGTACATTAGACGTGCCCATATTGAGGCATGTGAAGCACTCGCCGCTGCCCTGCAAGACTCTGGAGACGACGGAGCTGTTGAAGCTGTGGGGATTACTTTCTTTTCTCTGTGCACACACGCAAAAAAGACCTTGGCCGAGTCCATGCTGAAGTCGTAGCTGAGGGGGATGCGATCCGATAATGACAGCGTTGACCGACGTAGTGGACTTGACTGCGACAAAGGAAGAAGTTGGGTATGCAGAATCGTACCTTCCCAGAGAAACCGGACTGGAGTTTAACTTGATTTTGAGAAGACCGATGTCCCATTAGTCCAACACGTCATCCGAGTCGGAGACAACATCTTTGAGGTGAAGGAATTATTTTGAAAAACATGTTCATTTGAGCAACATCATATAGCATGCAATTAACAATTAAAGGCGGAATCATGCTTGCATGCACTCAAAAACAAAACATTACCATGAAATTCAAAGCCTAGTAGATTGGTGAACCAATAATCAACTCAAAACAAAGTGAGTTGAAATTATTACCTTTGTAGATTCCTCTTTGCATAAGCAAAGGCTAATCACCCAAAGAGATAGGGCCTTCATTCCTTGCTTCTTAGATCCATGGATTTGGATGAAAAATAGGTTTCTCCAAGTTCCCAAAATAGGGAACCTCTAAGTCTCTTCACCAAGGTTTGATTGTAGAAAAAATGAGTGACCTTGGAGTAGTAGTATTGCTAGATGTACCCTCCAAGGTGTTAGCTTCTTTAGAGAGAAAATGGAGAGACAATTCTCACCCATTTTCACCCAAAATAAACCCTTAATCACACTAATGAATATTTGGCTATAAAGTCATTTATATAGTCACTTCTTTAAGTGACCTAAACAACCAAAACCCTAATTCATACACATATGGCCGGCCATTTAGGGAGTTTTGGGCTTTTGGGCCTTAATGAATCTTTATTCATTAAATTGTCATACAACTTAAGTTAATGGGCTTGACGTTCGAAGCCCATTGGGCCTTAAGGTCCAAAACTATCCCGAAGTCTTTAACGAATTTATTCGTTTGATTAATTAACATATTAATTAATCCTTGCCATAAATAATTAAACTATTCAATTATTCTTACTCATTTCCGTTTAATCTTCAATCTCCACCTTTTATGGTGTGCGATCCATTAGGTTCCTTTTAGCGAGGCAGTGGGCGATTAAAACCATTTTACATCGATTGTGAATTGAAACAATTTTCAATTCTCCCTTTAGTGGTTATACACGTATAGGGCTTCCACAAACCATGGTTGACGCCTAGCAGCATGTCATGGTTACCCAAGCTAATCAGAAGAGGATAGAGAACCTATTCAGTTCGGGATTACAAATGCAATACGATCCTTCTCTAATCTAATACTCTTGACCACATTGTTTGGTATGATAGTTTATTTACTCATGTCTACTATCCAATGTGAATCGTTTGCTTATATGATTTCCTTGAATGTGATTTGGAACGCATTCCCCAATCTCATTCATACTCTGGCCAGAGATTCCAAATCATATCATAGAGTATTCTCCCTCAACTGTTTGAAGGTTAGAGATCCCTTGTTGCGCATTTACTTGTCTCCATAGCTAAGTGGCTTAACCCCAACGATGCCGTGACACCCCTAGGGGGTGAATTATGTTGGAAATGTGCCCTAAAGCCAATCATGTGATGATACTTTACGGACATTTCACATGTTAAACTAATCTAGTTTAACATATAAAGGGCATAGATTATTGTTTGAGCCGTTTCATATAAATGTTATATGCTTAAACAATAAAGTCCAAGGAATTTGTGATTGGGAGAATGTAATCTAATGAAGTTAGATTCATGAGACCATTCTTTCGTAGACACATCCTAAACGTTCCTGATCATAGGATTGCCAATTGGGCGTTGACAGTCCGTTAAGATCAGTACGTACTATGTCTTCTCTCAGGGAGAGTGATTAGTCTCGAATCATTGGTGTGTGTGACATCAAGACAAGTACGGTAGGTGCTCAATAGAGAATGAGTTCACTGAACGCGATCAACGAAGAGTTCTCATATTCCATGTCACATGAGAACTCATGGTTGGGATAATGCAAAGTAGTCCTTTGACCTGAGGCATCATAGTTGTCTTGTGGTTAAGACCTTGATCTTTGATTATGTCAAAGTCATCCCACCAGGAGGGTGTCCACGGCATCGTTGGGGTCAAGCCGCTTAGCTATGGAGACAAGTGAATGCGCAACAAGGGATCTCTAACCTTCAAACCGTTTGAGGGAGAATACTCTCTGATATGATTTGAATCTCTGGCCAGAGTATGAATGAGATTTGGGAATGCGTTCCGAATCACATTCAAGGTAATCATATAAGCACAAGACACACATTGGATAGTAGACATGAGAAAATAAACTATCAAACCAAACAATGTGGTCAAGAGTATTAGATTAGAGAAGGACCGTATTGCATTTGTAATCTCGAACTGAATAGGTTCTCTAAACCTCTTCTGATTAGCTTGGGTAACCATGATATGCTGCTAGGTGTCACTCATGGTTTGTGGAAGCCCTAGACGTGTATAATCACTAAAGGGAGAATTGAAAATAGTTTCAATTCACAATCGATGTAAAATGGTTTTAATCGCCCACTGCCTCGCTAAAAGGAACCTAATGGATCGCACACCGTGAAAGGTGGAGATTGGAGATTAAACGGAAATGAGTAAGAATGATTAAATGGTTTAATCATTTATTTATGGCAAGGATTAATTAATATGTTAATTAATCAAACGAATTAGTTCGTTAAAGACTTCGGGATAGTTTTGGACCTTAAGGCCCAATGGGCTTCGAACGTCAAGCCCATTAACTTAAGTTGTATGACAATTTAATGAATAAAGATTCATTAAAGCCCAAAAGCCCATAAATCCTTAGAATGGCCGGCCATAAGGTGATGGATTAGGGTTTTGGTTATTTAGGTCACTTAAAGAAGTGACTATATAAATGACTTTATAACTAAATATTCATTAAGTGTAAAAAGGGTTTATTTTGGGGGAAATTGGTGAGAATTGTCTCTCCATTTCTCTCTGATCGGATCATATTTATATATATTTTTACTTTAAATTCACTCGTCTTTTCTTGGTTAGTTCCTTATATTTTTGAGCTATTTACGTTATTTTTGTGTTTATAGGATTTGTTATGCAAAGAAAATAAAAATAGAACAAGTGAAATTTTATGTAATAAATTCGTCAAAATTGTCTTTGTAGATCAGCTTTTAAATTAAATTAAAAAAAAAATATAATAATGATAAGTCATGATGATGTTTGAAACATCATCATGATGGTTTTGTTTTGTAGAAGAAAAGAAAGGAACGGATGGAGAAGAAGAAAAGAAAGGAATAAAAAATAGATGAAAGAAGAATAAGAGGGAGAGGAGAGCACGTGAAAGGGGATGGAAAGGGCTGCCTTTGCAGCTGGCCAGAGAAAAAGAGAAAAGAATAAAATCAAAAGAAAAAAAAATTTGGAGAATAAAGAGATAGAGAGAGCAGCACGAAAAGGGGGAGGGGGGAGCTGCCTTTGGGCAGCTCGCAGAGAGCGCAGGAGGCAGAGAGGAGACGGGAGTGAGAAACCAGGAGGACAGAGAGCAAAAATCTGCCTCTTGGCAGCAAAGGCATCAGCACGGAGAACCAAGAAAAGAATTGTGCAGTGCGAGAAATAGAGAGCAGAACCTGTGGAGCGCCAATTCACTCTCTCTCGGTTAAATCCTTTCAACTTATATTTTATTTCTATTTTTAATAATGTGTAAATAAATTGATTTTGGCTAGAGGTTAATTCAAAGCCATGATTATATCTGTAATATGAATTGATTACCTTCGGTTGTGATTTCATAAGTTGTGATTTCAATTTACTTATCCGTTCGTATAAAAACTGATTTGTGTATGTTGGTTGAGAGTGCACGCTTAATTTACATGCATGAATTTGATGCTAGAATATAAGTGAATTTCACCTAATCGTTATGAACTTATTTTCACAAGTAGTAAAGGTTGCTAGTCACAATCACGTTAAGTAAATTCTTGGCAAGAGTATCATGCTTTTCATAGTTACGAATGCCTCGTCAATGCTTATAGTTTTCACAAAGTTTAATGATCTTTGATTGTATCTCTATTGTGCTTTTCACGTAGGGGACTTTTGAAGAATGTTTTGAATTGTTGTATGCGTTTTCCCGTCCAATTCAATAACTTAAGGAAAACTTGAAGATTAAAAAAGTGCTGTTCACGGTTAATCTGGAGTATTGAAATTCACAATTTATTGAAAGAACAACTGAAAATCAATTTAGGTTGCATATGTGTCATGTGTGGAGAAGAACCCTCTAGCTAGTCCGTCATTTATCATTTTACCTTAATTTTATGTTTTTGTCAATTCTGTAATTTAATTAAGTTTAATTTACTTTTCATCAAAACCAAACACCCATCCATTATTAAATTATATTATTTAGTTAGTTTTCTTTATTGTTAGTCTTTTAATTTAATTTCCGTCCATTTCAGTTCCTAGTGTTTAATTTAATTGTTTTCATTATTTTGAGTCATTTTAAGTGTGTTTCGAGTTATTAGAGTTTTTAGCCTAATTTTATGTCCTTGAGTCTTATTTAATATTTTTAAATTAATTTAGAATAGATTAGCAATCCCTCCTAATCCCCGGCCTAGAACGATACCCTACTTACATCTATACTACAATTGTCAAAAAGAGGGTTTAATTTGTGTGTCAAGTAATTTTCGCATCACTCTCTAAAGAGGCCAACACCTTGGAGGGTACATCTAGCAATCCTACTACTCCAAGGTCACTCATTTCTTCTACAATCGAACCTTGGTGTCGAGAATTAGAGGTTCTCAATTTTGGGAACTTGGAGAACCTATTCTTCCATCCAAATCCATGGATCTAAGAAGCAAGGAATGAAGGCCCTTATCTCTTTGGGTGATTAGCCTTTGCTTATGCAAAGAGGAATCTACAAAGGTATTAATTTCAACTCACTTTGTTTTTGAGTTGATTATTGGTTCACCAATCTACTAGGCTTTGAATTTCATGGGTAAATGTTTTGTTTTTGAGTGCATGTAAGCATGATTCCGCCTTTAATTGTTAATTGCATGCTATATGATGTTGCTCAAATGAACATGTTTTACAAAATAATTCCTTCAAGTGGTATCAGAGCCTAGGTCTAGTAGTTGGTGAATCCTTTTGGGTTTTGTAGTTCATAGTATGTGATCTAAAAGTTGTAATTGTTACAAGCTTTATTCTTGCTTCTTTGAAAGTAAATTTTGTTGGAAAATTTGCTATCTCAAATGTTGTAGATGTTGTTCATATGAGCATGAATATTGGAGCTAAAATTTGGTGCCATGCTTTTGGGAAAATTCGGCCAAAATCAAAGGGTGAATTTTTGGGTTCTTGTTTGACTTGTTAAAAGTGTTTTAATGTGTTCTTTGGAACCCCTAAGTACCCTAGTTTGGTTAGATGTTATTTCCCTTAAGTAAGAATGGTTTTGGAATGTTTTTGGGTGGAAAAAGTTCATGGAAAAATTTGGGTTTTTCATGGATGTTCTTCATTGTTCTTGATGTTCTTGTCAAGAACAAAAAGGTTTGGTGTTTTGATTCAAAGTTTTGAATTATTTCATAAAGTATATGTGATATGTTTTTAAATGATTTATTATGTATTTAAAGTGTTAAATATTTGTATAAATGATGATTGAAATAATTGTGTTTGAATTATTTCAAAAACATATCTTATCTTACATACACTTGCATGTTTTTGACAAAACTCACAAATCAACACACACACCAACCTTATCCCTCCCTAAAACCAGCCACTCCCTCAAAGGGAGTACTTTTGGGGCTTTTATGCAATTACATAAAGTTTTGATACTTTTGTGTATTTGCACTTTGGCCCAAAAGTTTACGTTTTTACGTTTAGGTCCAAAAACGCTAAAGGACAAATTGTTTTGTTCCTTTAATGATGTTTTTGCATTATTAAAAGTTTGGGTTCTAGTTGTATTTACATGAAGTTGTGACTTTTGTGTATTATACAAAGTGACCCCAAAAGTTTTTGTATTTGCAATATGGCCCAAAAGTTGAGGTTAATTGCAAGATGGCCCAAATAGGATGAGAACAAAATTGTTTTGTCTCTTTAAATGAGAATTGGATTTTCATTTTGTTTAGCTCCATTTAAATCAATTTTATGGATACAAAAACCAAATGAAAATGTTGCATTCAATTAATTAGTTAAAGTGTTAATTAATTAAAGGGTGATTATGAACCTAAGCCTAATATAATTGAGCTATGTGAAAGGCGTTTCAAATTTGTTTGAACCATGGGAATGTGTAGATTAAATTTTGGTTGTAATTTGATTTGATCAAATGTTGTAAAAGGGCTTAAGCTCTTCTTTACTTTAAAGTAATTTGTTATATGCAAATGTTGTAATGAGCATAAGCTCACCTTTACTTTGAAGTACTTCTTTCTTGCTTTATATGATATGCATGAAAATGAAGTAGTTGGGTCCAACGCCCATAAGACAACACGCCTTAATGTGATTAAACGCGTAACTAAAATCAATCTTCATTCCTAGACTGAGGTTCAACACAAGGCTCGTGTTGAATCTAAACAAAGGTTCATAATCATCCTTAGGCCCTAAGGCAACTATGTAGTCCATCAAATGAATGCAAAGTTTATGTTAGTAGTATCATATACTCTTGCTTTAAAAATCGTTTTAAAAGCATAGTGGGAGTATTATGTACAACTAAAACAATGAGATGGACCAATAGTTGTTATAGGACCAAAATAGTTTTAATAGAGATTAAAATGTATGTTTATATGTGATGAGACCTAAAACCCTCAACCAAACCAATATTAAGTTGATAAGCGAGAGATGTTTAGAATATCTCTTCGTGGCCTTCCACCGTGGTGGGATCCAATCGTTTATGACTTGTACACCGGCTTCACCCTATCATGGGGGAGTACACAGTGCATGCTTATACTCAGGAGGAATCCATATACATATGATGAGGTGAGTGTAGGCAACGAGGATAGCTATATATCGTATCATCGTGAGGCTATTCTTGAACCCCTTCACACACTAAGCATGGTGGGAAGAACTTAACTAAGTGCAATGGAACCAATATCATATCATTGTGAGGTTACATTCTCTAGAGGCCAAATAAGATGGGTACTTGCATGAGTTGCAAATGAGTAAGCGTACTCTCTCATTATTATTGTTGCTAGCCATATATCGTATCATCGTGAGGTGGGCTTGGTAATAGTGAGCCTCCCATAACCTACTAGGAGTTTCATCCAAAACTCTCGAATTCCTATGAGGGATATGGAATTTGCCAAAAATAGTGGGTGGTGCTATTTTGATTTAACGACCCGAATCAAATGGCTTAAAATCAATCAATTTATATTCGTTATGTATTTGTTTACCAATATATTTGCAAACGCTATCCAACACTTGACAAAACCGAATGTTTTAGTTTCCGGACTTAGGTACCACAATCCCAAAGAATGTCTTAAAAGGATTGCATATGTATCTAAGTAGTCTCATCCTCACAATCTTCCTATTGATAATGTATCATTAGAAGAATATGTTAGAAAAGGTCTATCATAAAGAGGACAACACTTTTAATGTCATAATTCTTCAATTACAATTTGTTGTATGAAGAAATAGGAGTTGCTTTGAACAACTCTTAGTCAATGCAAACACTTAGTGCTTGTTTCTTTGTTAAATGAACAAAGAACTTGAGAAGAAAGCACAAAGGCATGAACACTTAAATGTGCCATGATTCTTCATTTACAAATTGTTGTATGAAGAAATGAGAGTTGCCTTGTACAACTCTTGAAGGTTTGTAATTATGTTTAGAACATAATGGTTGGTTGACAAAAATAGTCCATTAACATGGACTTATGATGATTTTGAATCATTGAATGTTGAAGTGATAAACCACTTAAACGAGACGGAAACTAGGCAAGGACTTCACCTTTGTTTCCCTATCCTAATCGTTCACTAAGTTTATTGTAAACTATATAGTGAACAATAACCACATACTCTCCAAAATGTTTGATGTGTATAACACAATTGAAAAAGGTTTCAAGAGAGATAGTGGGAGTTTAGGGACCATGACTAATGTAGTCAAAGGTGAAAGTCAAATAAAGAAGATAAATAACTCCAAGGGAACAAACTTTCTTTATGAAAGGATGGATATTGGAAGGGGTATTTGCAAGAAATGTCTTGCAAGTGTCAAGGACACACCTTTCGAAGGTGTTGTAAATTGTTCTTGAATAGTTCAAAACAGTTGGTTCTTCTACTTGAATGCATGATTCTGTATTAGTGACTATGTTTTACAATCGTTGTAAAAGTGTGGCTAATAAGAAGTAGAAGATAAATGAGAGAAGAGAAAGTACTTCACATTCGAAACGTGAATCAAATGTAGATCTCTGCGAAAGCAGATGGTACTTACTTCCTCATATGAACTACCAAAGAAATTGGAAAAACATAGATTGTCTTTGTATTCCAATTTTAAGGAACTAAATTCAGTCACTATGTGAAATGGATAAATGTTTTGTTTGACAAAACAATGTTCTTTATTAATCAATGATTGGATTATGGTAATCTAATTAATTATCTCTATAGTAGAGATAATATGGTAGTGTTAACTGTTTAGAAAATAATGATGCTTAAAACCCAAAAGGTTGCAAGGTAGTGACTAATCCCAACTAAAGTTGTGATACCTCTAAAACATAAATTACGAGTTGGTGAAAGATGGATGCTTTGGATCGTTAGATCCGGATCCAATACCTTCTTGTTAAAATTGTATGGAGGCGAAATGTTCGAATCTTTATTCTTTTGGAAAGAAGAAAGAATCACAAAGTTGTTGAGGTTAATTCACTTAAATGTTAGTGGCACTTGTCCACAAACATAATATTACTCATGTTGAATAACATTCACCGAAGATCACTCTCGGTTGGACTATAGTTTATTTTGAATAAACACAAGTCCGAATACTTTGCAAAATGTTTCAAAGAAATTCAAGTAATGTAAGTTGATGAGTAAGACATCTAAAGTATTTACCTCCTTAGGTTTGATCCAAGGAAAGGTAACACTTTAGATGAGTTTCCTTGAAAGATATCAAGGAAAATAGCATCATAAGATAATGTATTTCTCCATTAGGAGAAGAACGAACTTGAATAAGATTTAGTTCGTTAGATGTTATCTATTACCCATATATAGGATATATACTTCTAAAAACAATATGATTGTCAATGAGAAGATCTTCCAATATTTTCATGACTCCATAAGATGTAGTTGGAAAAGAAAGACAAATCTTAAGCATGTTAAAGATTTGGGGTTGTGTGCTAACAAGCAATATTTGTTTGATAATAATCTTGTAGGATATCCTTAAAATAACTTTTGGATATCGCTTCTATAAACCAACTAACAAATGTTGTTTTGTTGGATAGTTCATTGTAATTCTACAATGTGATTTGCCTAAAAGCAAATGAACGAGAGATAGAACTCAAAGAATGGGTTCTTTGAGAGACAAGAAAGTAATCAACAAATATAACAACCTAGTTCCTATACCACAAGCTCCAAGGTAGTCGATAAGGATTTAAAAACCGTCTCAGTTGAATGGTTTTGAACTTTATGACTATGTCATAGAGTTGCACCTCTTAATTCGAAAGAAATAAGAATGAAAATCCTTATGACTACATTGAGTGCATATACGATATATACTCAAGGAAATGGTAAAGTACCATTTGACTCGAAATAATGAAACCTTCATAGCTAATTGGTAGCTTAAGGTGACTACAATCAAAGAGAATGGTTAACTTTAAAGGAACTATTTTTGACGTAGTCTTAGTTTCAATTAATTCGAAGATTGTTAGCTACAACTAAATGGTGATCCAATGTTTTGACATAATATGGGTTTCCGAAACCATTATTAAGATAGTCTTGATAATATATGTCTAAAACTATGAATCACAAGACATGAAAGTTGTAGAGATCCATCCATCATGGATCTTAGCAAGTTAGTGGGAGCTATTTGCATTTTATGAGAAAAATGATCAAATCGTTTGATTTCTCATAAAGATGTAAATGAATCTTTTGTTTACTAGTTTTACAAAAGATTAGTGGGAGTTAATCATGTTCCTAAAAATTTAAATATATATGATATATTAATTTTGGAAATGAAAAGAATACTTCTTCGTTAAAGTTATGACTTTAATACATTATATGAAGATAGAATGTATATGGGAGATATAGTCTATATACATGGGATGGAAATCTATAATGATATATTTCATGATATAATTGGATTATATCAATCCCTAATAATAGACAATGGATGCTAGGAAGTTTCTCATATGATGATAAACTTCAATTAGAAGGATGACTCTAGTAAGACTAGCAAGTTGCCCTTCTCAAAGGGAACGTGCCCCTTTGACTCCCAAAGAAATAATGCGTAAATAGAATCCTTTATGCATACGCAGAAAGGTGATTTATGTATTTCATATTGTATGAAAAACATTGATATGAGTTGTACCTAGAACGGTACAAGATGATATCAGTGCAAGCCCAGGATCAGAACCATGGCAACTGTCAAGTGAGTCCTTAAGTATTTAAGAAATACTAAAGGATAAATTCCTCAAAGATCGAGGAAGAATCAAAGTAACGTAATGGAAGCGTAAATGTATTAGATTATGAATCTAATCCATCATTGGATGTTTCTTCATTATGAATGAAGAGATAAACAGATATCTCTTTATTATGAGTAAAGAGATATTTGGATGGAAACATTAAAGTAATGACTTTAGTGTGTTCCATTATGAATGCAAGATATATTGCCATATAGAAGTTTACAACAATGTTGTTTGGATGGGAAAGTTCATTTATGAACTCTCTATTCGGTTCCAACCAGAAAGTGTATGACACTAATGGGGCGATAACTCAAGCCTGGGAATCAAGGTCTCATCAAGATCCGAACACAAATGAGAGACTGAACCACATGATTGAGAATCATGTATAATGGTGACGTCGTTATTCTCAAGGTTGCTTCTGTGGATAACACATATAGATATCCACTGCCTAGGCCTACTATTCGGCCATTTATGAAATGACTACAGAAGAGATATCATCATTGATGATCAAGCTGATTGGCTCTAGTGCAAGTGGGAGATTGTTGGAAATGTGCCCTAAAGCCAATCATGTGATGATACTTTACGGACATTTCACATGTTAAACTAATCTAGTTTAACATATAAAGGGCATAGATTATTGTTTGAGCCGTTTCATATAAATGTTATATGCTTAAACAATAAAGTCCAAGGAATTTGTGATTGGGAGAATGTAATCTAATGAAGTTAGATTCATGAGACCATTCTTTCGTAGACACATCCTAAACGTTCCTGATCATAGGATTGCCAATTGGGCGTTGACAGTCCGTTAAGATCAGTACGTACTATGTCTTCTCTCAGGGAGAGTGATTAGTCTCGAATCATTGGTGTGTGTGACATCAAGACAAGTACGGTAGGTGCTCAATAGAGAATGAGTTCACTGAACGCGATCAACGAAGAGTTCTCATATTCCATGTCACATGAGAACTCATGGTTGGGATAATGCAAAGTAGTCCTTTGACCTGAGGCATCATAGTTGTCTTGTGGTTAAGACCTTGATCTTTGATTATGTCAAAGTCATCCCACCAGAAGGGTGTCCACGGCATCGTTGGGGTCAAGCCGCTTAGCTATGGAGACAAGTGAATGCGCAACAAGGGATCTCTAACCTTCAAACCGTTTGAGGGAGAATACTCTCTGATATGATTTGAATCTCTGGCCAGAGTATGAATGAGATTTGGGAATGCGTTCCGAATCACATTCAAGGTAATCATATAAGCACAAGACACACATTGGATAGTAGACATGAGAAAATAAACTATCAAACCAAACAATGTGGTCAAGAGTATTAGATTAGAGAAGGACCGTATTGCATTTGTAATCTCGAACTGAATAGGTTCTCTAAACCTCTTCTGATTAGCTTGGGTAACCATGATATGCTGCTAGGTGTCACTCATGGTTTGTGGAAGCCCTAGACGTGTATAATCACTAAAGGGAGAATTGAAAATAGTTTCAATTCACAATCGATGTAAAATGGTTTTAATCGCCCACTGCCTCGCTAAAAGGAACCTAATGGATCGCACACCGTGAAAGGTGGAGATTGGAGATTAAACGGAAATGAGTAAGAATGATTAAATGGTTTAATCATTTATTTATGGCAAGGATTAATTAATATGTTAATTAATCAAACGAATTAGTTCGTTAAAGACTTCGGGATAGTTTTGGACCTTAAGGCCCAATGGGCTTCGAACGTCAAGCCCATTAACTTAAGTTGTATGACAATTTAATGAATAAAGATTCATTAAAGCCCAAAAGCCCATAAATCCTTAGAATGGCCGGCCATAAGGTGATGGATTAGGGTTTTGGTTATTTAGGTCACTTAAAGAAGTGACTATATAAATGACTTTATAACTAAATATTCATTAAGTGTAAAAAGGGTTTATTTTGGGGGAAATTGGTGAGAATTGTCTCTCCATTTCTCTCTAAAGAGGCCAACACCTTGGAGGGTACATCTAGCAATCCTACTACTCCAAGGTCACTCATTTCTTCTACAATCGAACCTTGGTGTCGAGAATTAGAGGTTCTCAATTTTGGGAACTTGGAGAACCTATTCTTCCATCCAAATCCATGGATCTAAGAAGCAAGGAATGAAGGCCCTTATCTCTTTGGGTGATTAGCCTTTGCTTATGCAAAGAGGAATCTACAAAGGTATTAATTTCAACTCACTTTGTTTTTGAGTTGATTATTGGTTCACCAATCTACTAGGCTTTGAATTTCATGGGTAAATGTTTTGTTTTTGAGTGCATGTAAGCATGATTCCGCCTTTAATTGTTAATTGCATGCTATATGATGTTGCTCAAATGAACATGTTTTACAAAATAATTCCTTCAAATTAGACATAATCAAAGATTAAGGACTTAACCACAAGACAACTGTGATGCCTCAGGTCAAAGGACTACTTTGCATTATCCCAACCATGAGTTCTCATGTGACATGGAATATAAGAACTCTTCGTTGATCACGTTCAGTGAACTCATTCTCTTATTGAGCACCTACGTACTTGTCTTGATGTCACACACACCAATGACTCGAGACTAGTCACTCTCCCTGAGAGAAGACACAGTACGTACTGATCTTAACGGACTGTCAATGCCCAATTGGTAATCCTATGATCAGGAACATTTAGGATGTGTCTACGAAAGAATGGTCTCATTAATCTAACTTCATTAGATTGCATTCTCCCAATCACATATTCCTTGGACTTTATCGTTTAAGCATATAACATTTATATGAGACGGCTCAAACAATAATCTTTGCCCTTTATATGTTAAACTAGATTAGTTTAACATTTGAAATGTCCGTAAAGTATCATCATATGATTGGTTTTAGGGCACATTTCCAACATGAGGTTGCACAGCCAGTTACGGACGAAGGTATCTTTCTGTTGTCTCCGCTCTACGTCCTTCAGCAACGGTTGGATTTCACATAGGTCGACGACCAGTTGAATGTCTATTTAGATAGCCCATGGTGCTACTGGTTGCGGCAGCTGTCTCAGTGGGAGTAGAAGGATCTCAGAGAAGGTGAGATGATGAACATGGAAAGAAGAGAAGTTGGACCTCGGTTTTTGGGCTTTGATCCTTTGTCGGTGGAGAAAATGAGGGATCCAATTCATTTTTTATGTTTTCTTTTTATTAATTTTTTTTTATTTTTTTTATTTTTTTATTGCAGAAACTGTATTCCTTCTTTTTTTTTGTAAAGAATTTGATTTTCCTTAATAAAATCCTTATTTCTTTTTTATTTTATTTTTTATTTTGATGTGACTGAACTCGAAATTGAATGCTCAAGCTGCCTACGTACCCCTCTAGAGAAGAGATTAAGTCATAGCGTAGTTCAAATATATATATTTTTTGGATTTTTTTTGTGCCGTACACAGTTTATGCTCTTGCGGGCCAGGAGCTTTTTGGTGCCGTTTGCAGTTTCAACTCGCGGCAATGAGCTTTTGGTGTCGCCTTTTATGCTCGTGCGGACAATGAGCTTTAGTTGTCGCCTTTTATGCTCGTGCGGACAAGTAGCATTTTGGTGTCTCCTTTTATGGTCATGAAGACAAGGAGCTTTGGTTGTCGCCTTTTAGGCTCATGCGAACGAGGAGCATTGTTGTCACCTTTTAGGCTCGTGCGAATGAGGAGCATTGGTTTATTTGTCAAGCGATCTGGGAGAGTCGTTCCTTGGAATCTTTATAGCAAGAAGCCTTAACTAAGTAATTGAATAAGTTTTCAGGGAAGAGGTCACACATTGTGATGGGGATGGATGATCTTTGTGTCGAAATTACATTATCTCCAACATTCTCACATTGCTCTGGAGGTTCACAAGAGTTGCTTTGCCCCCTTTCCGATTGATGAATTTGTGGACGAGATGGTTGCTGCCTGGAGAGGTATTCCTCGCAATCTTTATAGCAAAGAGCCTTGATCGAGTATCTGAATAATTTATGAGGAAGAAGAGATCATGCATGGTCGATCTTTGTGTCGAAATTTCCTCATCTTCAACACTTTCACGTCACTTTAAAGGTTGACGAAAGCTGCTTTGCCCCATTTCCGATTGATGCACTTGTGGAGAAGACATATGCTACTTGTGCAGTTTCTTCGGAGTGACATGAGTCCATCTTTAACTTCACTCAGCTTGACTAGCATGGTTTTGGAGCATGCCCCAGTGATTGAGGTGAAGATTTTAAGTTGACAGAGCCGGAAGCGACGTCTTCTTCCAGGATTTCATCTTTTATGTCTTCTTGGGCCTCCTCTTCAGTGCCATCTTCTTAGGTTTGTTGGCACGAAGATTGGCCGATATGGACAATAATGCGCCTGCTTACCTTCAGTGGTCCTTTAATTCCTTTGGCGCTTCATCCTTGAAGGAATCAAGCTTTGAATGTTGTCTTTTCCTGCTAAACCGTCGAACTTTTCTTCCTTTGGCGTTGTCTTCCTCTTTCTAGAAGGCTTCTTGGTTTCTTCAAGTTTTTCCAAAGCCGATCGTCGCGAAGGAAAGCTAGCCTTCCTACTTTGTTTATTAGGTTTTGACAACCTTTCAAAAACAGGGCTTTGGGGGTGTTGGCGTGTTAAGTCCTTTGAAGACGGAAGTTCGGTCTTGCGTACCAATGCGATCAAGTGCCGACCTTCTGGGTTTTGAACGATTCAGCTTATCAAAGACTAACACTCGAATGGGAGGTTGGGGCTCCTCTTGATCTTGTTCAATTTTCAAGCTGATGTGTTGAGCACTAGCATTTTTGGCTTTGCTTGAAATCTTCACGGGTGCATTTGGTGTGAAGCCAAGTCTAGCTATGTTGTTGTCAACTCCGTAATCTTGCTCCTCCAACTTCTTCTGAGTCTCGGTGATGTCATGATCTTTGTCGTTGACGGTGTCTAAAACCTTCTTCCCAAGATTTGAAGAGGAAACAAAGTCATGCCCAGCTTTTGACATGAGTTCGTAGGCATTTGGGTTGAGACCTTATTCGGTCCTCTTAGTTGGAAGGGAGCTTGGTTTCACTTTGGCCCCATCCTCCGTAGTCTTTATCAACCTTGCAATTGTTTCCTTCATCTGAACCAGTTGTTCCTCAATGGAGGTAGCACTGATGGTCATGGCTTGTTCTTTGTTTAAAGCCATGAAGTGTGCTTGAATTTCTTGAACGAAGAAAGAGATTAGAGGTAGAGATGGTCCCATTGGGCGTGCCAAATTTGTGAACACAGAAATTCCTGAAACAAGAACGACGTGTACTAAGAAAGATTTTCGGTGTTAATGATTTTGGGGTTACGATCTCTTTTAACTTGATCCTCTGATTCGATCTTCATAAGGTGTTGATTTATGGATGTTGTTGATCCAAGGGCCGTTAAGGCTTGATCTTGGATGAACGGTTGGGAGCTTTCTTCAAGGGCCGTCGGGGTTTGATCTTGAAGAACTGTTGTGCGGATTTCTTCAAGGGCTTTTGGGCTTGATCTTGAAGGTTGACAGATGAATAAATCTTCAAGGGCTTTTGGGCTTGATCTTGAAGGTTGACGGATGAATAGATCTTCAAGGGATTTTGGGCCTGATCTTGAAGAACGATTGTGCAGATTTGTTGATGTTGTTGATCCAAAGGGTCGTTGGGGCTTGATCTTAGGATGATCGGACGATGAACGATGAACACTTTTTTCAAGGGCCGTCGAGGCTTGATCTTGAATTGGTGGAAGTTCTTCAAGGGTCGTTCGGGCTTGATCTTGAAGAAGGATTTGACGAAGAACGAAGAGGGCTTTCTTGATCTTTCTGGATTTGCTTGAGAGCTTTAGATTTTCAAAGCTTCAAGGATTTTGGATGTGTAGGGAGTATTCTCTTCCATTTTGGGAGTAGAGAAATGTATTTGTCAATTTTAGGATGATCGATACCTTGATGGAAAAGCCTATTTATAGGCTTTGAGAATGAATTACTACCATCCATGTTTTTGGTGAAGTGAGTAGATGTTGTAGGTGAAGTGAGTGTATGATGTTGGTGAAATGAGTAAAGGTTGTAGGTGAAGTGAGTGTATGATATTGGTGAAATGAGGTGAAGTGAGTGTATGATATTGGTAAAATGAGTGGATGTTGTAGGTGAAGTGAGTGTATGATATTGGTGGAATGAGTGAAGGTTGTAATTTTAATGCGATGGTGAAGATTTATTTACCGAAATTTCGATGTCCACAAATATCTTTTGTAACTCTCAATAATTTAAGCCATATCACTATGCACAAAAGTAATATATAAACATTGATATATATTAACTACACATTTTTCTTATTTATTTCACAAGTCTTAATTAAGAAATATGAACATATCCTATAAATTAAGATCGAAAAATTCACTAAGTCGCACGTAATTACCACTCAATATTAAATGTCACAGCCCGTCCCGAGATTTTCTTATTAAGGACGTGAAATGTCGGATTTGCCCTTATCGGGGGCTAAGGTACGTGTGTGTGACATTATTTGGATTAATTCTATATAAGTTTTGGATTTAAATTTTAGTTTTATAAAATTTTGGTTAGGGAATTAGATGATGGAGGGTGAGGATTGGATGTTGGACCATCTAAACCCCCTGCTATCTCTCCCTTCCCGTAGCACTCTCTCTCTCTCTCACTCTCGAAGTGTACGGACGAGACCCAAAACCATCCAAAACTCTGTGGATCAAAGCAAACAAGGTAAGATTCTTCATCCTTGTGATGTTCTGAGTTGATTAGTGCTAGTTTTAGGACGTGGAACCTTCGATATCACGTGAACCCGAACCCTTCATTTTTGGTCACTATTCATGCACACGTGAAATGTTGTGTTTCAGGGAATTCTAAGCTTATTGTGAGCTTAGTGAGGTCCCAAGGAAGCTCGGAGTGCTTCGTTTGAAGGTTTTGGACGTCGGGATCACTAGGTTCGATTTTGGCCGGTTTTGCTTGGAATTTTCCTGTGAGATTTAGTTGTTTTTGGAGCTTAAAAGTAGTGTATCGTGATTCTACATGTTTGGGGCTTCATTTTGATATAAAATACGAAGAAAATGGTTGAGAAACGAAGGAGAACAAGGAGTTTCAAAGTTGGCCGGAAACCGGCCGCCGGAAAGTTCAGTCCGGCGAGCCGAGGTTAGGGATGATGCGCGTGGGGGCGCGTGTCCCCGTGCCTATCCCGGCACGTGGGGGTGCGTGCGGCCTCCAAAAATTTATCTAAAAATTTCTCGACGTCCGTGACATCGAGTAGGTCGATGTGGTATATTCATATACCCAAATTGAGCATCGTATGAGAAGTTATTTCGAATTGTTGGTTATGTGTTTAAATTAACGTTTTTATAGTTGTTTCGCATATAGGTGACACCTATCCCGAGGACGAGCGCATCCAGGGACGTCACGGGGGTTACGACCCATCGACTTACCAGTGAGTGGGCAGTTTTATTTTTGTATTACCTATATACTACTGTTTTCCTAGAAAATGCGTTTATATGAAATTATATTTCTAAAATGCCATGCATGCATATTATGAGTTATGAATTGATAATTGATGCATATATATGTGTGAATTGGTGCCGTGGACGCACAGGTGAGTATCAGGTGAGTTTATATGGTTTATATGAATGAATGATGATGTGATTGCGTTGTGAGCTCATAAACTGCACCTTTGGTATTAGTGCTTATAGTATTCACCACACCGCACGCTCGCCTTGGATCCAAGTAGGTGGATGTCGTACAGACCACTAGAAGTGGTTCCGACATGCCAGTCGTACAGACCATTAGAAGGGTTCCGACTGGTGGGTGACTTTAGATTATGTGCACAGATGATTGATGAGAGAAGCACTAGAGCGTATTATTTCACCATCTTAGTCGTACAAATTACTATAGGTAGTTCGGACTTATGTGCAGTGTAGTGTCGTACAGGTCAAGTTGGTGACTCCGACCGTACAGGTCACAGTTGGTGACTCCGGCTTGATGGGACATTGAGCTATATAATCAGCCGTACAGGACCACTGCAGGGTCTCCGGTTGATTTATTATTTCACCTGAGTTATATTGATGCATTCATATTATATTTTGGCATGGCATGGCATATTCTTTCTGAGATGTTATGTTGATAGATGGTAAGCTGAGTTTTGATGATTTATGTATATATATATGTTTATATACTATTTTTCTGGGAAAGTATACAGGTTTTATGGTGAGGGGTTAGAAATGTTTTAAATGAAATGTTTTGGAAAATCTTTGGTTTTACTGACCCACTCACCTTTGTTTTGCCCCCCTCCAGATTCTAGTTAGCAGTTGGTGGCTCACGAGGTCTTTTTCGGCATTCTGACAGACGTTCTGCATGTAGGACTCACCTGCGGGTGTTGTACTTTAATTATGGTCCTACTTGACTGCACTTATACCTACGCTCTGAATTCGTGTGTTTTACTTTATAACTCTCTCTTGTATGCTAGTAGGTTATGCTGCTAGTGGTTGCTTTAAATTCCTTCATATTTCTGTTATATCTTGCTTCCGTGTCGCACTTTTGGCTACGTCACACTCACGTGACGGCCAGCATGCCTTGATTCTAGGATCTGGGTGTGTCATTAAAGGTTGTGTTCACAATTTTAATTATCTTGGAAACAAATATTTATTTTTGGAAAAATTTGTCCAAACATTTTTCCAAACACATTTCCATTTCGTTTTCATGCTACATCCAATTGAGCGCAAGAAAAAAAAATAATTATGGGCAAAAGCTTAAACAATCATATAGTACTCATGTATATAATAGGCCCTTCATTGGGATTAAATTTGAGTTTTAGACAATGGGCTCCACAATTGGGCCTCCGTAAGTGTGGCCAGGTAAAATCCAGGAAGGGTGGTGGCGCTAAGCTTTTAAAAACCGACCCTCTTGGACACCCAAAGTGTCTTTTAAAGATTTTTCCTAGACATCACATCAAGTAAGAGGTGACCATTAGTGAACCCCAGTCCATGTTTGATGAACATTCTAAATATGGATCATTTTCCTAAATGACATGCTCATAATAAGCCCAACAACAATATTCAATTATTCGTAATTAAATAATGAGGAATAAACAATCATATATAAATTAATCAGAAGATAGTCACTTAAATAATCAATTTAAAATAATTAATAAGGAGATAATCACTTAGATAATTGATGCGTAAAATAACTAAACACACAAATTAAACCCTCTTGTTGACAATTGTAGTATATGTATAAGTAGGGATCGTTCTGGACCGGGGATTAGGAGGGCTTGCTAAAACCTCTAAATTGACTTAGATAGATAAAACTAAGCTTTAAAACACTTAACTAGACTCAAAAGACTCAAAACAAACTCAAGAGACTCAAAACAAGCTAAAAACACTCAAAACTGCCTAAAACCACAAACTGGGCAGTTTTTGAACTCTAACAATAATTTGGACGAAATTGAGTTATAACTTGAACCAAAACACTTAAAAACACAAACTAAAGTACTTTTTAACTAATAAGACTCAATAAAGTCAAGGGGGTTTTGATTTTGGACGAAATTAAACTTGCAAAACAGATTGTAAATTGAAAACAGATTCTAGACGAATTTAGATCAAACTATGGATGATGGGCTAGCTAGAGGGTTCTTCTCCACACATGACACACTTGCATACAAACCAATTTTCAGTTGTTCGTTCAATAAATCATGAAACTCAACACCCCAGGTTAATTAGGTCCGCTTAAATTAACCTTCAAGTTCTCCTTAAGTTATTGAATTGGATGGGAAAGCGCATACAACAACTCAACACATTCTTCAAAAGTCTTTTACGTGAAAAGCACAATAAAGATAAAATCAAAGATCATTAAGCAACATGAGAACTATAAGTATTGACGAGGCACTCGTTACTATGATGAGCATGAAACTTATGCCAAGAATTCATTTAACGCGATCGTTTATAAGCGACCTCCACTACTTGCAAATATAAGTTTGTAACTATTAGGTGAAACTCCCTTATATTCTAGCATCATATTCATGCATGAAAACTAAGCGTGCACTCTTAACAAACATACACGAATACGTTATCAATCAAGCAGTTAAACGAATTGAATTCACAACTTATGAAATCACAACCAAAAGTAATCAATTCATATTGCAAGCATGAACATGGTTTCGAATCACCCCCTAATTAAGAAGGGCTTAGTTCCTCATAAACGCAAAACAAAGATACATAAATTTAGACATTGAAAACAAAGAATGAAAACACCTAGAAACGCTCCAACAATCCAACGTCTTGAATGGCAAGCACGTCCAAGGGTCTCCTTCTTTCTTCTTTGCTGTGACACAAGGGTGTTTGTTGATGATTTATGGTGAATTGTGGTGGTGGATGGATGTAGGTAGGTTATGGTGAAGGGTGGAATGCGGAATGGCTGATTAGAGGAGAGAGTTGCGGCATAAAGGGGTTTATTTATAGGGATGGGAAAGTCCTAACCCTAATTAATTTAAGGAAACATAATTTCAGCCCAAATCCATAAGAAAAAGGCTAAGGAAAATCAGAAATCAAGAGGGGAAAAGGAATGTGGGGTGCAACAAAGCAAGGGAGAAAGGGAAAGAGGATATGTGGCAGATTTTGGAAGAGAAAGGGAAAGGGATTTGCGGCAAGGAAGGATCCTTGCAGATTTGGTGTGGCATGGACCTTAGGGAAGGTTTTAGGGCTTCTAGAATATGTAATTAAATGTCCTAACATATTTTTGGAATCCTTTTGTGGCTGGAACATAGGTGAGGAAGGATTAGGAAACTTCCAAGCCAAGAATAGAAACTTTCAAGAATGGAAACCTCCAAGATTAGAAACTTTGGTTTCCAATTCTGAACTCTTTGTTCTTCATTTTCATTTCTTCATTTCATTATTCATTCCTAGCCTCCTTTGATCTTCAATTTCATCCATCCACCTTGCTCCAAGCATAAGCTATCCATTCCATGCCCAAAACTGCTCCAAAAGGCTCCAAAATGCGCATGTTTGCATACTTTGTCCTTAAAACCTGAAATTGCATAAAAAATAGCTTACAATACTAAAATTACTAAGTACTAGCAACGTAAATGCAAGGAAACAAGCTAATTAAGTCGCATAAATATGCTCCTATAAAATCCCCCCACACTTAGCTTTTGCTAGTCCTCGAGCAAAACAAACAAAAGAACAAAACAAAACCTAGACCTTCCAACAATTGTCTTAGGGATTTCCAATGCACATGACATGTTAAAAATCATCATTCCCACAGATTTGAGTCATCTTCACACTTGAGCACATACTTAATCACAGTCACCACTTACTAGTTCACATTTAACCAATTAAAACGATGTTTTTGAATGTAGTAACATGCCTTAGAGAATTCACTCAATTCCTTACTAGATACACTCTTATTTTCACACAGATTTTCTAACTACACACCCTATACTAGTTTATATGTGAGAAGATTGATGTAGACATGAAAACGAACGCTCACATATATGTATCACAAAGAAAGCAATTTCTGGAGTTAATAAGCATGTTTAGATATGATCTCATGAATGGAATGCTACTACTTAGATGCGAGAACCAGTGACACCATATGCTCATACCAATTCCAAACTCCACATATTGAAATACACAACACTCAAGATTGAAGTCTAAGGGTTGTAACGGAGTTAAGGGTATTGGCTAACAAAGAAAGGTAAGGATAAACAAAGGTTCTTAAAGAAATAGTAAGCAAAGTAAGGAAATTGACACTTAGAATTCACTTTTGAATGCAAAAATCAACTTTTAAACACAAGGGAAGATTCATGCAACACTTAGGGTCAAATTCAAACTTTTGGACCCTTTCTTCAACAACCAACACATGTGAGTTCATTCTCAGTTATTTTTCAACTCTTTTTCATACTTTTCACACACTTTTCTTTTTCTTTTTCTTTTTCCACGAATTTTTTTTCCTTTTTTTTTATTTTTTTATGCCCTTTTCTTTCTTTTGACACACAAAACACACTTTGAAAACCCTTCCCCCACACTTGTTTTTCTGCAAAAATCAAAAGGAATTCCCTCTAAGTCATGCTTCACTATTCTTTAAGAACAATGGTGTGGACAGTCCTAATCTAGGCTAGGTAGGGATAATGTGGTTAACAAAGAAAATAGGCTAACGAAGGCTCAAAGGGGGTTAAACCTAAACATACAAAACATATGACAAAAGGGATAGGCTTTTTGGCTTTGGTGGTAACTAAACAACTTCATCTTGAATATGTGTTATGCACTCAATATCATGCTTTGAATGAAATGGGCATGAGTTCTAGCATTTGGAACTAAATGATGAAACGCCTTCTAAGTAGTAACCAAGCAAAGAATAATGAGATCATGCAACGACTTTAGAAAACAATAATGCACATATTTTAACTCTCCAAATAAACGTTTAGGCTCAAGTCTCACAAGGTTGTAGCGTTTGTTTGAGTTCCTTCCTTCAAGCATGTTACAAAAACTAGTTTTTATCCTTTGTGATTGCATGTGATATAAGCTATAACCACAGCCAAGCATAAGCAAAGAGTAATTCAAACTTTCATCCATGTTAATCACTCTTTTTAACAGCCATGCAATTACAAACCGAATCCTCATCATTGTGTTGGAAGGTACCCTAGACACAAACACACAAAAATGACTCAAAACACTTTTTTTAGGCTTTTCAAAACACTTTTTTTTTTCAAATTTTTATGTGATTTTCGGAGTTATATGTCAAAACACACTAAAACACACCAAAACTGCTTAAAAACACTTAAAAACAGCAAGGGACAAGTCTATAAGTAATGGGTGATAAAATCCCACGAATTTGCATAAAAAACACTTGGTTACCCCCCCCCCCCCACACTTAAATCAAACATTGTCCTCAATGTTTCAAGCATAAAGTTACACAAAACACAAAGAAACCAACAAACAGCAACTTAAATAACTAAACAGGGCAGATTAGAAACAACAACAAAGAGAAGGGTTTAGGAACGCAAATCTGGAAGTGGAGTGAAAGTTTCATCGTTCCTAAGTTGACGATACTGCTCTTTAAGCTTCCCTAGGTGCCACGGCATGGAATTGATCCTTGAATGGAAGGTGATACTTGAAATGATCCGGCAATGGTTTAAATTTGAGAGTGGGTGCCTGAATCATTAACAACATGTAAGTATAAAATGTAATGGAAATTGGAGTAGATGACTTACTTTTTCTTTCCGTAAAGAACTCAAGGACGAACACCACTTCTTTTAAAGTTTCAGGGACTTTGAATTTGGCCAGATTTACTACGATGGTTGTGATTTGTCCCGTGTCATCAAACTCAAATTCTTTGGGCTTTGTTGTTTCAAATACGTCATTTTTGATGAATTCTTGATATTCTCCAGCCACTACTTTCTCTTGAATCATTCTTCTTGGTGTACAAAGTCCTTTGAACAATTCAACACAATCTAGAACTTGCTTTGTTGCACCAAGAATTGGAATATCATTTTGCACCTTGGGAAGAGCTTCCACAATGTCTTTTTCACTCTCTTCTTGCTTGGGAATAAAAAACCTGCGAGGAAAAGGGACATTGGGTGGAATAGGGTTAGAATTAACGAAAATTGGACCCAACTTACCTGTATTGGACAGTGGTAGAGCATTGGGAGGTTGCGGCAAGGGTAGTGGAGCAAGGGTAGGCTGCGGCAAGGGTGGTTCTTCCCTTGCCATGGCCTTGTCATCCTCTTCTTCTTCGAACAACAGCTATTCATCCATGTTTTGGATTGGTTTGGACGTTTTTGGGCTTGTTCCAACCTCCATGCCACTTTCCAAAGTGATAGCATCATGGATTTCAAAATTTTCCTTCAAATTTTCTATAGTTGAGTTGGAAAGTTCACTTTGCTCTTGAATTTGTGCCATGAACTCCATAATCTCTCCCATTTGATTCTTCAAGTTATCCACTCTTTTGTCTTGATTTTGTTGGTCCTGCGCCAAAGAAGTTAGTAATTGAAAAATTTGATCATTATCCATGGACATACTTGAACTTGACTGGAATTGTTGTGGGGGAGGTTGTGGTGGCTGCATAGGCGTGGTGTAGAACTCCTTATATGGCTGCCAATATGCATCTTGTTGAGCCTCCTTGGCTTGATTTTGTGAGCCCTGCACCAAAGAATTTAATTCATTAAGAATTTGATTATAATCTATTGACGAACCAGAGTTTGATTGAGCATATTGCATAGGTCTTGAATAGAACTCCTCGTATGGCTGCCAATATCCTTCGTGTTGAGCTCGTTGAGATTCCCACCACATAGAAGTTGAATGATCACTCAAATCTCTTTGTGGACATTGATTGGCTTGATATCCTTGCCTATAAGACGCACCAAATGTAGGGACACTTTGCATTGTGGTCCTTTCGGTGATCTGTGACAATTGAGAAGTAAGATTTGCTAATTGAGCTTGAATGCTAGTAAAATCCATGTCTTACTTCTCTAGTACCTAAAATCAAAGAAAGAGAACTAAATCAAATATCAAAAGTAACACAAAACAAGGAAAACAAAACTAAGTCAGAAACTAAAACAAAAACAAACTAAACAAAAAGAAAACAACCAAGGGATTAGCAAAGTTGCTAATCCCCGGCAACGGCGCCAAAATTTGATGCGTAAAATAACTAAACACACAAATTAAACCCTCTTGTTGACAATTGTAGTACATGTATAAGTAGGGATCGTTCTGGACCGGGGATTAGGAGGGCTTGCTAAAACCTCTAAATTGACTTAGATAGATAAAACTAAGCTTTAAAACACTTAACTAGACTCAAAAGACTCAAAACAAACTCAAGAGACTCAAAACAAGCTAAAAACACTCAAAACTGCCTAAAACCACAAACTGGGCAGTTTTTGAACTCTAACACTAATTTGGACGAAATTGAGTTATAACTTGAACCAAAACACTTAAAAACACAAACTAAAGTACTTTCTAACTAATAAGACTCAATAAAGTCAAGGGGGTTTTGATTTTGGACGAAATTAAACTTGCGAAACAGATTGTAAATTGAAAACAGATTCTAGACGAATTTGGATCAAACTATGGATGATGGGCTAGCTAGAGGGTTCTTCTCCACACATGACACACTTGCATACAAACCAATTTTCAGTTGTTCGTTCAATAAATCATGAAACTCAACACCCCAGGTTAATTAGGTCCGCTTAAATTAACCTTCAAGTTCTCCTTAAGTTATTGAATTGGATGGGAAAGCGCATACAACAACTCAACACATTCTTCAAAAGTCCTTTACGTGAAAAGCACAATAAAGATACAATCAAAGATCATTAAGCAACATGAGAACGATAAGTATTGACGAGGCACTCGTTACTATGATGAGCATGAAACTTATGCCAAGAATTCATTTAACGCGATCGTTTATAAGTGACCTCCACTACTTGCAAATATAAGTTTGTAACTATTAGGTGAAACTCCCTTATATTCTAGCATCATATTCATGCATGAAAACTAAGCGTGCACTCTTAACAAACATACACGAATACGTTATCAATCAAGCAGTTAAACGAATTGAATTCACAACTTATGAAATCACAACCAAAAGTAATCAATTCATATTGCAAGCATGAACATGGTTTCGAATCACCCCCTAATTAAGAAGGGCTTAGTTCCTCATAAACGCAAAACAAAGATACATAAATTTAGACATTGAAAACAAAGAATGAAAACACCTAGAAACGCTCCAACAATCTAACGTCTTGAATGGCAAGCACGTCCAAGGGACTCCTTTTTTCTTCTTTGCTGCGACACAAGGGTGTTTGTTGATGATTTATGGTGAATTGTGGTGGTGGATGGATGTAGGTAGGTTATGGTGAAGGGTGGAATGCGGAATGGCTGATTAGAGGAGAGAATTGCGGCAAGGAAGGATCCTTGCAGATTTGGTGTGGCATGGACCTTAGGGAAGGTTTTAGGGCTTCTAGAATATGTAATTAAATGTCCTAACATATTTTTGGAATCCTTTTGTGGCTGGAACATAGGTGAAGAAGGATTAGGAAACTTCCAAGCCAAGAATAGAAACTTTCAAGAATGGAAACCTCCAAGATTAGAAACTTTGGTTTCCAATTTTGAACTCTTTGTTCTTCATTTTCATTTCTTCATTTCATTATTCATTCCTAACCTCCTTTGATCTTCAATTTCGTCCATCCACCTTGCTCCAAGCATAAGCTATCAATTCCATGCCCAAAACTGCTCCAAAAGGCTCCAAAATGCGCATGTTTGCATACTTTGTCCTTAAAACCTGAAATTGCATCAAAAATAGCTTAAAATACTAAAATTACTAAGTACTAGCAACGTAAATGCAAGGAAACAAGCTAATTAAGTCGCATAAATATGATCCTATCAATAATCAATCCACATTATTAATTCAAGAGATAATAGGAGATAATCTCTTAGTAATTCTAATTCTAATTTGATAACCAGTATAATATGAAAATAAAATCACCTAATTAGAATTAATCTCATGAAATAATATTCTACAAAATAATATTTTTCTCCATTTAATGCTCAAGTCTCAAAAGGAGCAATTAAATGATATAATCTCCCGTTTAAAATACTCAATCGAGAGAAGCAATATAAACTAACTCAATAACTCAAAATATTAGAGATTATCTTCCTCCAAGAAATATGAAAATCCCTGGAGACCATGTACAACTTGAAATTAGATCATTTTATGGGTGATGAGGGTCACGAGGGGGCAGAGAAATGGCTAGACCATATTGAAAAGACGTTTCAGGTGATGCAAAGTCAGGGGAACTTTCCTGCTGATAGGTGGGTTGAGACCACTACCTGGTTTTTGGGCCGTGAGCCAGTAGCTTGGTGGGAAAATCAGACTAGGTACATGTCACCTGAGACGGCTGCTGACTGGAAAGTATTCAAAGAGAACTTTATGAAGAGATTTGTCCCTCCAGAATACATTGATCGTAAAAAGCAAGAGTTTACTCGATTGAAACAGAGGAATATGTCAGCTTATGAGTACTACAGAAAGTTTACTGATTTGTCACGTTATGACCCTGATACAGCTGGTAATCAGGTAGAGATGCTTCGACGTTTCAAGTTGGGAACTAAGAGAAAATGGCGGACTTTTTCCAGTGCACTTCCCTGCGCCGATTATCATGAGTTTTTCGAGATTTTGGTTAGGATGGAGGACTCCGATAATCTTCCCAGTGAGAGTGAGGATGACGAAGACAAGAATGATGGTCAGAAGAATGATGATAAAGGTAAAGGTATCTCTATTCCGGGACCTCGCAAGACTCAGAATTTTAAGAAGAGTGGGGCGAGTTCGAGTTCTTCTAGTGGTGGATATAGTATTACTGGCCCGAGGAGAGGTGGTGGAAGATTTTCTGGTGGACCCAAGGTCAGTGCAGGAGATGTGGTTGTGCTTGTTATACTTGTGGGCAAATGGGACATCGGGCTTCTCACTGTCCCCAAGGTCAGCAGAGACCTCAGCAGACCACTATGCCACCTCCAGCGCCGATTCAGCAGAGTTTTGGACCAGGCAATTATGGCCAGTCGGGTCGTGGTGGTGCTTACCACTACTAGGGAGATGCTGCTCCTTATGCTTCTGGACCTTATCAGTATCCCAAGGAGCCTTATTCTCAGACAGGGTATTCCCAGGACTTTAGGGGTTATTCTTCTTATTCTTCCATGCCAGCTGGTGGATCTCAGTGGCATCAGGGAGGTCAGCCCCGTCAGGGAGAAGTTACTGCTGGTGGTGCAGAATCATCTAGGCAGCCTAGTCAGTCAGGCCAGGGACGTACTTCTTAGGGGCGAGGTAATCAGGGCATCAGAGGTCGTGGTGGACGACAGCAAGCTCAGGGGCGTGTTAATCACATCTCACTTCAAGATGCTCAGAACCATCCAGACTTGATCATGGGGACGTTAAATGTTCTTGGTCATTTTGCTAGGGTTTTGATTGATTGTGGTGCTACGCATTCTGTGATTTCTCATACGTTTGCTCAAATGACTCAACCTCACCCGTCGCCTCTAGGATTTGATTTAGAGTTTGCCATGCCTAAAGGAGATAAATGTTATGTTGATAGTGTGTATCTTGGGTGTCCAGTGATGGTAGAGGGCGTAGTTATGCCAGCTGATCTTATTCCGTTAGATATTGTGGATTTTGATGTGATTCTTGGAGCATATTGGTTGCATTATAATCGTGCCCATATTGATTGTTATGGGAAATCGGTTACTTTTTATCGTCCTGGACTACCCGAGGTTACTTTTGTGGGTGAAAGAAGTAGGGTGAGACATGATGTTATTTCTGCCATAAGAGCAAGGAAGTTATTATCGAAGGGTTGCCAAGGATATTTAGCACATGTGGTGTTAAATGATGTTGTTCCTACCAGTATAGGAGAAGTTGGTGTGGTCAGGCATTATCCTGATGTATTTCCTGATGATTTGCCGGGGTTGCCGCCAGACAGAGATGTGGAATTCTCTATTGATTTACTTCCAGGTACTGATCCTATATCTCTAACTCCTTATAGAATGGCTCCAGCTGAGTTGAGAGAATTAAAAATTCAGTTACAAGAATTACTTGATAAAGGTTTCATTCAACCTAGTTCGTCACCTTGGGGAGTTCCAGTATTATTTGTGAGAAAGAAAGATGGAACTCTGAGATTATGGATTGATTATAGGCAATTGAACCGGGTAACGATTAAAAACCGTTATCCATTGCCTCGCATCGATGATTTGTTTGACCAGCTGAAAGGTGCGTGTGTATTCTCTAAGATTGACTTGAGATCTGGTTATTATCAGTTGAAGATTAAGGATGAAGATGTACCTAAGACGGCTTTCCGAACCCGTTACGGACATTATGAATTTTTGGTTATGCCATTTGGGTTAACCAATGCACCTGCAACTTTCATGAGGTTGATGAACGAGGTATTCTAGCAATATCTTGATAAATTTGTTATTGTTTTTATTGATGATATTCTGGTATACTCTAAATCTAAAGCAGATCATATCCGACACCTTAACTTGGTATTAAAGAAGTTGAGGGAACATCAATTGTATGCCAAGTTCAGTAAATGTCAGTTTTGGTTGACTGAAGTGGCATTTTTGGGGCATGTTGTATCGACTCAAGGAATTCAAGTAGATCCGCAAAAGATAGCAGCAGTGGAGAACTGGGAGCAACCTCGAACCGTCACTGAGGTACGAAGTTTTCTTGGTTTGGCAGGCTATTATCGACGGTTTGTTTAAGATTTTTCTATGATTGCTTTGCCGTTAACGAAGTTGACCAGGAAGGATGTTAAATTCGAGTGGGATGAGAATTGTGAGCGAAGTTTCCAGCAATTGAAAGATTGCCTCACTCATGCTCCAGTATTGGTACTTCCTGATGATAACGGTAATTTTGAGATTTACAGTGATGCTTCCTTGAATGGTTTGGGATGTGTTTTGATGCAGCATAATAGAGTGATTGCTTATGCTTCTCGACAGCTGAAAAATCATGAAAGGAATTATCCTACTCACGATCTTGAATTGGCAACCATTGTCTTTGCTTTGAAGATTTGGAGGCATTATCTATATGGTGAGAAGTGTAAGATCTTCACTGATCACAAGAGTCTTCAGTATCTATTTGCTCAACATGATCTTAATCTTCGTCAGCGAAGATGGATGGAATTATTAAATGATTATGACTGCACTATTGAGTATCATCCGGGTCGTGCTAATGTGGTAGCTGATGCACTGAGTAGGAAACCTCAAGGTAGACTCAATGCTTTATATGCTTGTCATGTTCCCCTTCTTGCTGAACTGAGGACAACTGGAGTAAAGTTGGAGTTGGAAGATCGAAGCGAAGCTTTTCTTGCTAGTTTTCAAGTCAGGCCAGTTTTGGTGGATCATATACTCGAAGCTCAGATGGTGGATGAAGAAATTCAAGAAATGGTTCAATTAAGAAATGAAGGGAAAAAGAAAGACCTCAGGATTCGAGAATCAGATGGTATGCTTATGCAGGAGAACAGAATGTATGTTCCGAATAATGAGGAATTAAAGAAGATGATTTTGGATGAAGCGCATTGTTCAGCTTATGCGATGCATCCATGAGGAACTAAGATGTATCATACCATTCGACCATTTTATTATTGGCCGGGTATGAAGAGGGAAATTGCTGAGTATGTGAATAGATGTATTATTTGCCAGCAAGTTAAAGCAGAAAGAAAGAAGCATTTTGGGCGAATGCAGCCACTTCCCGTTCCCCAGTGGAAATGGGAAAACACTAGAAGAAAAAAGTTCATCTATCACGGTGAATGCCCGTGATAAATTGCAATCCACCACGGATACTGTGCCCGTTAGTATTCTGGATGTGATAAAAAGTCTAATTTTCGACCACGGGCTATGCCCGTTGTCAACTGCAATATGACCACGGATTGTACCCGTGGTAGATTGAGATCTAACACCACGTGCTATGACCGTTGTCGATTACTCATTAACCACAGCTAATGCCCGTGCTAAATGGCAATCCACCACGGACACTATGCCCGTTAGTATTCTGGATGTGATTAAAAGTTTAATTTCTACCACGGGCTATGCCCGTTGTCAACTGCAATATAACCACGGATTGTACCCGTGGTAGATTGAGATCTAACATCACGTGCTATGACCGTTGTCGATTACTAATTAACCACAGCTAATGCCCGTTATAAATTATTTTCCAAAATTAAAAAAAAAATCATTTAACAAATATATATATATATATCTGTATTTATATATTTTAGTATAGAATAACCAACAAAATTGCAGATTTACTACAATATAATAAGCACATAAAAAATACTTGATAATATTATAACATAATTTAAAAATACTTGAGTTTCCAAATGAATACATAAACGGAAGTCATAAAGTATTATCCATGTAGTGCCTAATGAATACATAAACGGAAGTCATAAAGTACTATCTATGTAGTGTCAAAGTACCATTTTCTAGTCTAAGTACGAACTAAAATTACTCTCCAACTCGGACGTACTTTGATGGCCAGGCAATTGTACTAGACACAGCATCCTCCAGGACACGAAATTCACTTGTAGGGCGGTACAAAGATATATTCTCCACTTTGACAACAGTTACCCAAACTTTCCAGCAATCAGGACCAAGCACCATGTGATGAACTTTCGCCTCAGGATTTGTTGATTCTATTTCTCCAGTTGCAACAACTTGTCCATTTCTGAGCCAATTTAGTAACTTGCATGAAGACCCTCGTAAAATACCAACGGGTTGTAACTAGCATAAAGAAATCAAATAAGAACATCAATTTTAAATGATTAAGTTATCAAACTATTTAACAATTATTATCAAGCATGTGTTTACTACCTGAGAAGTGGCTTTAGAACCTTCTTTTCTCTTAATGTTGTCTCTTTTTATGTTTGGACTACTTCTCTGTGACAACCAAACATGGGAGACACAAAATCCGATCAATTTATATCAAAATCTCATAAGTTTCATAAGCTAACTATTTAGTACTTGTTCTCGTATACCTGGGAACTAGCTTTGGAAGCTTGTCTAGAAGCATCGTCAGCTTCTTGTGCACTTATTCTATCACATTGTATCTAATAACAAAACAAAAACAATCTAATTATCAACATCTGCTATGTCTTATTATATTTCCACTGTGCTATACTTGGGATCATATATGTACCTGAGAACTAGCTTTTGAAGTGTGTCTAGAACCATCGTTAGCCTCTGGTGCACTTTTCTTATTACATTGTAACTGATAAAAAGATAAATGCAAATAATCAAAATCAAAAGAAACAACTGATAACAAGATAGATGCAAAGAAACTATTAGCTACATAGACTAACTAAGCCTGAAAGTGAACATGTTCACTATTTTCTTTCTATCTAATGATGAAGACATCGAGACAAGTTAAACAAAATCAGTTTCATACCTGGGGAGATGATCTGGAAACCTGGTAACTGGAATTGGGAACCTGTTTTACACCATTCTTAGTTCTTTGGAGATCTATACAGCCTCCCTGCGACTAGTGAATACGCAAGAAATAGAAGTTGATCAATTTCAGATTCAACAAAATACCAATATTTACTAATGACACATTTTTACCTGAGGCCTATTTGTGGAGACTTGAATTGCATCATTGGTATTAGTTTCTTTACCATTTCCCTGCAGCGATATGATTAGAAGTTAGAATATATTTTTTAGACCGTTATTGTTTTATTTGTACTCAATAAAAAACCAATCCAATGAGTCTTTTGTAACAAATATCTCCCTTTCCGATAAAAGATGTGGTTGCTAGGGTAAAGTTGGATGTATCAAGTATTGCTGACAAATATTCATCCAGTGTTGGTGGGTATTTACGGTGGAACCATTAGCTTCCCTCAAGTAAGCTCTAACTATATATACAAATTGATCATGCCGTAAATCTTTTATCATTTTATAAATATATACAAAGTTGCATATATAATTACCTCATTTTGTTGTTTAGCCAACACAAGATCAAACACTTCCCGCAATTTTCCTTCGACATTTTGTAGTCGGTCTCTAAGCTCTTGACTACTCATGCTGGCATATGTTTGGGCATCATATCTAGAAGGTGTAACCCCATAACCACCTCCACGAAGTCGACCTCGATGTTCAGGTCCAAGTGCTTGTGATAAGGCATCATCTTTTATAGAACCATTGTCTGTTGTTGGCATTTCATTAGCCAACTTAATGTCATCCTATACATTTAAAAATCATTTACAAGATTAAAAGAAAAATGAACAAAAAATAACACAAGGATAATTTCAAACTGAAGCTTCGTACCATTTTCTTTGACACTATCTCATTTACGGGTTGACCATTTTTTCTTGTACGAGCAACTATCCAAAGACTGACTCTATTTAAATCCTCCTCAGGTGTACCTTTGTTTCTCTATTAATTAATCCATAATTTAAACTTCGTATAAGTGTGTTGTCACTGAAATGAAATTAAAATATATACAAAGGTTCATACCAGCTCGTCCTCCAAGCGTGCATATCCTTTACGACTCATCACATGAGAGAGAGTATGGAATGATTTCAACTTTTTGAACTTCTCACTAATTGCCTAACAAAGAAAAATAGATAACAAGGAACTTCATTTAACCAACATCCATGCATAGAAAACCTAATCATTAATTTAAAATTTAATACAAACAAGCTTACATCAAACTCAGGAGAGCATCGATGTTTAACAAATTTGTCCCAATCAGCCTGTTTCTCAACATTAGCAGGCTTCAAGAGTTGCATTTGTTCCATTGCATCAGGACCATCATCAAGGGATCTTATTTGTTTTGTCAACGTGGCTTTGTATGTACGCCAACACCCAGACATTTGTGTTAATAATATCTTCTTACGACAGGGTGCCAAATCGTATTTTTGCTGCATTAACCATGAATCTTTATTAACATAAAAAAGATAATTGATTTTTTATATGTATTATAGAAGAACAAACTAGTTAGGAAATAAGAGCACAGCTTCGGTTATAACTTTTACCTTCACAGCAGCCCATAATTTATCTTTCAAAATTGTAGGAACCTCATCCCAACTTGCGTAAGTTACTGGTATTAGTTGTCTTGCAAGGATCCCTGCCGACGAACTCAAACTCGCTGATCCAGCACCAAAATGTTGTCCTTTGTCATTGAATTGAACGCCAATTTGTTTGGCCTTTGACATAGCATTATAATCCAACATTGTTGGACCTCTTCCCTTTCTCTTTTTTGCTTCATTCACATCATCACTTGAGTGCATCTCGTCACCGTCTGGCAAACCATCAAAATCCATAGACACCTAAAAATTTAAACCAAATTTACAGAGAGAGATCAGTGAATAATCTTTGCATCCTAGTAAAAAAGAACGATGTGAAGAGAAGGATTGAGGGGATAGCCAAATATTAACTGCAAGCGACTGGTGGTGGGAACTTTGCACGGCAGTTTGTTGGCATCATGGGTTTTTAATTAAGTTTTCTTTCCAATAAAAAATATATTAACTATTATTATGTTAATTGTTTTACAATTATATTATCATTCGGACTCTCTTATAGCCATAAAATTAAAAGTTTATTGGGACTCTGATACTAGGGGTAGGCACGGGTTGCAACTCTCTTATATACATCATTTTTATAAAAAAAAGGCTCCAGCCGCTGCACTGCAATGCACAACAGCACTGCAGCAGCACATACACTCACAGGAGCTGTCTTCAAGAATTGAGGATGCACTGCAGTGCACTGCAGCAGCACATATTAGGGGAGTATTGAAGCACAGATTGTGCCCAGCAGCACATATTAATATTATTATCCAAATCCAAATTCCAAATCCAAAATAACATCCAAATTCCAATTCCAAAATAACATCCAAATTCCAAATCCAAAATAACATCCAAATCCAATCCAAATTAACATCTCCAAGACATCCAATGCAGGGTCCAAATCCAAAAATAACCCAAAAGAGAAATTAGTGAATAGACCCTTTGAAAACTTAAAGAACATTGCGGTAATCTATCCATGGTTCCTAACCGAGGTGCAAATTATACAGTAATTGGTACTTAACATACAATAAAAAATGTTTAGGGTATGATACTTATAGATATTTGAATTACCTTGTGGCTTCGAAATGGATTGGTCAGAACTCAAGAGTCAGGAGACTCATGACCATGAGGTGGTGGTCGAAGTTGAGAGGAGCAGATGGTGGTGGTCGGAGACTCGGAGTCGTCGACTTTAGAGAAGCTGAGGGAGGGAGCTCAGGTATCATGAATCGAGAGGGAGGAGAGTAATGGTTACTCTCAATCGATGAGAACCGTATTGAAGGTTTTGTGGATTTCGCAATCTGGGGTAAAAAAATTGATAACCATAAAAAAAGGACCTCCAGCCAAGGGAAGAAGGAAGGCTGCGTTTTGGGGAAGAAGGAAGACTGCATTTGAGGATCATCCTTTTTAGATAAAGAAATCGTTGAAGATAGGGTTTGAGGATGAAGGAAAGCTAGGTTCGGGGAAGAAGGAAGGTTGGGTTTTGGGAAGAAGGAATGGCTTGGGGTTTGGGGAAGAAGGTGGGCTGGGTTTTGGGGGAGAAAGGAATGGCTGGGAAGAGGGAGGGGTTGGGTCGGATGGGGAAGGAGACCGTCCATCTCCTCTGTTTGTTCTTTTCTTTTTTTTTAATTTTTAAAAGGTCAAAATGATAATAAAATTCCATAAAACATAATTAAGGATAGATTGTGAGATTTAATGAAAGCATACTACTCTATAATTTCTCGACACTGGGAGAGAGAGATCAAGAGGGAGCAGAGGGATGACCGAGGTTAGCAGATTCCATCGAATTGTAATTATCATTTTTTATTTGTTTTGGTCAAATCGCAAAACAAACATTCAAATATCAAATAACGGGACAAATTTTTTCGACGGTTATCAACAAAAAATTATGATTAAACGGTTATTTTAACTCTAATTTTGATGATTTTTTACAGCTACACTTCTTCACCGTATATGAATACACTGAATGAATTTGATCTTCAATTTAAAACATTTACACTAATGGATACCACAAAATCTTATGTTATACTTGATGAAAGTATAAATAAACTCTTAAGTGTTAGTGAATCTATTGTTTTGATGGGATACGCATTCTACGAAACTCGTTTCAACGATCCAACCGTCAAACATGTTTGTATATACTTCGAGATCGCCTACACCAAAAATTGCAAAAAACAAACATTCAGAGATCGAGTAACGGGACAAAACTTTTCAACGGTTATCAACGAAAAATCACTATTTAACGGTTATTTTAACTCCGATTTTGGTGATTTTTTACAGCTACACTCATTGACTCTATATGAATACAATGAATGAACTCGATCTTCAATTTAAAATATTTACATTAATGGATACCACAAAATCTTATGTTATACTTAATGAAAGTATGAATAAAATTGTAAGTGTTAGCGAATCTATCGTTTTGATGGGATACGCATTCTACGAAACTAATTTCAACGATCCAACCGTCAAACTTGTTTGTATATACTTCGAGATCGCATACGCCAAAAATTGCAAAAAACAAACATTCAGAGATCGAGTAACGGGATAAAACTTTTCAACGGTTATCAACGAAAAATCATGATTTAACGGTTATTTTAACTCCAATTTTGATGATTTTTTACAGCTACACTTCTTCACCGTATATGAATACACTGAATGAATTCGATCTTCAATTTAAAACATTTACACTAATGGATACCACAAAATCTTATGTTATACTTGATGAAAGTATGAATAAACTCTTAAGTATTAGTGAATCTATTGTTTTGATGGGATACGCATTCTACGAAACTAGTTTCAACGATCCAACCGTCAAACATGTTTGTATATACTTCGAGATCGCATACACCAAAAATTGAAAAAAATAAACATTCAGAGATCAAGTAACGGGACAAAACTTTTCGACGGTTATCAACGAAAAATCACGATTTAATGGTTATTTTAACTCTAATTTTGATGATTTTTTACAGATACACTCATTGACCCTATATGAATATAATGAATGAACTCGATCTTGAATTTAAAATATTTACATTAATGGATACCACAAAATCTTATATTATACTTAATGAAAGTATAAATAAACTTTTAAGTGTTAGCGAATCTATCGTTTTGATGGGATACGCATTCTACGAAACTAATTTCAACGATCCAACCGTCAAACTTGTTTGTATATACTTCGAGATCGCATACACCAAAAATTGCAAAAAACAAACATTCAGAGATCGAGTAACGGGACAAAACTTTTCGACGGTTATCAACGAAAAATCACGATTTAACGGTTATTTTAACTCCGATTTTGATGACTTTTTACAGCTACACTCTTTGACCATATATGAATACAATGAATAAATTCGATCTTCAATTTAAAATATTTACACTAGAGGAAGAAATCGGGATGCAATATTGGCTGCTTGCCTGTACATTTGCTTGTCGTCAAGAAGACAAGTGTAAAGAGTAGAGCTTATGATTTTTTTTTAACATGTGGATGCTTTCCGAATCATCTTTACTTTTGTGTATGAGCTTCTCTGAACCTGTGAGGTTCAAACAGAAATTTGCTCTGCCGCCAAAGGAGCCACAAAGAAGAAAATTGGCCGAGCAAAAGAATACATAGTAAAATAACTGGGATTAGAGAATGGTCAGTTGGTGGAGATGGGAACAATACATGTTGGGGACTTTATGGTGAGAAATTTTTCGTTTTCATTTAATTCTGATTTGAAGAAAAAAAAACAACCATACACATAAATATCAGTTTTCCTAAGAAGATCCAGAAAAAGGTAGAGAAATTTGTGAAAAATGTTTTCATTCAATAATAGTCTAGTTTTACACAAGAATGGCCTCACAATCTGCCCGAACATAACCTTCATCTTCATCACCTACATAATCATCAAGTTTATAAACATCTAATGGGGCATATGACATGTAAGCATCCTCGTCAAACTTTCCCAAGTCATGGACATCATCCTCGTCAAACTTTCCCAAGTCATGGACATCATAAACATCTAATGGGCCTCACAATCTGCCCGAACATAACCTTCATCTTCATCACCTACCAATCAGACGTTTCACTCTCTCTTGAATAAAATACTTGTTTGGCCTGTGAAGCAAGAATAAATGGATCATTTTGAAATTGATTTAGACGATGCAGGTTGACCAAAGTAAATCCATCATCAACCTTAATGCCATTACTAGTATTCGCCCAATCACATTTAAATATGGGGACCCGAAACATGTAATAGTCCATCACTAGAATCTCTTGAATCACCCCAACAATACTTTCACAAACATTTTTCTCTATGTGCATGATGTCCAAATTATGCCTCAAACATAATTTCTGCAAAACAAGCAAAAATAAGCAAATTAGTTGTGAAAAAAATCATACTTTTCTTTATAGTTAAATGTTAAGTGTAATTGTCAAACCTTCCAATACGGCAAATCAAAGAAAATTGATTTCTTTTTCCATATGTTAATAGGATCACTTCCTGTTGTCTGTACACCTTTCTTTACACTCATCTTCCTTTTTGTGCCTTTTTGTGTAGTTGACTTTTTTCCCCAATCCCTTCCAGCTGCTTCGAAAGCATATAAAACTTCTTCACCTGTCAATACCCTTGGTTTTTGCCCAATATCATCATTCCCATGAAACCATTTACCCTTCTTGCGAAACTCATGAGAAGGTGGAAGAAACATATACATGCTTCTTACTAAATGGCAACCTCAAAGATCGCGTGTTAGCACCACATGCCACACAAGCAAACCTGCCCTTTGTAAAACATCCAGCCAAGTTACCATAAGCGGGATAATCACTGATTGTCCACATCAAAATAGCCCTCAAATTGAAAGTAGAATTTGTAGTTGCATCAAATACACCCACTCCTTCATTCCATAACACACATAAATCTTCTATGAGTGGTTGCAAGTAAACATCAATATCATTTCCGGGTTGTTTCTTCCCAGGAATTATTAACGTCAACATCAAATTCTCTTTCGACATGGCTAACCATGGAGGAAGATTGTATGTAACTAATATAACTGGCCAACAACTATATCTAGAGCTTAGCTGGCGGAATGGGTTTACCAAGTCTCAAGTTTCGTGGATCTGAGGCAAAATCAGGATATCTAGTGTCAATAGACTCCCATGCTGGCGAATCAACTGGATGTCGCATCTTACCATCCTGACTTTTGTTAGTATGATGCCATGTTAAGTCTTTGGCCATGTCATCATCCTTAAACATTCGCTTAAATCTTGGTATAATAGGAAAGTAGCGCAACACCTTTGCAGAAACTCCTTTGTAAATGTGATTATTACGTTTACCAACCTGCCAACGTGAAGAACCACACTTTGGACACGTCTCAAGTTGTTCAAAGTCTTTCCAAAATAAGCAGCAATCATTTACACATGCATCTATTTTCTCGAACCCTAAATCAAACACCTTAAGTAACTTCTTTGTCGAATTCATTGAATTTGGAAGTGTATTACCTTCCGGAAACATGTCCTTTAAGGCTTGGAGGAGCTCATCAAAAAGCTTATCTGTTGCACCATTTGAAGCTTTAATCTTGTATAAAACTACAGTTGCTGACAACTTTGTGTATTTCGTACAACCTTCATATAAAGGAGCTTCAGCTTCTTCAACCTTTTGTTTGAAATTCTCATCTCCAATTAGCAAGTTTGCTTTTCCAGTTCCATCATCTTCAGCCAAGACATCCCTATACATCTGATATGTTTCTGTCACGTTGGCATAGTCATGTTGTTGAAGAATAGGTTCTTGTTCACCATGGAACACCCAAGTAGTATATGAAGGATCTATTCCATTTATAACCAAGTGTTCATACACAATCGCAGGTAGTTGAAAACATTGGTTTTGACATATTATACACGGGCAAATGATCTTATCTCGATTTCCTCCATATTCTTTAGCAACTTGTACAAACTTTTGTGCACCCTCTCTGTATTCTGTTGATGGTCTGTATTATAAATAAATCTTAATCACTTTAAACAGACCCTAGTTATCAATGTCAAAAATGAAATTCATTGAGGCAGATAATATACCTCGAAAATGTTAGCCAATCTTTGTCCATTGCAATCAGATAGTTGACAATGATGGTTTCCAACGATGCTTCTCAAAAGTAATCCTAAAATAACCACAACTCACAACTTAATGGCAAAATATACTAAAATATATATATGCGCGTGTATATATGTATATTAAGGGCACCCCTTCTTACTAAACTCTAAGCACAATCTGTTCAACCAAAATTTAATCCAAATCTACTAAACTCTATGCATGTAATTAATCCCAAAACAAAAATTATATTAAAATAAGTTTGAAAACAGAAGCAAGCAAAAAAACAAAAGCAAATAGAAGATTTGATTTTGTTTGCATATAAAATTAAAAAAGTGCATGCATTCAACATCCACGTTATGAAGCCAAGAAGTGGATTGAGTTCATATCAGCCTCATCATACCCTTATCTCAATCATTACTCTTATCTAAATCCTAAATTTGTAGCAAATGCATCGAAATAACATAGTGGTACATTGTGTTGGTACAATTATATAGACACGTTATCATTGACATCCCAAAGTTTTCGTGTATACATATGAAAAAATGAAAGGAGAAAAAAGTGCAGAGCAAATACCTATCAGGAGGAGTGATATCAGAGATTTTGATGGGAGCCCAAGACATCAACATACTTCCAACACAAAGCAAGCTTCCTTCATAGTCCACACCATTCTTTGTACCTTCACCAGCAAAAATGGAAGAATTGTAATAATTAGTGCTTAAAGTGAAATTAATAAAAAATTAATTAAGGAGCAGGCAGGTACCCCCAAACTGGGCTTGAAATCAACCAAAAATTCGGACAAAAATTGAAAATCCCAGATAGAAAAAAAAAAAAAAAAAAAAAAAGCCGAAACACAACAGATTGTTTTCCCAAAATCCACCCAGACTTTGCTCGAAAGAAACAACAATCAGCAAAGGGAAACACAGAGACTCTAGTTCAAGTAAAATAAAACATTCAAACAACTCAAATCAAACATTCAAACAAAGTATATTGTCGAGGTAAGACTCACCAGGAAACCCTAGCTTTTTTGGGTAACATTTTCTTCAAAATAAATTGAAAATTTGAAGAAGGTGAGAATCGTGACGGAGAGCGAGAGAGAGAAACGAAAGGAAAAGAAAAACGGAAAATAAGAGGAAGCAGGAGCTCCAACGATGATCAAAATTCGGTCCAGAATTGAAAAAAAATATGTGAGAGAGAAAGAGCGAGAGACAAACCTGATTCGCTTGCGGAGGCTAGGGTTCCAGGCTTGAGAGAGAGCTCGAGAAATCTGTGGAAGCAAATGAAAGAGCTCTGCCTTTCCACCTTTCTTCCTTTCCCAGATGACCAATACGCGTAAATTCAGCATCATTCCCTTACCAACACGCGTCTAGCATGGACAAAACCGGCATTTTTGCACCCCAAGAACCAAAGAGAAGAACAGCTAGAGGAAAAATCCAGGGGCAAAATGGTCCACCCACTGGTCATCCACAGTCCCTTCCCGTTTGAGTTTTAGTATATATGATATCCTCCAAAATATTAAAAAAAAAAAAAAAAAAAAACATCCACCACAGGCCGATGCCGTGGTGAATTTTGAAAAGGCTGTGTGGTTGTTTGAAGTAACCACAACGAGTATATCGCGTGGTGGTTTTGATATTTCATCACGGGATTAAAAACCGTTGTAAATTATTTACTTTTAACAACGGGCCAGAATTTGACCGTGGTGAATTAATGTTATCTACCACAAGCTACATTTAACCGTGGTAATTGAATAGTTTCTACCACGAGCTGTTGATGCCCGTGATGGAATTGATGTGGTAAATATGCTGTTATGTACTAGTGAAATATAACCATGGATTTCGTGTATAAGCTTCCTCGTACACGAAATGGATTCGATGGTGTTTGGGTGATTGTAGATCGACTTACCAAGTCAGCGCACTTCATTCCAGTGAGGGAAAAGTATCCTCTGAATAAATTGGCTAAGTTGTTCATTACGAAGATTGTAAAGTATCATGGAGTTCCAGTGAATATTATTTCTGATCGAGACCCAAGATTTACTTCTAAATTTTGGGTAGCTTTTCAGGAAGCTCTTGGTACGAATTTGCTTTATAGCACTGCTTATCATCCTCAAACTGATGGGCAATCTGAGAGGACGATTCAGACGTTGGAGGATATGCTGAGATCTTCAGTGTTACAATTTGGTGATTCCTGGCATGATCGTCTGGACTTGATGGAATTTGCCTACAATAATAGTTTTCACTCGAGCATTGGTATGTCACCATTTGAGGCACTTTATGGTAGGGCATGTCGTACGCCATTGTGTTGGTCTGAGGTTGGTGAAAGAGTGTTAGAAGGCCCTGAGATTGTGGATGAGACTATCCAAAATATTCAGGTGATTAAGTCTAATCTGAAAGCAGCCCAGGATCGACAGAAGAGTTTAGCTGATCGACATGCCACTGATCGAGTGTATAATGTGGGCGATTGGGTATTTTTGAAATTGTCACCTTGGAGAGGTGTGGTATGATTTGGAGAAAGAGGAAAGCTAAGTCCGAGATACATTGGACCTTATGAGATCACTGAAAGAATTGGTGAAGTTGCCTACTGGTTGGAGTTGCCTCTGGAGTTATCTAAGGTCCATAATGTGTTCCACGTCTCTATGCTTCGACATTATATTTTTGATCCTTCGCATGTGATCCCTCCTCAACCGCTAGAGATTAATCCGGATTTGACATATGATGAGGAACCAGTCACTATCTTGGATTGGAAAGATAAGGTTCTAAGGAACAAGACGGTGAGTTTGGTGAAGGTGTTGTGGAGGAACCATTCTGTAGAAGAAGCTACTTGGGAGACAAAAGATTGAATGAGAGAGATGTACCCAAGGTTGTTATATGGGTATTAAGCGGTTTATTTGATTGTGGGAATTTCAGGGATGAAATTCTATAAGGAGGGGAGATTGTCACAACCCGTCCTGAGATTTTCTTATTAAGGACGTCAAATGTCGGATTTGCCCTTAGCGGGGGCTAAGGTACGTGTGTGTGACATTATATGGATTAATTCTATATAAGTTTTGGATTTAAATTTTAGTTTTATAAAATTTTGGTTAGGGAATTAGATGATGAAGGGTGAGGATTGGATGTTGGACCATCTAAACCCCCTACTCTCTCTCCCTTCCCGTAGCACTCTCTCTCTCTCCTCCCTCACGGCTTTCTCTCTCTCTCTCACTCTCGAAGTGTACGGACGAGACCCAAAACCATCCAAAACTCAGTGGATCGAAGCAAACAAGGTAAGATTCTTCATCCTTGTGATATTCTGAGTTGATTAGTGCTAGTTTTAGGACGTGGAACCTTCGATATCACGTGAACCCGAACCCCTCATTTTTGGTCATTGTTCATGCACACGTGAAATGTTGTGTTTCAGGGAATTCTAAGCTTATTGTGAGCTTAGTGAGGTCCCAAGGAAGCTTGGAGTGCTTCGTTTGAAGGTTTTGGACGTCGGGATCACTAGGTTCGATTTTGGCCGGTTTTGCTTGGAATTTTTCGGTGAGATTTAGTTGTTGTTGGAGCTTAAAAGTAGTGTATCGTGATTCTACATGTTTGGGGCTTCATTTTGATATAAAATACGAAGAAAATGGTTGAGAAAAGAAGGAGAACAAGGAGTTTCAAAGTTGGCCGGAAACCGGCCGCCGGAAAGTTCAGTCCGGCGAGCCGAGGTTAGGGATGATGCGCGTGGGAGCGCATGTCCCCGTACCTGTCCCGGCGCGTGGGGGCGCGTGCGGCCTCCAAAAATTTATCTAAAAATTTCTCGACGTCCGTGACGTCGAGTAGGTCGATGTGGTATATTCATATACCCAAATTGAGCATCGTATGAGAAGTTATTTCGAATTGTTGGTTATGTGTTTAAATTAACGTTTTTATAGTTGTTTCGCATATAGGTGACACCTATCCAGAGGACGAGCGTATCCAGGGACGTCACGGGGGTTACGACCCCATCAACTTACCAGTGAGTGGGCAGTTTTGTTTTCGTATTACCTATATACTACTGTTTTCCCAGAAAATGCGTTTATATGAAATTATATTTCTAGAATGCCATGCATGCATATTATGAGTTATGAATTGATAATTGATGCATATATATGTGTGAATTGGTGCCGTGGACGCACAGGTGAGTATCAGGTGAGTTTATATGGTTTATATGAATGAATGATGATGTGATTGCGTTGTGAGCTCATAAACTGCACCTTTGGTATTAGTGCTTATACTATTCACCACACCGCACGCTCGCCTTGGATCCAAGTAGGTGGATGTCGTACAGACCACTAGAGGTGGTTCCGACATGCCAGTCGTACAGACCATTAGAGGGGTTCCGACTGGTGGGTGACTTTAGATGCGTATCTAAATTCAGCCAAGCAAACAATACAAAAAAAATACAAAAACCATTAGAGGGGTTCCGACTGGTGGGTGACTTGTTTTCTTAAGACCATATCTCACTCGATATGCATCCTTTTGATGCGTATCTTATACCACTAGAAAGCCCAGATTACAAGCTACAACTTCTATGTCAGGAATAAATTCCAAAAAGGGACTCTAATAGCACGAAAAAGAGCTCCCAAATCTGAACATAAAATCACGTTTTTTTTTTTTCCTCCAATTTTGCTGCAGAAATCCCAAATTCCACAGATTCGCTAAGGCATGTTTAGGAAGCCATATCTTCTTTAATACTCATCCAAATTATGTGTATTTTATATGTTTTTGAAGCTTATGTGGCTGAATACAAGGCCCAAGCAAACAATACAAAAAAAATCATCTCCTTGTACACTAAATTCAGCCCACAAAACGGCTGAAAAAACTGAAATTTTCAAGAAATCACGAAACTAGGGTTTGTGATTTCTCTCAAACCGTGGCACATATTTGCACGAAGTTTTGAGGGAATGATTCTCACACATAGGATAACATATTTCTCAAAAGAAATCCTCAAAAAACGTAACGAATCAAAACGTGATTGTTTTTGGGTTTATGCAACCATGGTGGATATAGTGGTTCTCACAATTTACATCGAATTGTAAGGCAAGGAACAAGCCCTATGGTTTTGATACCATTGTTGGGAATTTATACTAATTATATAAGGAATTCAATATAGAACTTACCTTGCAGAATTAACGAATTATGGATCACCGTCTCGTTTCTACGAACCGTTGCACGAATCACGAAGGAAAGCGTCATCCAAGGAAGGATTCGGTTGCATCTAGCCCCGTTAGATTGCCTACATACCTTGTGTTAATGCACAGGGATCAAACTACCGTAGTTCTTAGTAGCCTCCTAATCCTAGGGCCAAGGTGATACCCTAGAAGCTAAATTAAGAGAGAAAAATATTATTGAGAGTAGAGAGCATTATCCTCTCTAGAGCTAAGAAAATTATTTATGTTGGTGTATTTTCTCCTTTCTCAGAGCCCTCTTTATATAGTGGCTAGGAGGGAAGAGAGAAAAGAGAAATGATCAATGTGAAACAAATACCACATATCGATAATACACCCTATATTGAGTGTATAAATCTTACAGACCTTTTCTTTTTTCGATTCACATCACATTGCTTATGGAAACTTGTATGCAATTATTTATTGAGTTATATATTTAACTTACGTATGAATTGGGGCATTTGGATGCAAAGCTTCTAGTATCCAACAAAGTGGTACGTTTGTCGACGCAATCTTGTGATTGAGTTGAGATAAGAAGTGGTTGTCATGTTGCCTTTAATCTATGATAACAGTATTGTTTTCTATTGTTTGCCAACTGAAAATTACGTGGAAGTTTTGTTTGATCAACACCTTTGTCTAATCATATTTCTTGAACAGAAAGCAACCACAACATTGAAGAATCACAGACAGGTTTGCATGTATATATCAATATCATTTCCATAATCAGAAATTTCACAATCTATTTTGGTCCATAATCAGGTTTGCATGTTCTTAATTTTCCTCTGTGTTTAAAAGTGTGAGTTTTCCCTTGAAAACTGTAATCCAAATTACCTAAACATCAAGAATCAGATCAATTAGTTAAATGTGAGACTTTTCACGGACTCTTTGCCATCTCATTTTTTTCAACAATATTTTATAATGTTGATAGGGAAATTAACGTTAAAGTGTGAAGTAACACTGAGTCCATATGGCGTCCCACTTGAGATTCTCCTTAGCATTTCTCTTTTAACTAATTAAAAAACTATGAAACTAAATTAATTAGAAAGGTAGTGATTTCCTAGGAGGATATATTTGTTTATCCAATGCTTGGAGGAATGTAGCCACACCTGATGGTGCTGTGTGCAACGTTATGAGGATGTAATATATACTTTAATGGCGGAGCCAGAAATTATTCTATGGTAGGCTAAGATAAAAATATTACTACGAAATCAAATGCTTTTTTTTGTTGCCTACATAAAGTAATATAATAGTAAACTCGAAGTAAAAATTTAAAGCAAGAAACTTATAGTCTATTTTCTTGGCTTCTAACCTTCAAAACTTTCAAATGAATAAAATAAATAATCGTGTATGGTATGAAAGTTTTAATTTATTACTATTAAATTATAGTATTAGTTAAAATGATTGGTTTATTTAACATTTATTAACTCTTATTTTCCGTAAAAACTGCCCTAAGATTCAAACTTTATATTTGCTACGTGAGCTATGACAATTTAATCATAAAATTACCCAAATGATTAGTGTTTTTAAACTTAAAATTTAAAACTCTCCTTATGCTATAGCCCATCGAAGCCACTTGGCTTTGCTGGTGCTATACACCCAAAAAATCATTTAGAACTTTCTTATCAGGCCCTTTTCACTAAAACTACTCCATTTTAAAGTTATACAATAAAAATGTATTTGAAAAATAAAATGTCCTGCTTATTTTAAAAGTAATGAACATCTTTTAAAAGCATCATGTAGATTGTTTCTAAAAGTTGCTTTAATAAATGGCGGAGTTGAGCACTTAATGAATATTTCCAATTCTTGTAATACCTACATTAATTTTAATAAGTGACATTATTTAACCTTCTACACTCATTTTATACCTTGGAGGACAAAGTGACAGTCACCATCTACTACTAGAAACACTAACTTTACACCACCAATGCCATTCACACCACCACCACCACCTCCATCACAACCGCCACAACCACCATTTCAACCACTATTGCTGCCACCATTGTCGCCGCCATTGTTGCCACCACCAGCACCATCACCACCATAACCATAGTCCCCATCATTACCACCACAACCGCTACAACCACCATTGCCGCTGCCCATTCTACCATTGTAACCTCTACACTCCAACCACCACACCCCACTATTGACACCATCACCATACCCTCACCTTTGTTGTTGCCATCACCACTGCCCCCACCATCACTACCACAAACTACCAACACTCCACCATCGATATCATCACCACCACCCTCGATTTTGCATCAAAATTTACCAAACATTTTTACACTCTTCTCCATACTTACAACACTTTTAAAAATACAATTTATCAAACGTTCAATTACTTTATTTGACAACTGATTATTCTTAATGCAAGACTAAAGCAGTTTTTTTGAGAAGAAACGTAACAATCCAAACTTGCACACAGAATGGAACCGGTGATGACACACCCCGTCCCGAAGGAGGGCATGCTGGCCGTCACATGAGAGTGACGTAACCATTTACACAGTTCGGAAGCTTTTAAAATACAATTATTAAAATGGAAACCCTCGAGGGTGAGTCCTACTTTTGTGATTTCTGTCAGAATACCGTTGGATTCCTCGTGGCCACCAAAACTCTGCTATCAAGAACTTGGAGGGGCGAAAAACAAAATTGAGTGGGTCAGTAAAACCAAGCTTTTCAAAAACATTTCGCCAAAAATAATTCTAACCCCTCACTGTAAAACCTGTATACTTTTCCCAGAAAATAGTATAATAACATAATACTTTTCATAAATCTCGAATCATCAATTTTTCTTTAAAACCCGAAAGTATGCCATGTTTTAATTTCGAAAACAAAATAAATGATGCATCAATGTAACAGGTGAAAAGTTGAATTAACCGGAGACCCTGCAGTTGGTCCTGTACGGTTAATTCCATAGCTCAACATCCAATCCAACCGGAGTCACCTCGATGACCTGTACGGCACTACACTGCAGATAAGTCGGAACTACCTGAAGTAGTCTGTACGACATGGATGGTGTAATAATACGCTCTAGTGCTTCTCTCATCAATCATCTGTGCACATAATCTAAGATCACCCACTAGTCGGAATCACATCTAGTAATCTATACGACTAGCATGTCGGAACCCTCACTTGGTCTGTACGACATCCACCTACTTGGATCCAAGACGAGCGTGCGGTGTGGTGAATAATATAAGCACTAACACCATGATTGCAGGTTATGAGCTATCCACAATATACACATCAACAATGCACATGAATAATATAAAACTCACCTGATACTTACCTGTGCGTCCACAGCACCAATTCACATATATGTATGCATCATATATCAATTCATGCTTTTCATATACTTCTATGCATGGCATTTCAAATCATGCTTTTCATTTAAATTCAATTTCTGGGAAAACTCAATAGTATATAGGTAATACGAAAACAAAACTGCCCACTCACCTGGAGTTCGCCCTACAACTCCCTAGCACAACTCATCAAGGCGTCATGACGATCGCCGCCTAGAACAATAATCAAATCCAACCTCAGAAATCATATCGATAGAATATAACTTATATAAAATACGTCACTACGTAGATTGATCCGAAAGATCTGCAACTCAGATTTTAAATCCATAACTTCCAGAGTCCACAATATATCTCTAGGACAACATCCTGAAATTTCATTACCATCCAACGGTCGGATCTCCGTCAATTTCCAAAACTAAGTGACGGTTAACATTTTATTTTATGAACTTACAACTCCAATTCCGGAAGATCCGTAACTCGGATTCCCAATCCGTAAGTTCCAATAATCCTCAAATATTACGTATTACAACGTATCAAAGTTTGGTGACGATCCAACGGTCGGATCGTCAATTCACATTTTCACCTAAATGCGAAAACTATAAAACGTTATTTAAAGCACCTAACCAATAATCGTAATAACTTTCTCATACGGTGCTCAATTTGGGTATATGAATATACCACATTGACCTACTCGACGTCACGGACGTCGACAAATTTTTAAAATAATTTTTTTACTGTGGCACCCGCCCCCACGCGCCAAGGAAGGCACGGGTCCACGCGCGCCCACGCGCACCTTCTTCCTTGCGAGTTCGCCGGACTGGTTTTTCTCCGGTGGCCGGATTCTGGGCATTTTTCAAATGCCTTGTTCTCCTTCGTTTCTCAACCATTTTCTTCGTATAATATATCAATTTAAAGCCCTCAACATGTAGAATCACAATATACTACTTTTAAGCTTCAAAAACAACTAAATCTCACCGGAAAAATCCAAGCAAAACCGGCCAAACTTAACCCTCGTGATCCCGACGTCCAAATCCTTCCAACGAAGCACTCCAAGCTTCCTTGGGACCTCACTAAGCTCACTATGAGCTTGGATTGTCCTAAAAATCAACCAACAAAAAGTTCATGAACAATGCCAAAATCGGTGCTTGGGATTTCGACGTGGAATCGAAAGATTTCTTACCTGAAATGGGTGTGGTTGAGTTCGTATAGTCCTCACGAGCACGATGGTACCTTCACAACCTTCGATCCGTGCTTGTAGGCTTGGTGGTGAGTGTGTCCGTACAAGTCGAGAGTGAAAGAGTGAGAGAAAGCCGTGAGGGAGGAGAGAGGCAGCACGGGGGAAGGAAAGGGTTGAGGTTGACCCGTGTGTGTGTTGTGTGGTCCAACAAAACCCACCAAAATTCCAAGTCTTTTAATTCCTTAACCAGACAAAAATACATACCAAATTTTAAATCAACCTTTAATCCAATTTAATTAATTTTCCAAAAACTTAGGAACCATGAAATGTTCAAACATATCACACACACGTACCTTAATAACCGCTAAGGGTAAATCCGTCATTTCACATTCCCGTCAAATGTATCTCCGGGACGGGCTGTGACAGGTGAAGTTCTTGTTTGTGCCCAGAGGAGGGAACCGAGCTGCAGATGATGTTGCTTCTTATTTTTGGAATTATGGACGTTGTATGGAATGAGAATATATAGGGCCAACATTTCTTTTCAACATTTTAACTACGAATGTAAACCTTTCGATTAGAATTTAATAAAATCTATTTATTGAAAAAAAAAACTTGGGCCTTTAGTATGATATATGATTCCAAATGCTTTGGATAAAATAGTTTTCAAAGCTTAATGGGTTCTTTAATTTTGGTCAACTAGAATCCCAATCTACTGAAACCGTATACTTTTCAAACTGATAAAGGGAAGTGCACTGCTTTGAGTTCAATAAGGTAATGTATGGAGATGAGCCTTCTGACTAGTTAATACTGGGATACACTTCCATACAATCGAGCTAGCATGCTACATTTTAATATGGAGATGGTATAAAATTAAATTAAATTTTCATGATAGAGGATATCCTTATGGCAGAAAGCAAAAGCAAAGAAAGGTGCTTCCCTATTCAGGTACCACCCACGCAATATATATATGTGTGTCTGTGTGTATTCAACTAAAGTGGATAGATGGGATTCTTCTAGATTTGTTCCACTAATTCAAGTTACTGACTGAACCATCTTTTTAGGTCACGAAGAAAATCATTGAGATCACAATGTCACTCACACTCAAACTCATTAGTGGACAAGAGTTTGTGAGCTGTCAATTATGACATTTCTTTTGGCATTCGTGTCGTGTTTTCCGTTTTCGTGTCATATTCAATATCTTAACGGGTTGTGTCATGTAACACCTGTTAAAATAAACGGGTAAAAGGATCCGACCCGAAATCGACCCGATAATATTAACAGGTAATATGACATGACCCGTTATCCGTTAAGGAAAATATATTTTAAACCAATGAATAATCAAATGAAAAACATAATACTAAATAAGTATATACATAACATATTGTCACATCCAAAACATAAAAACTGACACACCCAGACCTGGAATGTCCACTTGAACTCCGAATCGAGTTGTGATGGCCGACACCTGGAAGGTGACGAAGCCATAAAGTGTAGTGATGTGGAAAAAGTGAATAAATTAAACTTAAAAGTGCCTAATCAAAAGAGTGCGCGGGTGAGAGGGATTGGCCCTTTCCACACATGATGTCAGAGACAGTATAGTAAATAGGATGAGGGTTATACCACTGAAGGTAACCATCTCCTGAGATTTGCCAGAATCCTCGTATATGTGTAAACACCGCTACTAAACCTGGAGGGGCAAAAAACAAGTTGAGTGGGTCAGTAAAACAATACTTATACGAAAACCTTTATTTTTTAATATACTAACCCCTCGCCATAAAACAAGTATACTTTCCGCAAAACATACTACGTAAGTATGTAATCAAATATAACAGCAATATAACCAGAAATATGCCAAGTCATGTTATATCAAATGCCAAAGTAATATAATTATGTGATAATCAATTATAAGTAGTTTGCTCATCATCTAAGCTAGAACACGAGTCGAAAGTGCCTAAGGCAATTCTACCCAACAGGACTGGGTGTAATCAATGCGCTCTAGTACTACAATCATGCGAAGACTGTTGCAGAAGCACGATCACATACAAGTCAGATTACCTAATCCAATCTACCCGACATGACTAACACATAACTTGGATCCAAGGTGAGCGAACGGTGCGATGTGAACATACATGTGAAGGACTGGCCCTGGGGTGAGTACTAAAACCAGGGTGCAATAAGATGAGCATGTATACAAGTATGAATGAAAGTCATGACAGTAATGCCTCAACCATATAACAGCATTTATCACAATTCATATCACAATAATGATACTAGGCAATATAGGCATAAAATGAAGTAAATACGCATTTATGGAAACTATAATATGTATAGGTATAAAAACAAAATGCCCACTCATAGATACTTCGCCACTGACGAGCCACGCAACCTAGCGAAGATGGAAATGCCACTAATAATTGCCCCTAAGCACATAAAGATACAATTAATAAAACTATACTATAACAATTGAATTTGGGAAAATGGACGTCAAAAACGGATTCAGGACGTTGAATTACTCTAAAAAAGGTCCCGCTTAAATTTCCGAAAAGTGAACAAAAGTCAACAGGATGAATATTCCCTGAAGCATGGAATATTCTCTAACGGATGGAATATTCCCTAACGGAATATTTCATCTGGGTTAAGGGTCATTAGGTTGGGTTAGATTAATAGGTTGGACTTAAGGGTTCTAGGCCTAAAGGCCTAAACTAAAAGGGTTTAGGGTTGAAAATGCATGAGCTTAAAGCCCTAAAAGGAAATGGCCCAAAGGCCTTTAATTAACCAAATAATAATAAGAAATAATAATAAAGGGTTAGGTTGGGCTGCCCATAGTTTTGGACTTGGCAGGAATGGCCCGAAGGGCCTGGATTTGGGTTGCTGCTCGCCGAAGCTAAACGAAAGGGAAGGCCGGATTCGGCCAGAAAACTGGACGACCTTTAAACGTTAATAACTTCCTCGTTACTCAACGAAATTGAGTGAAACAAAAATGAAAGTTGTAGTTCTCGAAGAGACGAAGAGAATGGTACGTCGCACTATATCTAACTCATCGTGGTTTGGCCAGAAAAGCCCTCGAACTCCGTCGGACTCGCCAGAAACTGGGTAAGATTCAAAAGAGTATAACTTCTTCAATACTCAACGAAATTGGGAGAAACAAAAAGGAAGTACTCAGCAAGACGAAGAGATTGATACCTTTACACGGGCCAACTCACCGTGGTTTGGCCGGAAATTGGCTCAAAAGGCACGGGTCAAACTTGAACTTCTCGAAACCGAGTTGTTTCACGTCAAAGCTTTCTTAAACCTTGACTAGGGACCCTAAGGATTGCGTAGAGACTTTCCCAAGTCCTTAAACATCGTGTTGGTTGAAAACACGTCGAACTCTACTCGTCCGAGTTCGGACCTTCCGAGTTGGTGAGTCAAAACTCGTCCATTCTTAGTTTGGTTGGTATGGTTGTGATCGTGAGTTCAAGAGGAGTCTAATGGTATGATTTTTGGGTTCGATCTACAATGTTTAATGGTTGCTTATAGAGGTTGCAGAGAAGACAGGGTAAACGGGAGGGAAAGAGAAGGAAGAGAGAGAGAGTTACCTTTTTCTGATTTTTGATTGGTGAGGTAAAAGAGGGAAACTATGTGAGTGGTGGAGAGGGATTGGTGGGATTTGATTGGTGAAGGGAACCAGATCCACTTTTAGGGATTGGATGGATTTTGTACAATTTTAAATGTACAAAATCTACCTCTTTAGCAGTGTTCTGATACTGTAAATTTATACGCACGTGTACAAAAATAGTCGTATTCATCGTACTTTAACGGAGCGTAACTTTTTTGTTACATATCCGATTTGAGTCTAACACACGCTCATGCGTTCGTAGCGATGAGCACTACAAGGGTACGCTAAACGAATAAGTCATACATTTCTCTAGGCGATGGTCAACAGAAGTCAAAGTCCTTGTCTCTAGGGCATTTTCGTAAATTCACGCTTTTAAAATTAATAAAAACGTAAAATTAGGGACGGGTCGTCACAATCAACCCCCCTTAAGAAAATTTTGTCCCCGAAATTTAAAATCATTTATTATACAAAACTCAATGATAGAGAAGAATAAAATATGTGTGTGTAACGAAGAAATCAAGTCAGAGCGATTGCATAAAAAGGAAAATACCATTCCGTCGTGATTAGAGTGCAATGATTCCTCTCTCATGCCTCCAACTCATACTTTCCTTCTTCTTCAGTACAATACTATAATATAATAGTTTTCGCAAAAAAAAAAATGTCTAAATATTTATATGTACTAACATCCCCGTCGAAAATACATATAAATAGCAACATAAGGTAAAAGTAGTTGTACTGATTTAAAACTGAACATAGGATTTTTTTTTCTACTACGCTCTCGTGCATCACATACTCCAAAAGTAAATACATAATATCCTTGTGACACACCCCGACCCAGAGGATCAAGGCGTGCTGGCCCACATCACCCAGGGGAATGATCCTTAAATGTATATTCCCATCCCTACCTAGCACGAGGCCTTTTGGGAACTTACTGGCTTCGGGTTCCGTAGGAACTCCGAAGTTAAGCGAGAAGGAGGCCAGAGCACTCCCAGGATGGGTGACCCACTGGGAAGTCGCTCGTGAGTTCCCAAAAACAAAACCGTGAGGGAATGGTAAGCCCAAAGCGGACAATATCGTGCTACAGTGGTGGAGCGGGCCCGGGAAGTGGTTCGCCCTGGGCCGGGATGTGACAATTTGGTATCAGAGCCTAACTCTCGTCGTGGTGTGCCGACGAGGACGTCGGGCCTCTAAGGGGGGTGGATTGTAACATCCCACATCACCCAGGGGAATGATCCTTAAATGTATATTCTCATCCCTACCTAGCACGAGGCCTTTTGGGAACTTACTGGCTTCGGATTCCGTAGGAACTCCGAAGTTAAGCGAGAAGGAGGCCAGAACACTCCCAGGATGGGTGACCCACTGGGAAGTCGCTCGTGAGTTCCCAAAAACAAAACCGTGAGGGAATGGTAAGCCCAAAACGGACAATATCATGCTACAGTGGTGGAGCGGGCCTGGGAAGTGGTCCGCCTCAGGCCGGGATGTGACACCTTGGGTCAAGCCCAAGTAATAAATAGGCAAAATACAACAAACACATAAGTACTAAGTAAGCACTAACATAAAAGAATTTACCTATTTACTTGCCCACGATATCGACAACTCATCATTGTCACTATAACAAGTAACATATTCCTGAGGGTGTAATATTACCATCATTCCCCCCATTGGGGAAATACACAAACGTCTAATCAAGTCTCTATCGTGCCCACACACTAACCCTCCTTGGGTATCAACAACAATAAAACAATTATTTATTATGTAATCGCACAATTGAACACTTGTTCATAAAACTCCTCCGTTAAACAAGTGCTAAGCAAACAATCTCCAAACCACGTCTTAAACGTGTCACAACCAAGACCAAAAATTATAACCGCAGTTACAGTAGTTCTAATAGAAATAAATGTCTAATACAATTATGCTACCACAAAAGAGTAGATAAACACAACATGCTATAAAAGGTCCAGGTAAGTCGCTTAGACTAGCCATTAGTCTGAAGGTGAAATGTAGCCGACGACAAAACTTATTGAGATAGTGAAACTCGCATCACGATGAGATATAATAGTGGTACACCTACCATGTAATTGAGCCAACGTAGTCCATAATGCCTTAGTAAGCAATTCTATAAAGAGAAGTTCTCTCGAACTTAGTGAGATAGTGACTACATCGAGAAGGTTAAAAGAATAGTCGAGAATTTGAGGATTAAAGCAAGTCCATTTAATCTAGGGTATGAGAAGCTAGATTGAATGCAAAACATCAATTACAACAATAGTTTTCGAGGTATCCAATCACCACAATAAAGATTCATTCAACTGAGTAATTGCTGGGTGATTTAGAAATTAATGGTCACAACTGCACTCCCAACATTAACGATTTTTCTAGACAGTGCAATACGAAGTGCAGTAGAGTAGACACGTACCCAAGGTTAACTAGAATACCTTACAGCACCAAGAGGTGAAAATGTTGTCCTTTTGAACTAGCGGAAAGCGAATTGATTTGTCACATCAATCGATAATCACTATACATCACCACAATCTCCACATGTACAGGAACTCGCACTAGGAGCGTATGGCAATATTTTCCTATCTCTACACAGATATAAGAAGTGATTAAAACCACAAGAATGATGATTTGATCATTTGTAGGTATCGTCAAACCAATACTTGTGAATCCCAACTAGAATGGGATACAATGAGCTAAAGATGTTCAAGGGTAGATACATTCTTTGTTGTTATAGCAGTAAATACATTTGCACAATCGGGATAATACACGATAATACAATCGTAGACATTGGGTTTAGTTCTTCCAACGTCGTTGGTAGAATTTAGCTCTTTCCCAGCAAACGTGTACTCGAGGAATTTGTGAGGTTGATGAAGACTTTGAACACATTTCTTCATAAAGAAGTGTCTTCCATCTTTTGAAGAAAGATGATGACTGTTGACTTTAGGTCATGAATAAGATGGTTCGGTTCGAACAGTTCTAACCTTTGGAAAATAAAAGCGATACTCCGTTATGTTGTCTCTGCATAGCCGAAACATCTGAAGAACACGTCACACTGGATTTTGAAATGATTAGAGTAAACAAAAAGTGTAAAATAAGGGTAAGATGAGACAACACTTCAGTTGTCAGAAACTTTAATCATTTGCAATAACCTAACCTAAATTAACTTTCCTCGGTCGTAAGTAAAGAACGACACGGTAGCCAAAAAGATCGTCAACAATTTGTCGATAAATTGACAAGATCAAGATATCATAGTTTTGCAATACCTTGCAAGAATTTCAACCTTCTTCCACTAAACCCTTTTTGGAAAAATGAAAGATTGTTGTTTACCAAGATCACGTCTTCCAAGAAAGTACCAACTAACAAGGGTTACTTGAGGAAATGGTATAAACTGAATGTTGGTGTTCCCAAACACTAAAATTGAGGAGAGAGTCGTTGGTAAGACTACTCCGAATTTCGTTAGGCTATGAAAGAATTCTCGGTTTCCAAAAGTTAATCCGAGAGAACAACAACTCGAAGTAGGACTAACGATTTTAGTCGTCAACCGACTGAATTGTTGAAGTCTAGGTATGATTCTAGGGTTTGACGTTTTGCTTTGTGGATAGGTTTGAGATTCTCAAGATAAAGTGTTTAGTCCCTAGTTGGGTAATTTCCTAATTGGGAGACTTCGTAACTAAGTTTCTCAATGCCTTAAAAAACGTTCAATATGAAGCAAGGAAAATTGGTGTAATACTAGGAAGTGGGTCGATGATGTACCTCACTTCACAATTTGGTGATATCTCAGGTAAGATTTTGGAATATGACGCCAAAGGTATACGTCCTCGAAATGTAGCATACTACTAACCAACTCTATGAAAGGAACAAAAGGTCTTCACAGTTTTCTCGACACTTAAATCACTCTAACAACGAGATAATGGAAGTGATCGAGAGGTGGCTAGTCAAAGAGGTTTCGTTTACCTAGGTAGGTGATAAGGTAAAAACAACTATGAGTTTATTGTCCTAATACCAAGCTTGTTCCTAAGCTTCCACAATCCTAGTTTATTCGGCTCAAGTAGCCACTATTGATCAGTTTATCAGTCGCGCCGCAATTTAACACACTTAGGATAATGTAATATTGTTCGTTACTTTGAAACAATGAACCGGCATTCAAGAATAAAGGTATCACTCCCAGATACTAGTACTTACATCCAGTATTAGAAATCATACCACCAAATGTTGGTTAACGGTATCTGGATATCAGACATCATCGTCAATTAGTAACGCCACTGTAGGCTGATTACGGGTTAGAGCCCGTTCGAGTAGTAAGCTTAAAGTGATTGGGAAGGAACTGGTCAAGCGAAGTAGTTCATTGATCCTAGGAGGATTTGATTATTGCTTTTGGGATTTCTACTACCCCCAAGATATGACAACTCATACTCGCAAGCCCATACACACCCAATTGATAAGTATAACAATGAAAGGAAAATCTGGGAACTAGCATTGATAGAGAAGTCCCAAGGGTGGAAAAAGAACTTGTTAATAATCTACTTTCAAAATCACTTTATCGAGAGTCGATCTTCCTTCTAAAGATCTAGCATGAACACTAGTACGATTTAAAATATTAGTGCTAACAGAGGCCAAAAGTAATTGTCCCTCAGATGATCTTCCGTCAATTGCTACCACTTTAGCACCAGGTTGTCGCTTCAACCATTTCTAGAATTTGCTACTTCGTTAAGATTCTAAGAGAGGGTAAACTAATAGGTGATACCAAAGAAACAAAACCATTTTTGGTTTCCTAATTTGAAAGGTTGGTAAAAACAATTAGTAAATCCCTGGTGATATTCAGCTTTTAATGCATTAGCCCGACTACGGGGCTAGCAACTCGTTTCTCCCAAAACAAAATGTCCTTGGTAGGAAGATTTGTCGTTTAAAGTCTAGGGGTGATTTCCAAAATGATTCTCTAAAATGACGATAAGTCGTCTAAAGTGCCCAAAACTTGAGTAAAAGTTAATACGTTTTTCATGCTCAACGAGGTGGCAAGTTTCGAATATTCGGTTCAAGAACCAAGAATGCTTACATCACGTGTGAGATGAACGCAATACTGCCCAGACTTAAGCTCTGATACCAAACTGACACACCCTGACCTGGAATGTCCACTTGAACTCCGAATCGAGTTATGATGGCCGACACCTGGAAGGTGACGAAGCCATAAAGTGTAGAGATGTGGAAAAAGTAAATAATTAAACCGAAAAGTGCCTAATCAAAAAAGTGCGCTGGTCAGCGGAATTGACCCCTTTTCACACGTGATGTCAGAGCATAAAATAGTATAGTAAATAGGATGAAGGTTATACCACTGAAGGTAACCATTTCATGAGATTTGCCAGAATCCTCGTATACGCGTAAACACCGCTACTAAACTTGGAGGGGTAAAAAACAAGTTGAGTGGGTCAGTAAAACAATACTTATACGAAAACCTTTATTTTTTAATATACTAACCTCTCACCGTAAAACAAGTATAGTTTCCTCAAAACATACTATGTAGTAAGTATGTAATCAAATATAGTAGCAATATAACCAGAAATATGCCAAGTCATGTTATATCAAATGCCAAAGTAATATAATCATGTGATAATCAATTATAAGTAGTTTGCTCATCATCTAAGCTAGCACATGAGTCGGAACTGCCTAAGACAATTCTACCCGACAGGACTGGGTGTAATTAATGCACTCTAGTACTACAATCACGCGAAGACTGTTGCAGAAGCACAGTCACATACAAGTCGGATTGCCTAATCCAATCTACACGACATCACTGGCACCTAACTTGGATCCAAGGTGAGCGAACGGTGCGATGTGAACATACATGTGAAGGACTGGCCCTGGGGCGAGTACTAAAACCAAGGTGCAGTAAGATGAGCATGTATACAAGTATGAATGAAAGTCATGACAGTAATACCTCAACCATATAACAGCATTTATCACAATTCATATCACAATAATGATACTAGGCAATATAGGCATAAAATGAAGTAAATACGCATTTATGGAAACTATAATATGTATAGGTATAAAAACAAACTGCCCACTCACAGATACTTCACCACTGACAAGCCACGCAACCTAGCGAAGATGGAAACGCCACTAATAATTGCCCCTAAGCAAATAAGGGTACAATTAATAAAACTATACTATAACAATTGAATTTGGGAAAATGGACGTCAAAAAAGGATTCAGGACATCGAATTACCCTAAAAAAGGTCCCACTTAAATTTCTGAAAAGTCAACAAAAGTCAACATGATGAATATTCCCTGAAAGATGGAATATTCTCAAACGGATGGAATATTCCCTAACAGAATATTTCATCTGGGTTAAGGGTCATTAGGTTGGGTTAGATTAATAGGTTGGACTTAAGGCTTCTAGGCCTAAAGGCCTAAACTAAAAGGGTTTAGGGTTTAAAATGCATGAGCTTAAAGCCCTAAAAGGAAATGGCCCAAAGGCCTTTAATTAACCAAATAATAATAAAAAATAATAATAAAGGGTTAGGTTGGGCTGCCCAAGGTTTTGAACTTGGCAGGAATGGCCCGAAGGGCCTGAAGGAATATTTTGAGAAAACATGTTCATTTAAGCAACATCTATAAGCATGCAATTAACAATTAAAGGCGGAATCATGCTAGCATGCACTTAAAAACAAAACATTAACCATGAAATTCAAAGCCTAGTAGATTGGTGAACCAAGAATCAACTCAAAACAAAGTGAGTTGAAATATATACCTTTGTAGATTCCTCTTTGTATTTAAACAAAGGTTAATCACCCAAGAGATAGGGCCTTCATTCCTTGCATCTAAGATCCATGGATTTGGATGGATCTACACCAAGGAGAGTATGGATGATAAATGAGTGACCATGGAAGAATAGATGGCTAGCTACAACTTCCATGGTGGCCGGCCTTTCTAGAGAGAAATGGAGAGACAATTCTCACCTGGTTTGTGGAAGCCCTAAAAGTGTATTATCACTAAATGGAGAGACATCTCCACCTTATACGGTGTACGATCCATTAGGTTCCTTTTAGCGAGGCAGTGGGCGATCAAAACTCTTTCAAATCGATTATGAATTGAAACTTACTTTCAATTCTCCCTTTAGTGATAATACACTTTTAGGGCTTCCACAAACCAGGTGAGAATTGTCTCTCCATTTCTCTCTAGAAAGGCCGGCCACCATTGAAGTTGTAGCTAGCCATCTATTCTTCCATGGTCACTCATTTATCATCCATACTCTCCTTGGTGTAGATCCATCCAAATCCATGGATCTTAGATGCAAGGAATGAAGGCCCTATCTCTTGGGTGATTAACCTTTGTTTAAATACAAAGAGGAATCTACAAAGGTATATATTTCAACTCACTTTGTTTTGAGTTGATTCTTGGTTCACCAATCTACTAGGCTTTGAATTTCATGGTTAATGTTTTGTTTTTAAGTGCATGCTAGCATGATTCCGCCTTTAATTGTTAATTGCATGCTTATAGATGTTGCTTAAATGAACATGTTTTCTCAAAATATTCCTTCAAGTGGTATCAGAGCCTAGGTCTAGTAGTTGGTGAATCCTTTTGGGTTTTGTAGTTCATAGTTTGTGATTTAAATTCATACTCTGGCCAGAGATTCTAAATCATATCATAGAGTATTCTCCCTCAAACGGTTTGAAGGTTAGAGATCCCTTGTTGCGCATTCACTTGCCTCCATGACTAAGTGGCTTAACCCCAACGATGCCGTGGACACCCCGATGGGGTGACATTGACATAATCAAAGATCAAGGACTTAACCACAAGACAACTGTGATGCCTCAGGTCAAAGGACTAATTTGCATTATCCCAAACATGAGTTCTCATGTGACATGAGTATGAGAACTCTTCGTTGATCGCGTTCAGTGAACTCATTCTCTACTGAGCACCTACGTACTTGTCTTGATGTCACACACACCAATGACTCGAGACTAGTCACTCTCCCTGAGAGAAGACATAGCACGTACCGATCTTGACGGACTGTCAATGCCCAATTGTCAATCCTATGATCAGGAACATTTAGGATGTGTCTACGAAAGAATGGTCTCATGAATCTAACTTCATTAGATTACATTCTTCCAATCACATATTCCTTGGACTTTATCGTTTAAGCATATAACATTTATATGAGACCGCTCAAACAATAATCTTTGCCCTTTATATTAAACCAGATTAGTTTAACATGTGAAATGTCCGTAAAGTATCATCACATGATTGGTTTTAGGGCACATTTCCAACATGGCCTGGATTTGGGTTGCTGCTCGCCGGAGTTAAAGGGAAGGGAAGGCCGGATTCGGCCAGAAAACTGAATGACCTTTAAACGTTAATAACTTCCTCGTTACTCACCAAAATTGAGTGAAATAAAAATGAAAGTTGTAGTTCTCGAAGAGATGAAGAGAAGAGAATGGTACCTTGCATGACATCTAACTAACCATGGTTTTGCCGGAAAGCGCCTCGGACGCTGTTAGACTCGCTAGAAACTGGGTAAGATTCAAATGAGTATAACTTCTTCAATACTCAACAAAATTGGGTGAAACAAAAAGGAAAGTTATAGTACTCAGTGAGGTAAAGAGATTGATACCTTGCGGACTGACCAACTCCCCGTGGTTTGGCCAAAAATTGGCTCGAAAGGCACAGGTCAAACTTGAACTTCTCGAAATCGAGTTGTTTCACATCACAGCTTCCTCAAACCCTGAATAGGAACCCTAAGGAGTTGTGTAGAAGCTTTCTTGAGTCCTAAAACAACGTGACTCGGTTGAAAACACGTGAACTCAACTCGTCCCAGTTCGGACCTTCCAAGTTGGTGAGTCAAAACTCGTCCATTCTTAGTTTAGTTGGTATGGTTGTGATTGTGAGTTCAAGAGGAGTCTAATGGTAGGATTTTTAGGTTCGATCTACAATGTTTAATGGTTGCTTATAGAGGTTGCAAAGAAGAAAGGGTAAATAGGAGGGAGAGAAAAGGAAGAGAGAGACAGAGTAACCTTTTTCTGATTTTTGATTGGTGAGGTAAGAGAGGGAAAATATGTGAGTGGTGGAGAGGGATTGGGGGGATTTGATTGGTGAAGGGAACCGGATACACTTTTAGGGATTGTATGGATTTTGTACAACTTTAAATGTACAAAATCTACCTTTTTAGCAGTGTTTTGATATGCTAAATTTGTACGCGCATGTACAAAAATAGTCATATTCAACGTACTTTAACGGAACGTAACTTTTTCGTTACAGATCCGATTCGAGTCTACATGCACTCACGCATTCGTAGCGACGAGTACTACGAGGGTACACTAAAAGAATAAGTCATACATTTCTCTAGGCGATGGTCAACGGAAGTCAAAGTTCTTGTCTCTAGGGCATTTTCATAAATTCACGCTTTTAAAATTAATAAAAACGTAAAATTAGGGACGGGTCGTCACAAAAAGCACATTTTTCTTTTAAGTATATTTTCACTTACCTAAAGTCTTTAATAGTTTTTTAATTAATGTAGAAGTGTAAAAAATATATAGAAAAAATACATAAACGCTCATAATGATGACCTTTACAACTTTCATGAAGAGCTTAACTTCGAAATTCGCCATTATAATCATATAAATCATAGATCAAAATTTAACCGTTGATTATTGTTTACATTTATGCTTCATTGTTCTCATCAAATTTTGTTTTTTCAGATTTTTCTTTTTTGAAAACTTGATCTATTAGAGGATCCAGGAAGATGAACGGTTTGGATTGTTGATATTATATTCAGAGTTTTATGGTTAGTGAAAATATTGCTTGATGTTTATAAAGTTTCTACAAACTATATGACATTGACTCATATTTCAGTTAACCGTAAATATTGAAACATGATATTAAAGATCTGAACCGTTCATCTTCTTACATTTGCCAGATGATCATGTTTTCAAAAAAGAAAATTTTAAAAATGAAATTCAGTAAGAAGAATAAAGCGTAAATGGCAATCGACGGTTAAAGTTTGTCACTATGAGTGATTGTATATTTTTTTTTTTACATTTTTTACACTTCTACAATAATTATTATTAATTTTGCCCTCAAATAAAAAAATATTATTCACGAAGTTTTGGAGGATTTTAAAAATCTAAACGATGATGCAAGTGTAACCATTATTTACTCGTGGAGGAATAATGATGAATCACGAGTGTTTATATATTCTTTCACATTTTTCATATGAGTATGTATGTCTTCTTAGTTCTCGCCTATACAAATACTATATTAGTGTTTGGGCCTAAAAATATTGTTTTGGGCCGAGTTTAGAATTGTTCTCGGCCCAGTGTTGGTTGGGCTGAGTCTAGAATTCTGATCGGCCCAGAGGCCGTGTATAGGTGCCGTTGGGGGTTATCTAGCTTATGGGCCGTGCAGTCGAAGTTGGCCATATCCCATCAGGGAATTAGGGATGTGGATGAGTACTATTATCATAAGGAGTTTCGACAGGATCAAGATGCTGGAATTAAATATGGCCTGATAACGAGTTATGTTCAAAGTCCTAGTAGGAGTAGGATTAGCCGAGGTAAAGTTGGATCAGGGAAATAAGTTCTAATCCGGAAGTGATTGGGATTCAATACAGGTTGCCTGCTATAAATAGGGAGAGAAGACATCGAAACAAGCCCCTCAAATTCAACACACAAATTGCCCTGCCCATTCTCTCGCTCTATGCGAAACCTCTTAAAAACCTTGAGATTTTTGTTTTCCTCTTTTCGCCAACGCACCTTCAGTTTGGATAAACAACACTGTGAAGGCAACCGGCGAACATCTTCAGTTTGGATAAATAACACTGTTGTCGTAGAATCAGCCGACCGTGAAGCCTCTTCAGTTTGGATAAACAACATTGCAACAGGGCCGACTGGTTATCTATCCAAGTCTCGGTCGAGAAGGATTTTTTAATCCTTATCGGCAGGGGTCATCTCGTTAGCTTTCTCGGCGAAGCGAGGTGTTACAAGTTACTATACTAGGCACATTGAACGCCGAGTCGTTTATGATTGGTTGTTCGCAAGTAGGTTTTAGAGTTCGGCATTCTGACGGTCGAACCACTTTCACAATCAAGACATACATTTGTTTTGAGTATTTGTGTCCTTATACTTTGGTGTTGATTCGGCATGCTTATACTCTCACGAATATAATCACCGTGACCGAATCCGGCGTCGACGATTTGTTAACTTCGCAGAACTAGTAGCTTTGTCTTCAAGCTCTAGAATGTGAAGGCCGAGACGTGTTCCTTCCTCAGCCCCGGTCGCAAGATCAAGAAGTTAGCCACGCGCTTAATGCAACATCAACACATTTTACCCCTCGGCCAACCAGTTGGCATGCCCCGCATACAATCGAATGACGTAGTTAGCTTACTAATTACTCGGCCTACGCGCCACGTAGGCTTGGTAGTTTTTTAAGGAAATTTTGTGAAAAGCATGTTCATTTGAGCAACATCTATGGCATGCAATTAACAATTAAAGGCGGAATCATGCTTGTATGCACTCAAGAACAAAACATTACCCATGAAATTCAAAGCCTAGTAGTTATGTGAACCAAGACTCAACTCAAGAACAAAGTGGGTTGAGAAATTTTATACCTTTGAAGCACCTCTTAGCTTATTAAAGGTTAATCACCCATGTGAGGGCCTTCATTCCTTGCTTCTTAGCTCCATGAATTTCTTGGATGAGGATGGTTGAAAGGATTCTCCAAGTTCCCAAAGTTGAGAACCTCTAAGTCTCCACTCCAAGGTAGGACTTGAAGAAGAGATGAGTGACCTAGAGGAAGTAAGATTGCTAGCTAAAATCCTCTAGTGTGGTTGGCCTCTTAGAGAGAAAAGGGAGCTTCTGTTCTCATCTTTTCTCCAAAAGAAACCCTAAGGATGAAATGGCTATAAAGTTGCCTTTATACCACCTCACAATGGAGTGGCAAACTTGCAATTAAGCCAAGTTCATTACCCCTCTCTATATGGCCAGTTTTCCCAAGCCTTTGGGCTGTTTTGGGCTTTTTGAATTTTGTTTGTTAAGTTGTCATACAACCTAAGCTAATGGGCTTGACGATTTGAAGCCCAATTTGGGCTTTAAGGCCCAAAACTAACTCAAGGTTTAAAATGAACTTATTCGTTTGATTAATTAACATATTAATTAATTCTTGCCATAAACAATTAAACCATTTAATTGTCCTTACTCATCTCCGTCAAATCCTTCAAGCATTACCTTACACGGTGTGCGATCCATTAGGTTCCTTTTAGCGAGGCAGTGGGCGATTAGAACTCTTTCAAATCGATTGTGAATTGAAACTTATTTTCAATTCTCCCTGAAGGAAAAATTTTGTCCTAGCTAAGAACAAGTATGAACATTTGAATACACATGCAAGCTATCAACACTTTAAAGTAGGCATGCATCCAAAAACAATTCATAAAACCATGACTTTCAAAGCCTAGTATATGGTGAACCAAAATAAACTCTTTAACAAAATTAAAGAGAAGTAAAGATTTAGTGATTCCTTACCCTTGAAGCTCATCCTTGTTTACACAAGGGATTCACCCAAGTGGAGGGCCTTCAAGTCACCTCCAAGCTCCTTGAATCCTCCTTGTGTTTTCCTCCCTTTAGTGCTCCTTTGATGATTAGAGGAAAAAGGATTTGTTCTCCAAAAACATCAAAAGCTTGATGTCTCTAAGTCTCTTCACCAAGGTTGTATATTGTGAAGATGATATGGATGACTTAGAGAGATTTTAGATGCTAGTAAAAATCCTCTAAGTGGCCGGCCTCTATGTAGAAAAGGAGAGAAAATGTTTCACCCAATTTCTATTAGAAAACCCTAATGAGAAAATTGCTATAAAGTTGCTTTTATAACATTTTCTTTGGTGAGTGGCAAACTTGTAATTAAGCAAGCTTGCCCATTCACCCTAATGGCCGGCCTCTCCTTGTTATTGGGCTAATTTGCCCATTATGTTTAAGTTGTATGACAACTAAAACAAAATGGGCCTTGTGGACCAAAACACTTTTGGGCCCCGAAACCCAAAACCAACTTATAAGCCCAATACGAACTTTTCGTATAATTAATTAACTAATTAATTAATCTTGACCATTCTTCAATTAAACCATTTAATTGCTTATCCATTTCATATAATTTCTTCACTAACATCCTTATGTGGTGTGCGATCCATTAGGTTCCAATTAGCGAGGCAGTGGGCGATGTTACTCTTAACGATCGATTGTGAATTGAAACCACATTTCAATTCTCCCTTAAGATTAGTGTTTGCTAATCTTCAGGGCTTCCACAAACCATGAGTGACACCTAGCAGCATATCATGGTTACCCAAGCTAAGTAGAATTGGTTGGAGAACCTATCCAGTTACAACTACAATGCAATACGGTCCTTCTCTAATACAATACTCTTAATCACATTGTTTAAGTGATAGTTTGTTTCATGTCTACTATCCAATGTGATACTTTCCTATATGACTCCTTTGAATATGATTTGGAACAAACTTCCTAAGTCATATTCATATGCTTTGGCCAAAGACTTTAGAATCATATCTTAGAGTATTCTCCTTCCACCATGGAAGGTTAGAGATCCCTTGTTGTGCATTCATATGCCTACATGACTAGATAGCTTGACCCCAACAATGCCGTGGACAATCCGAAGGAATGCCATTGACATGATCAAAGATCAAGGACCTAACCATTAGACATTTATGATGCCTCAGGTCAAAGGACTACTTTGCATATTGCAACTTTAGAGTTCATACATGACATGTATGTTCGAACTCTCTTTTGATCGACGTTCAGTGTACTCGATTACTCTTTCGAGCACCTATGTGTTTGTCTCAGTGTCCAACACCAAATGACTTGAGACTAGTTCATACTCACGTTTGAGTCAACATAACACATACTAACCTTAGCGGATTGTAAATGCCCAATTGGCAATCCTATGGCTAGGAACGTTTTAGGAATGAACATAAGAGAGAGGTCTCGATAATCTAACTCATTAGATCACTTCTCTCTTAGAACAAATACAGTCCTTGGATTCCCTTATTGCTTAAACACATGATACAATAAATAGTGATTAACAATAAGCTTTGCCCTTCATTAAACATATAAAAAGTTTAACACAATAAGTATTCCAAAAGCTATTACATCAAATGAGTGGCTTTGTGGGCATACTTCCAACAATCTCCCACTTGCACTCAAAGCCATCTTCCCATGTATCTAATACCCATCTTATCCATATGACGATCAAGCTGGATTTGAGACATTGGCTTTGTCAGTGGATCTGCTACGTTATCGGCTGAGGCAACTTTGAGGATGTTGACTTTCCCCTCGGCAGCATATCTTCTAATGATATTAAAGCGCCTATCAAAATGCTTGTTCTTTTGATGTGCCCTGGGTTCCTTGGCTTGAGCTATCGCCCCACTATTATCACAGTACAAAGTTACTGGTGATGTAATGGTTGGAACCACTCCAAGTTCAGTAATGAACTTCTTCATCCAGAACGCTTCTTTGCCGGCTTCAGCTGTAGCGACATATTCAGCCTCTGTCGTGGAATCAGCAATTACACTTTGCTTCTTGCTTTTCCAACTGACAGCCCCACCATTCAGAGTGAATACATATCCAGAGTTGGAACTTCTATCATCGACGTCAGATTGGAAATCTGCGTCTGTATAGCCTTCCACTCGCAACTCTGATGCTCCTCCATATACGAGGAACATGTCCTTAGTTCTTCTTAAGTACTTAAGGACCGTCTTGACAGTTGCCCAGTGTTCTAATCCTGGGTTAGATTGATATCGACTAGTAATGCTCACAGCATATGCGATATCAGGCCTTGTGCATATCATGGCATACATGAGACTTCCTATGGCTGAAGCATAAGGAATTCTACTCATATGCCTTATCTCTTCAGGAGTCTTAGGTTCCATGGACTTAGAAAGGTGAATTCCATGTCTTACAAGAAGAAAGCCTTTCTTACATTGTTCCATCTCGAACCTACTTAGCACCTTATCAATGTACATAGATTGGGATAATCCAATTAATTTTCTGGATCTATCACGATAGAGCTTTATCCCAAGTACATAAGATGCATCTCCTAAATCTTTCATGTGGAAGGTTTTGGACAACCACACTTTTACAGAAGAAAGTATTGCAGTGTCATTCCCGAATAGTAATATGTCATCTACATATAACACTAGGAATACAACTGCATCCCCAACGACTTTTTGATAAACACAATTGTCGTCTTCGTTTTGAGTAAAACCAAACGTTTTGATTTCAGTGTCGAAACGAATGTTCCAACTCCTAGAGGCTTGCTTGAGTCCATAAATGGACCTTTGAAGCTTGCATACCTTAGTCTTTTCAGACTTGGACACGAAACCTTCGGGTTGAGTCATATAGAGCTCTTCCTCTAGGTAGCCGTTCAGAAAGGCCGTTTTCACGTCCATTTGCCAGATCTCATAATCATGGTACGCAGCTATAGCAAGCAAAATCCGAATGGACTTAATCATGGCTACAGGAGAGAAAGTTTCTTCATAGTCAATCCCTTCTCTTTGCCTGTAACCCTTGGCTACCAATCTAGCCTTATAAGTCTCCACGTTCCCATCAACGCCTATCTTCCTCTTGAAGACCCATTTGTTTCCAACTGGTACAATACCTTCTGGAGGGTCTACAAGAGTCCAGACCTGATTTTGATACATGGAATCCATTTCGGATTTCATGGCCTCTTGCCATCTCTTTGAATCAATGTCGGACATTGCTTCAGTGTAGTCTCTAGGGTCCTCCTTTGTTTCATTGTCACCTAGAAGGTACAATTCATCAAAGTCATTGTCTAAGCCATACCTCTTAGGTGGCTTACTAACCCGTTCAGATCTACATGGAGCCAGGGGTTCAGGAACAGGGTTGTCAATATGTCTAGTGCTTGTTTGTGGTTCATTATTAATCTCATTAATTTCCATCTGTTTGCTTATAGTCCCTTTGAGAACGAATTCGTCCTCTAGAAACTTAGCAGTTCTGGCGACAAAGACTTTCTGGTCGTCAGGATGGTAGAACTCATATCCCATAGTTTCTTTAGGATATCCCACAAAATAGCATCTTACTGATCTCGCTTCAAGCTTAGTAGCTTCAAGCTTCTTGACATATGCTTCACAACCCCAAATCTTAATGTGTTTAAGACTTGGCTTTCTTCCATGCCATATCTCATAGGGCGTTTGTGGAACTGACTTGGAAGGTACTCTATTAAGCAAGTAAGCTGCTGTATATAGAGCGTATCCCCAGAATGTTACTGGTAGATCAGCAGAACTCATCATAGAACGAACCATGTTCATCAAGGTTCGATTTCTCCTTTCAGAAACTCCATTGAGTTGTGGAGTTCCCGGTGGAGTCCACTGTGATATTATTCCACACTCTTTGAGGTAATCTAGGAACTTGTTACTCAGATATTCACCCCCTCGATCCGATCTTAGGATCTTTATCTGTTTCCCAGTTTGCTTCTCAACTTCATTCTTGAATTCTTTGAACCTTTCAAAGGATTCTGACTTGTACTTCATAAGATACACATAGCCAAACCGAGAGTGATCGTCGGTGAATGTGATATAGTAGGAGAAGCCTCCTCTCGACGTAGTAGACATAGGTCCACATACGTCAGTGTGGATTAACCCTAGAATTTCAGTGGCACGCTCTCCTTTTCCAGTAAATGGAGATTTGGTCATTTTCCCTTTCAAGCAACATTCACAAGTACCCATCCGGTCATTACCTAATGGGTGGATGTATCCGTCTTTCGACATCTTGTGAATCTTTTCAAGGTTCACATGTCCAAGTTTAAGATGCCACATCTTTTCTTGGTTAACTTCTTCTCTAGCCCTTTTGGGTTTTGAGGTATTCCTGCTTGCAATACAGTGCATCCCACTATTCCTCTCTAGGTGAAAAAGTCCCTCTATCATATTACCATGAGAGATAATACGACCGTTCAAGTATAAAGTGCAACTCATTTTGTCAAACAATACTGAGTGCCCATCTCGTAAAAGCTTAGAGATGGAAATAAAATTCTTTATACATGAAGGAAAATATAAACAATTTTTAAGTTCCAGGACTTCCCCAGAGGGTAGGTTAAGCATGTAGGTGCCTATTGCTTTTGCAGAGATTTTAGTGCCGTTCCCAACTCGCACAACCATCTCCCCATTGCTCAGTGGCTTGCTCCCCACTAGTCCCTGCATCGTATTACAGATATGTTGACTAGCGCCTGAATCAAATATCCAGGAACTGGAGCTCACTGTAAAAGAACTCTCTATGACAGAAATAGTCTCTTCAAAAGTTCGTGTCATAAGGCTCGCAATGCGCACCCTGTATTTCTTCTTCCAACGTTCATCATTTCCACAATGAAAGCATGTTCCTTTGGATTTCTTTGCCTTCTTCTTATGCAACCTTTTCCTTATGTTTGCATTCTCACTCCCACTGTCTATTTTAAAACCATTTTCAAATCTACAGCACATGTCAATCATCTCTTTCAAAGAATGATCGAATCTATTCACTTTATAGTTTACAATAAACTTAGTGAAATCATCCGAGAGAGATGCAAGGAAAAAGTCTTGGGCCATTTTCCCATCGATGGAAGTTCCTAAACTTTTAAGATCTTTAAATATCTTTTCCATCTTTTGTCCATGTTTATGGACCGATGCCCCCTTTGCCATCTTGGCATTCATAAGACTACAAACATTTGAGAATCGTACATTACTAGTCTCAATGTCATGCATCTTATGCAAACTTTCAACCATGGCACAAGAAGTGTTCATGTGCTTATGTAGCTTCATAAGCTCCTCACTAAGTGAAGTGAGGATTAAGCATTTGGCTTGTAAGTCATCCTCATAGTGTCTAACATAATTTTGACACTCCTCCTTTGAAGCTAGTTTCGTAGGAGGTACATGAGGGGGGGATTGCTTAAGCACATACAATATGTCTTTCACCTTTGAGACATTCTCAATATGGCGATACCAAGCAAGGAAACGTTGGCCCTTAAGGCCCCTTTTGTCAAGTATAATGGTGGGTATAATTTTAGGCATGTCGTTCACTACATAACATAACAGAAATCGTATTAGATTGTTTGTTTAAAACTATTTGATTGGGTCTTTGAATCAAATAGTACCACCCACTATTTTTGGCAAATTCCACATCCCTCAATAGAATTCGAGAGTTATATTGAACTCTTAGCGGGTTATGGGAGACTCACCATTACCAAGCCCACCTCACGATGATACGATGTTGGCTAGCAAAAATAATGATGAGAGAATAACGCATTATTCATTTAAAACTTTTGTAATTACCCATTCGTTTGGCCTCTAGAGAATGTTGCCTCACGATGATACGATGTCGGCTTCATTGCACTTAGTTAAGTTATTCCCACCATGCTTAGTTTGTATAGGGGTTCAAGAATAGCCTCACGATGATACGATGTCGGCTATCCTCGTTGCCTACATTCACCTCATCATATGTATATGAATTCCTCCTGGATGTAAGCACATGCTTTGTACTTCCCCATGATAGGGTGAAGCCGGTGCATGAGTCACAAACGCTTGGAACCCACCACGGTGGAAGGCCTACGAAGAGATGTTCAAAACATCTCTCGCTTATCAACTTAATATTTGATTTGAGGGAGTAGTTTTGGGCTACATCAAAACATTTTAATCACATTAAAAGAACTTGGGCCTATCACAACTATTGGTCCAAGTCAATATGATTTAGTAGCATATAATACTCCCACTGTTTCGTTGAAACAAGCGAGACTATATGGAACTACTAACGAATGCATTGCATCCTCATATGGACTATATAGTCATATTAGGTTTTAGGATGATTATGAACCGTTTGATTTGATCCAACACGAGCCTTGTGTTGGACCTTGGGTTTAAGGTAGATAGTTGTTGATTTTAGTTACGCGTTTAATCCAATTAAACCGTTATTTCCTATTGGGCGTTGGACCCAACTATTCCATTTTGCATACATATAAACAAAAAGGAATACGTGAAATAATAATAAGGGCTTATGCCCTTTTACAACACAAATCAAATGATGGACTTATGTCCATTTACAACAAATTGAATTAATCAAATTACATTCAAATCTATACTACTAAAAAAACCCAAACATTCAAAATGTATATCGGCCAATCACATAGCTCAATTATCGTGGCCTTTGGTTCATAATCACCCTTTTTTTTAATCAATCATATTAACTAAGAAAACAACTTTAAACAATTGGTTTTTGGATCCATAGAATTGATTTAAATGGAACTAAATGAAATGAAAATCCAATTCTCATTAAAGAGACAAAACAATTTTGTTCTCATTTTATTTGGGCCAAAAGGAAACTATGACCACAACAATTGGGCCATAATGCAAATACAAAAACTTTTGGGGTCACTTTGTAAAAACACAATAGTCCACAACTTCATGTAATTACAACTAGATCCCAAAATTTCATTAATGTAAAAACATCATTAAAGGATCAAAACAATTTGTCCTTTAGCGTTTTAGGGCCTTAACGTAAAAACGTAAACTTTTGGGCCAAAATGCAAAAACACAAAATTTTCACAACTTTATGTAATTGCACAAAAGGCCCCAAAAGTACCTCCACTAGGGGGTGGCCGGTTTTTAGAGGTGTGAATGAGTGTGAAAGGGTTTTATGCAAGTTGAGCATGCATGTGCAATATGCAAGTGGATTTTGGTGGGTGAGGTGAAATTGATGGTTTGTAAGAAAATGTTTTGTAAAAACATTAATGAGTTTAGACAAACATTAAAGCCAATTTTAATGCTTCACCAATATCCATCACCCATCAAAATTAAACCAAAACTTTATGAAAAACATAAAACTTTTGAATCAAAACTTCAAAACTTTATGTTCTTGGCAAGAACACCAAGAACAATGAAGAACACCATGAAAACTCATAATAGTTCCTGAAGGAAAAATTTTGTCCTAGCTAAGAACAAGTATGAACATTGGAATACACATGCAAGCTATCAACACTTTAAAGTAGGCATGCATCCAAAAACAATTCATAAAACCCATGACTTTCAAAGCCTAGTATATGGTGAACCAAAATAAACTCTTTAACAAAATTAAAGAGAAGTAAAGATTTAGTGATTCTTTACCCTTGAAGCTCATCCTTGTTTACACAAGGGATTCACCCAAGTGGAGGGCCTTCAAGTCACCTCCAAGCTCCTTGAATCCTCCTTGTGTTTTCCTCCCTTTAGTGCTCCTTTGATGATTAGAGGAAAAAGGATTTGTTCTCCAAAAACATCAAAAGCTTGATGTCTCTAAGTCTCTTCACCAAGGTTGTATATTGTGAAGATGATATGGATGACTTAGAGAGATTTTAGATGCTAGTAAAAATCCTCTAAGTGGCCGGCCTCTATGTAGAAAAAGAGAGAAAATGTTTCACCCAATTTCTATTAGAAAAACCCTAATGAGAAAATTGCTATAAAGTTCCTTTTATAACATTTTCTTTGGTGAGTGGCAAACTTGTAATTAAGCAAGCTTGCCCATTCACCCTAATGGCCGGCCTCTCCTTGTTATTGGGCTAATTTGCCCATTTTGTTTTAGTTGTCATACAACTTAAACATAATGGGCCTTGTGGACCAAAACACTTTTGGGCCCCGAAACCCAAAACCAACATATAAGCCCAATACGAACCTTTCGTATAATTAATTAACTAATTAATTAATCTTGACCATTCTTCAATTAAACCATTTAATTGCTTATCCATTTCATATAATTTCTTCACTAACATCCTTATGTGGTGTGCGATCCATTAGGTTCCAATTAGCGAGGCAGTGGGCGATGTTACTCTTAACGATCGATTGTGAATTGAAACCACATTTCAATTCTCCCTTAAGATTAGTGTTTGCTAATCTTCAGGGCTTCCACAAACCATGAGTGACACCTAGCAGCATATCATGGTTACCCAAGCTATGTAGAATTGGTTGGAAAACCTATCCAGTTACAACTACAATGCAATACGGTCCTTCTCTAATACAATACTCTTAATCACATTGTTTAAGTGATAGTTTGTTTCATGTCTACTATCCAATGTGATACTTTCCTATATGATTCCTTTGAATATGATTTGGAACAAACTTCCTAAGTCATATTCATATGCTTTGGCCAAAGACTTTAGAATCATATCTTAGAGTATTCTCCTTCCACCATGGAAGGTTAGAGATCCCTTGTTGTGCATTCATATGCCTACATGACTAGATAGCTTGACCCCAACAATGCCGTGGACAATCCGAAGGAATGCCATTGACATGATCAAAGATCAAGGACCTAACCATTAGACATCTATGATGCCTCAGGTCAAAGGACTACTTTGCATATTGCAACTTTAGAGTTCATACATGACATGTATGTTCGAACTCTCTTTTGATCGACGTTCAGTGTACTCGATTACTCTTTCGAGCACCTATGTGTTTGTCTCAGTGTCCAACACCAAATGACTTGAGACTAGTTCATACTCACGTTTGAATCAACATAACACATACTAACCTTAGCGGATTGTCAATGCCCAATTGGCAATCCTATGGCTAGGAACGTTTTAGGAATGAACATAAGAGTGAGGTCTCGATAATCTAACTCATTAGATCACTTCTCTCTTAGAACAAATACATTCCTTGGATTCCCTTATTGCTTAAACACATGATACAATAAATAGTGATTAACAATAAGCTTTGCCCTTCATTAAACATATAAAAGTTTAATACAATAAGTATTCCAAAAAGCTATTACATCAAATGAGTGGCTTTGTGGGCATACTTCCAACAATCTCCCACTTGCACTCAAAGCCATCTTCCCATGTATCTAATACCCATCTTATCCATATGACGATCAAGCTGGATTTGAGACATTGGCTTTGTCAGTGGATCTGCTACGTTATCGGCTGAGGCAACTTTGAGGATGTTGACTTTCCCCTCGGCAGCATATCTTCTAATGATATTAAAGCGCCTATCAAAATGCTTGTTCTTTTGATGTGCCCTGGGTTCCTTGGCTTGAGCTAGCGCCCCACTATTATCACAGTACAAAGTTACTGGTGATGTAATGGTTGGAACCACTCCAAGTTCAGTAATGAACTTCTTCATCCAGAACGCTTCTTTGCCGGCTTCAGCTGTAGCGACATATTCAGCCTCTGTCGTGGAATCAGCAATTACACTTTGCTTCTTGCTTTTCCAACTGACAGCCCCACCATTCAGAGTGAATACATATCCGGAGTTGGAACTTCTATCATCGACATCAGATTGGAAATCTGCGTCTGTATAGCCTTCCACTCGCAACTCTGATGCTCCTCCATATACGAGGAACATGTCCTTAGTTCTTCTTAAGTACTTAAGGACCGTCTTGACAGTTGCCCAGTGTTCTAATCCTGGGTTAGATTGATATCGACTAGTAATGCTCACAGCATATGCGATATCAGGCCTTGTGCATATCATGGCATACATGAGACTTCCTATGGCTGAAGCATAAGGAATTCTACTCATATGCCTTATCTCTTCAGGAGTCTTAGGTTCCATGGACTTAGAAAGGTGAATTCCATGTCTTACAGGAAGAAAGCCTTTCTTACATTGTTCCATCTCGAACCTACTTAGCACCTTATCAATGTACATAGATTGGGATAATCCAATTAATTTTCTGGATCTATCACGATAGAGCTTTATCCCAAGTACATAAGATGCATCTCCTAAATCTTTCATGTGGAAGGTTTTGGACAACCACACTTTTACAGAAGAAAGTATTGCAGTGTCATTCCCGAATAGTAATATGTCATCTACATATAACACTAGGAATACAACTGCATCCCCAACGACTTTTTGATAAACACAATTGTCGTCTTCGTTTTGAGTAAAACCAAACGTTTTGATTTCAGTGTCGAAACGAATGTTCCAGCTCCTGGAGGCTTGCTTGAGTCCATAAATGGACCTTTGAAGCTTGCATACCTTAGTCTTTTCAGACTTGGACACGAAACCTTCGGGTTGAGTCATATAGAGCTCTTCCTCTAGGTAGCCGTTCAGAAAGGCCGTCTTCACGTCCATTTGCCAGATCTCATAATCATGGTACGCAGCTATAGCAAGCAAAATCCGAATGGACTTAATCATGGCTACAGGAGAGAAAGTTTCTTCATAGTCAATCCCCTCTCTTTGCCTGTAACCCTTGGCTACCAATCTAGCCTTATAAGTCTCCACGTTCCCATCAACGCCTATCTTCCTCTTGAAGACCCATTTGTTTCCAACTGGTACAATACCTTCTGGAGGGTCTACAAGAGTCCAGACCTGATTTTGATACATGGAATCCATCTCGGATTTCATGGCCTCTTGCCATCTCTTTGAATCAATGTCGGACATTGCTTCAGTGTAGTCTCTAGGGTCCTCCTTTGTTTCATTGTCACCTAGAAGGTACAATTCATCAAAGTCATTGTCTAAGCCATACCTTTTAGGTGGCTTACTAACCCGTTCAGATCTACGTGGAGCCAGGGGTTCAGGAACAGGGTTGTCAATATGTCTAGTGCTTGTTTGTGGTTCATTATTAATCTCATTAATTTCCATCTGTTTGCTTATAGTCCCTTTGAGAACGAATTCGTCCTCTAGAAACTTAGCAGTTCTGGCGACAAAGACTTTCTGGTCGTCAGGATGGTAGAACTCATATCCCATAGTTTCTTTAGGATATCCCACAAAATAGCATCTTACTGATCTCGCTTCAAGCTTAGTAGCTTCAAGCTTCTTGACATATGCTTCACAACCCCAAATCTTAATGTGTTTAAGACTTGGCTTTCTTCCATGCCATATCTCATAGGGCGTTTGTGAAACTGATTTGGAAGGTACTCTATTAAGCAAGTAAGCTGCTGTATATAGAGCGTATCCCCAGACTGTTACTGGTAGATCAGCAGAACTCATCATAGAACGAACCATGTTCATCAAGGTTCGATTTCTCCTTTCAGAAACTCCATTGAGTTGTGGAGTTCCCGGTGGAGTCCACTGTGATATTATTCCACACTCTTTGAGGTAATCTAGGAACTCGTTACTCAGATATTCACCCCCTCGATCCGATCTTAGGATCTTTATCTGTTTCCCAGTTTGCTTCTCAACTTCATTCTTGAATTCTTTGAACCTTTCAAAGGATTCTGACTTGTACTTCATAAGATACACATAGCCAAACCGAGAGTGATCGTCGGTGAATGTGATATAGTAGGAGAAGCCTCCTCTCGACGTAGTAGACATAGGTCCACATACGTCAGTGTGGATTAACCCTAGAATTTCAGTGGCACGCTCTCCTTTTCCAGTAAATGGAGATTTGGTCATTTTCCCTTTCAAGCAACATTCACAAGTACCCATCCGGTCATTACCTAATGGGTGGATGTATCCGTCTTTCGACATCTTGTGAATCTTTTCAAGGTTCACATGTCCAAGTTTAAGATGCCACATCTTTTCTTGGTTAACTTCTTCTCTAGCCCTTTTGGGTTTTGAGGTATTCCTGCTCGCAATACAGTGCATCCCACTATTCGTCTCTAGGTGAAAAAGTCCCTCTATCATATTACCATGAGAGATAATACGACCGTTCAAGTATAAAGTGCAACTCATTTTGTCAAACAATACTGAGTGCCCATCTCGTAAAAGCTTAGAGATGGAAATCAAATTCTTTATACATGAAGGAAAATATAAACAATTTTTAAGTTCCAGGACTTCCCCAGAGGGTAGGTTAAGCATGTAGGTGCCTATTGCTTTTGCAGAGATTTTAGTGCCGTTCCCAACTCGCACAACCATCTCATTATTGCGCAGTGATTTGCTCCCCACTAGTCCCTGCATCGTATTACAGATATGTTGACTAGCGCCTGAATCAAATATCCAGGAACTGGAGCTCACTGTAAAAGCACTCTCTATGACAGAAATAGTCTCTTCAAAAGTTCGTGTCATAAGGCTCGCAATGCGCACCCTGTATTTCTTCTTCCAACGTTCATCCTTTCCACAATGAAAGCATGTTCCTTTGGATTTCTTTGCCTTCTTCTTATGCAACCTTTTCCTTATGTTTGCATTCTCACTCCCACTGTCTATTTTGAAACCTTTTTCAAATTTACAGCACATGTCAATCATCTCTTTCAAAGAATGATCGAATCTATTCACTTTATAGTTTACGATAAACTCAGTGAAATCATCCGAGAGAGATGCAAGGAAAAAATCTTGGGCCATTTTCCCATCGATGGAAGTTCCTAAACTTTTAAGATCTTTAAATATCTTTTCCATCTTTTGTCCATGTTTATGGACCGATGTCCCCATTGCCATTTTGGCATTCATTAGACTACAAACATTTGAGAATCGTACATTACTAGTCTCAATGTCATGCATCTTATGCAAACTTTCAACCATGGCACAAGAAGTGTCCATGTGCTTATGTAGCTTCATAAGCTCCTTACTAAGTGAAGTGAGGATTAAGCATTTGGCTTGTAAGTCATCCTCATAGTGTCTAACATAGTTTTGACACTCCTCCTTTGAAGCTAATTTCGTAGGAGGTACATGAGGAGGGGATTGCTTAAGCACATACAATATGTCTTTCACCTTTGAGACATTCTCAATGTGGCGATACCAAGCAAGGAAACGTTGGCCCTTAAGGCCCCTTTTGTCAAGTATAATGGTGGGTATAATTTTAGGCATGTCGTTCACTACATAACATAACAGAAATCGTATTAGATTGTTTGTTTAAAACTATTTGATTGGGTCTTTGAATCAAATAGTACCACCCACTATTTTTGGCAAATTCCACATCCCTCAATAGAATTCGAGAGTTATATTGAACTCTTAGCGGGTTATGGGAGACTCACCATTACCAAGCCCACCTCACGATGATACGATGTTGGCTAGCAAAAATAATGATGAGAGAATAACGCATTATTCATTTACAACTTTTGTAATTACCCATCCGTTTGGCCTCTAGAGAATGTTGCCTCACGATGATACGATGTCGGCTTCATTGCACTTAGTTAAGTTATTCCCACCATGCTTAGTTTGTATAGGGGTTCAAGAATAGCCTCACGATGATACGATGTCGGCTATCCTCGTTGCCTACATTCACCTCATCATATGTATATGAATTCCTCCTGGATGTAAGCACATGCTTTGTACTTCCCCATGATAGGGTGAAGCCGGTGCATGAGTCACAAACGCTTGGAACCCACCACGGTGGAAGGCCTACGAAGAGATGTTCAAAACATCTCTCGCTTATCAACTTAATATTTGATTTGAGGGAGTAGTTTTGGGCTACATCAAAACATTTTAATCACATTAAAAGAACTTGGGCCTATCACAACTATTGGTCCAAGTCAATATGATTTAGTAGCATATAATACTCCCACTGTTTCGTTGAAACAAGCGAGACTATATGGTACTACTAACGAATGCATTGCATCCTCATATGGACTATATAGTCATATTAGGTTTTAGGATGATTATGAACCGTTTGATTTGATCCAACACGAGCCTTGTGTTGGACCTTGGGTTTAAGGTAGATAGTTGTTGATTTTAGTTACGCGTTTAATCCAATTAAACCGTTATTTCCTATTGGGCGTTGGACCCAACTATTCCATTTTGCATACATATAAACAAAAAGGAATACATGAAATAATAATAAGGGCTTATGCCCTTTTACAACATAAATCAAATGATGGACTTATGTCCATTTACAACAATTGAATTAATCAAATTACATTCAAACCTATACTACTAAAACCCAAACATTTATAATGTATATCGGCCAATCACATAGCTCAATTATCGTGGCCTTTGGTTCATAATCACCCTTTTCTCAATTAATCACATTAACTAAGAAAGCAACTTAAACAATTGGTTTTTGGATCCATAGAATTGATTTAAATGGAACTAAATGAAATGAAAATCCAATTCTCATTAAAGAGACAAAACAATTTTGTTCTCATTTTATTTGGGCCAAAAGGAAACTATGACCACAACAATTGGGCCATAATGCAAATACAAAAACTTTTGGGGTCACTTTGTATAAACACAATAGTCCACAACTTCATGTAAATACAACTAGAGCCCAAAATTTCATTAATGTAAAAACATCATTAAAGGATCAAAACAATTTGTCCTTTAGCGTTTTAGGACCTTAACGTAAAAACGTAAACTTTTGGGCCAAAATGCAAAAACACAAAATTTTCACAACTTTATGTAATTGCACAAAAGACCCAAAAAACACCCCACTTGAGGGGTGGCCGGCCAAGGGAGTGTGTGAACAAGTGTGAAAGGGTTTTAGTGCATGCATGTGCAATATGCAAGTTGATTTTGGTGGGTGAGGTGAAATTGATGGTTTGTAAGAAAATGTTTTGTAAAAACATTAATGAGTTTAGACAAACATTAAAGATATTTGTCTAACATTAAAACCAAAATTAATGCTTCACCAATATCCATCACCCATCAAAATTAAACCAAAACTTTATGAAAAACATAAAACTTTTGAATCAAAACTTCAAACCTTTTTGTTCTTGGCAAGAACTTCAAGAACAATGAAGAACACCATGAAAACTCATAATAGTTCCATGGATGTTTTCATTCACCAAAACTCAATTTTTCACCTCTCAAAAGAGGGCTAATATCCTAGGGTACTTAGGGGTTCCAAAAGTCACCTTAAAACCATTTTAACAAGACAAACATGAACCCAAAAAGTCACCCTAAGGATTTGGCCGAATTTCCCAAAACTCATGGCACCAAATTTTAGTTCCAATATTCATGCTTAAATGAAATACATCTACAACATTTGAGATGCTAAATTTTCTAGCAAAATTTATATATTCAAAAGCAAGAACAAAGCTTGTAACATTTACAACATTTAAATCACAAAATATGAACATCACAAAACCCAAAAGGATTCACCATACACTAGGCCTAGGCTCTGATACCACTTGAAGGAAAAATTTTGTCCTAGCTAAGAACAAGTATGAACATTTGAATACACATGCAAGCTATCAACACTTTAAAGTAGGCATGCATCCAAAAACAATTCATAAAACCCATGACTTTCAAAGCCTAGTATATGGTGAACCAAAATAAACTCTTTAACAAAATTAAAGAGAAGTAAAGATTTAGTGATTCTTTACCCTTGAAGCTCATCCTTGTTTACACAAGGGATTCACCCAAGTGGAGGGCCTTCAAGTCACCTCCAAGCTCCTTGAATCCTCCTTGTGTTTTCCTCCCTTTAGTGCTCCTTTGATGATTAGAGGAAAAAGGATTTGTTCTCCAAAAACATCAAAAGCTTGATGTCTCTAAGTCTCTTCACCAAGGTTGTATATTGTGAAGATGATATGGATGACTTAGAGAGATTTTAGATGCTAGTAAAAATCCTCTAAGTGGCCGGCCTCTATGTAGAAAAAGAGAGAAAATGTTTCACCCAATTTCTATTAGAAAAACCCTAATGAGAAAATTGCTATAAAGTTCCTTTTATAACATTTTCTTTGGTGAGTGGCAAACTTGTAATTAAGCAAGCTTGCCCATTCACCCTAATGGCCGGCCTCTCCTTGTTATTGGGCTAATTTGCCCATTTTGTTTTAGTTGTCATACAACTTAAACATAATGGGCCTTGTGGACCAAAACACTTTTGGGCCCCGAAACCCAAAACCAACATATAAGCCCAATACGAACCTTTCGTATAATTAATTAACTAATTAATTAATCTTGACCATTCTTCAATTAAACCATTTAATTGCTTATCCATTTCATATAATTTCTTCACTAACATCCTTATGTGGTGTGCGATCCATTAGGTTCCAAATAGCGAGGCAGTGGGCGATGTTACTCTTAACGATCGATTGTGAATTGAAACCACATTTCAATTCTCCCTTAAGATTAGTGTTTGCTAATCTTCAGGGCTTCCACAAACCATGAGTGACACCTAGCAGCATATCATGGTTACCCAAGCTATGTAGAATTGGTTGGAAAACCTATCCAGTTACAACTACAATGCAATACGGTCCTTCTCTAATACAATACTCTTAATCACATTGTTTAAGTGATAGTTTGTTTCATGTCTACTATCCAATGTGATACTTTCCTATATGATTCCTTTGAATATGATTTGGAACAAACTTCCTAAGTCATATTCATATGCTTTGGCCAAAGACTTTAGAATCATATCTTAGAGTATTCTCCTTCCACCATGGAAGGTTAGAGATCCCTTGTTGTGCATTCATATGCCTACATGACTAGATAGCTTGACCCCAACAATGCCGTGGACAATCCGAAGGAATGCCATTGACATGATCAAAGATCAAGGACCTAACCATTAGACATCTATGATGCCTCAGGTCAAAGGACTACTTTGCATATTGCAACTTTAGAGTTCATACATGACATGTATGTTCGAACTCTCTTTTGATCGACGTTCAGTGTACTCGATTACTCTTTCGAGCACCTATGTGTTTGTCTCAGTGTCCAACACCAAATGACTTGAGACTAGTTCATACTCACGTTTGAATCAACATAACACATACTAACCTTAGCGGATTGTCAATGCCCAATTGGCAATCCTATGGCTAGGAACGTTTTAGGAATGAACATAAGAGTGAGGTCTCGATAATCTAACTCATTAGATCACTTCTCTCTTAGAACAAATACATTCCTTGGATTCCCTTATTGCTTAAACACATGATACAATAAATAGTGATTAACAATAAGCTTTGCCCTTCATTAAACATATAAAAGTTTAATACAATAAGTATTCCAAAAAGCTATTACATCAAATGAGTGGCTTTGTGGGCATACTTCCAACAGTTCCATGGATGTTTTCATTCACCAAAACTCAATTTTTCACCTCTCAAAAGAGGGCAAATATCCTAGGGTACTTAGGGGTTCCAAAAGTCACCTTAAAACCATTTTAACAAGACAAACATGAACCCAAAAAGTCACCCTAAGGATTTGGCCGAATTTCCCAAAACACATGGCACCAAATTTTAGTTCCAATATTCATGCTTAAATGAAATACATCTACAACATTTGAGATGCTAAATTTTCTAGCAAAATTTATATATTCAAAAGCAAGAACAAAGCTTGTAACATTTACAACATTTAAATCACAAAATATGAACATCACAAAACCCAAAAGGATTCACCATACACTAGGCCTAGGCTCTGATACCACTTGAAGGAAAATTTTTGTCCTAGCTAAGAACAAGTATGAACATTTGAATACACATGCAAGCTATCAACACTTTAAAGTAGGCATGCATCCAAAAACAATTCATAAAACCCATGACTTTCAAAGCCTAGTATATGGTGAACCAAAATAAACTCTTTAACAAAATTAAAGAGAAGTAAAGATTTAGTGATTCTTTACCCTTGAAGCTCATCCTTGTTTACACAAGGGATTCACCCAAGTGGAGGGCCTTCAAGTCACCTCCAAGCTCCTTGAATCCTCCTTGTGTTTTCCTCCCTTTAGTGCTCCTTTGATGATTAGAGGAAAAAGGATTTGTTCTCCAAAAACATCAAAAGCTTGATGTCTCTAAGTCTCTTCACCAAGGTTGTATATTGTGAAGATGATATGGATGACTTAGAGAGATTTTAGATGCTAGTAAAAATCCTCTAAGTGGCCGGCCTCTATGTAGAAAAGGAGAGAAAATGTTTCACCCAATTTCTATTAGAAAACCCTAATGAGAAAATTGCTATAAAGTTGCTTTTATAACATTTTCTTTGGTGAGTGGTAAACTTGTAATTAAGCAAGCTTGCCCATTCACCCTAATGGCCGGCCTCTCCTTGTTATTGGGCTAATTTGCCCATTTTGTTTTAGTTGTCTTACAACTTAAACATAATGGGCCTTGTGGACCAAAACACTTTTGGGCCCCGAAACCCAAAACCAACTTATAAGCCCAATACGAACTTTTCGTATAATTAATTAACTAATTAATTAATCTTGACCATTCTTCAATTAAACCATTTAATTGCTTATCCATTTCATATAATTTCTTCACTAACATCCTTATGTGGTGTGCGATCCATTAGGTTCCAATTAGCGAGGCAGTGGGCGATGTTACTCTTAACGATCGATTGTGAATTGAAACCACATTTCAATTCTCCCTTAAGATTAGTGTTTGCTAATCTTCAGGGCTTCCACAAACCATGAGTGACACCTAGCAGCATATCATGGTTACCCAAGCTAAGTAGAATTGGTTGGAGAACCTATCCAGTTACAACTACAATGCAATACGGTCCTTCTCTAATACAATACTCTTAATCACATTGTTTAAGTGATAGTTTGTTTCATGTCTACTATCCAATATGATACTTTCCTATATGACTCCTTTGAATATGATTTGGAACAAACTTCCTAAGTCATATTCATATGCTTTGGCCAAAGACTTTAGAATCATATCTTAGAGTATTCTCCTTCCACCATGGAAGGTTAGAGATCCCTTGTTGTGCATTCATATGCCTACATGACTAGATAGCTTGACCCCAACAATGCCGTGGACAATCCGAAGGAATGCCATTGACATGATCAAAGATCAAGGACCTAACCATTAGACATCTATGATGCCTCAGGTCAAAGGACTACTTTGCATATTGCAACTTTAGAGTTCATACATGACATGTATGTTCGAACTCTCTTTTGATCGACGTTCAGTGTACTCGATTACTCTTTCGAGCACCTATGTGTTTGTCTCAGTGTCCAACACCAAATGACTTGAGACTAGTTCATACTCACGTTTGAGTCAACATAACACATACTAACCTTAGCGGATTGTAAATGCCCAATTGGCAATCCTATGGCTAGGAACGTTTTAGGAATGAACATAAGAGAGAGGTCTCGATAATCTAACTCATTAGATCACTTCTCTCTTAGAACAAATACATTCCTTGGATTCCCTTATTGCTTAAACACATGATACAATAAATAGTGATTAACAATAAGCTTTGCCCTTCATTAAACATATAAAAAGTTTAACACAATAAGTATTCCAAAAGCTATTACATCAAATGAGTGGCTTTGTGGGCATACTTCCAACACTCCCTTTAGTGATTATACACGTTTAGGGCTTCCACACACCATGAGTGACACCTAGCAGTATGTCATGGTTACCCACGCTAATCAGAAGAGGTGGAGAACCTATTCAGTTTAGGATTACAATGCAATATGGTCTTTCTCTAATACAATACTCTTGACCACATTGTTTGGTTCGATAGTTTATTCATGTCTACTATCCAATGTGATTCATTTACTTATATGATTACCTTGAATGTGATTTGGAATGACTTCATAAATCTCATTCATACTCTGGCCAGAGATTCTTAATCATATTATAGAGTATTCTCCCTCAAACAGTTTGAAGGTTAGAGATCCTTTGTTGCGCATTCACTTGCCTCCATGGCTAAGTGGCTTAACCCTAACTATGTCATGGATACCCTCGGATGGAGTGACTTTGACATAGTCAAAGATGAAAGACCTAACCACAAAACAACTATGATGCCTCAGGTCAAATGACTACTTTGCATTATCTCAACCATAAGTTCTCATGTGACATGAGTATGAGAACTCCTTGTTGATCGCGTTCAATGAACTCATTCTCTATTGAGCACCTACGTACTTGTCTTGGTGTTAGTCACACCAACGACTCGAGACCAGTCACTATCCCTAAGAGAAGACATAACACGTACTGATCTTAATGAATTGTCAATGCCCAATTGGCAATCCTATGATCATGTGAAATGTCCGTAAAGTATCATCATATGATTGGTTTTAGGGCACATTTCCAACAATTTTTTGGGTTAACATTTTGGCACGCCCAGTGAGACACAGTGTGATAGGAGCATATTTATGCGACTTAGTAAGCTTGTTCTTGTGCATTTACGTTGTGTTTTCTTAGTTAAGTTAGTCTTTTAAGTCATTTTCTTGTGTTTTCAGGTTTTAAGGGCAAAGTATGCAAAGTAGTGCATTTTGGAGCCTTTTAGAGCAAAATTGAGCTTGGACTGAATGACAAATGCTTGGAGCAAAAGGAATGGACGAAATTGAAGGAGTCTAATTGAAGAAGGATTCCTAATTGAAGAAGGATTCTTAATCAACGAAGGAGTCCTAATTGAAGAAGGATTCCTAGTCAAAGATGGATTCCTATAAGAATGAGGATTCCTTCTCAAACAAGGTTTCCTACTTGAAGTAGGAAAGTTAAGCCTAAAGTTTCCTATTTTGGGTTGATCTTTCCTTAACCTAGATAACCTTAAGTTCCAGCAACATTGAAGGTTTCCTAAGCATTTTTGTACACAAAGAAAGGTTCTAGAACACTTCCCTATCCTTATCATGCATCTCCTTGGGTTTGTGGGTTTCTAGAAGCCCTATCCCTTCATTTCCTATCCTTGTTGCACAAGAAAACCAATCCCTTTCAGATTTAGGACCTTTGCCGCACCAATTTCAGCAAGGAAACCCTTTTTCCTTGCCTTCCAAGGCATTCTAGAAGCCTTATCCTTCCTTTCCATATCTGCCGCACCTTTCAAGCCTTTTTCCCTTTGGATTTTGATTGTTTGGGCCCTAATCCTTATTTTCTGCTAAGTCCAAGTCCTAACTTGATTTCCCTAGGGTTTTATGTGCCTTTATATACTCATATTTCATCTTTTGCCGAACCAACACCTCCCATATACATCATTCACGCCAGAAACACTTTTCCCCTTCTTTGCTGCAGCCATCACCACCAATTCTCCATAGTTCCTGACAAAAATCACCCCTTGCCGCACCTTCCATCCATCATAAACACTACCATACCATCTCCCATCCATTCTTCCATACACATAACCCCCAAAACCCGTCCCCAAGCCTTGTGCCGTAACAAAGAGAAATGAGGAAAATCATGTATGTGCTTGCTGTTCAAGTTGGAGCGTCTAGGTGTTTTCTTTCTTTTGTTTTCAATGTCTAAATTTGTTTATCTTTGCTTTGTGCGTATGAGGAACTAATCCCCACTTGGCTAAGGGGGGAATTCGAAACCATGTTCATGCTTGCTATATGATTTGATTACCTTCAGTTGTGTTTCATAAGTTGTGAATTCAATTTGCTTATCCATATGAATTAAAACCGATTTGTGTGTGTTGGTTGAGAGTGCACGCTTAATTTTCATGCATAAATTTGATGCTAGGATATAAGGGAGTTTCACCTAATCGTTATGAATTTATATTCAAGAGTAGTAAAGGTTGCTAATCACAATCGCGTTAAGTAAATTCTTGGTATAAGTTTCATGCAATTCATAGTAACAAGTGCCTTGTCAATGCTTATGATTTTCATAGAACTTAATGATCTTTGCTTGTATCTCTATTATGCAATTCATGAAGGAAATTTTGTGAAAAACATGTTCATTTGAGCAACATCTATAGCATGCAGTTAACAAATTAAAGGCGGAATCATGCTTGCATGCACTCAAAACAAAACATTACCCATTAAATTCAAAGCCTAGTAGATTGGTGAACCTTGACTCAACTTAAAACAACATTTGTTAGTTGAGAAATTATACCTTTGTAGATTCCTCTTTGCATAAGCAAAGGCTAATCACCCAAAGAGAGGGCCTTCATTCCTTGCATATTAGATCTATGGATTTGGATGGATGAAATGGTTCTCCAAGTTCCCAAAATTGAGAACCTCTAACTCTCTTCACCAAGGTTAGATTGGAGAAGAAATGAATGACCTTGGAGTAGTAGGATTGCTAGCTAAACCCTCCAAGGAGGCCGGCCACTTTAGAGAGAAAGGAGAGCTTATGTTCTCATCCTTTCCCCAAAAGAAAACCCTAAATGAATTTTGGCTATAAAGTCATATTTATACCTTAATTCATTGGAGTGGCAAACTTGTAAATAAGTCCAAAACTCACTCCATCTCTAAATGGCCGGCCTTAGGGTATTATTGGGCTAATTGGGCCTTTGTGAATCATTATTCATTAAGTTGTCATACAACTTAAGTCAATGGGCTTGACGTTCGAAGCCCATTGGGCCTTAAGGTCCAAAACTATCCCGAGGTCTTTAACGAACTTATTCGTTTGATTAATTAACATATTAATTAATCCTTGCCATAAATAATTAAACCATTTAATTATTCTTACTCATCTCCATTGTTTCTTCAATCTCCACCTTACACGGTGTATGATCCATTAGGTTCCTTTTAGCGAGGCAGTGGGCGATTAAAACCATTTCAAATCGATTGTGAATTGAAACTTACTTTCAATTTTCCCTTTAGTGATTATACACATTTAGGGCTTCCACAAACCATGAGTGACACCTAGCTGCATATCATGGTTACCCAAGCTAATCAGAAGAGGTGGAGAACCTATTCAGTTTAGGATTACAAATGCAATACGGTCTTTCTCTAATACAATACTCTTGACCACATTGTTTTGTTTGATAGTTTATTCATGTCTACTATCCAATGTGATTCGTGTGCTTATATGATTACCTTGAATTTGATTTGGAACGACTTCCTAAATCTCATTCATACTCTGGCCAGAGATTCTTAATCATATCATAGAGTATTCTCCCCAAAATGGTTTAAAGGTTAGAGATTGCTTGTTGCACATTCACTTGCCTCCATGGCTAAGTGGCTTAACCCCGACGATGCCGTGGACACCCGCGGATGGGGTGACTTTGACATAATCAAAGATCAAGGACCTAACCACAAGACAACTATGATGCCTCAGGTCAAAGGACTACTTTGCATTATCCCAACCATGAGTTCTCATGTGACATGAGTATGAGAACTCTTCGTTGATCGTGTTCAGTGAACTCTTTCTCTATTGAGCACATACGTACTTGTCTTGATGTCACACACACCGATGACTCGAGACTAGTCACTCTCCCTGAGAGAAGACACAGCACGTACTGATCTTAATGGATTGTCAATGCCCAATTGGCAATCCTATGATCAGGAAAGTTTAGGATGTGTCTACGAAAGAATGGTCTCATGAATCTAGCTTCTTTAGATCGCATTCTCCCAATCACATATTCCTTGGACTTATCGTTTAAGCGTATAACATTTATATGAGACAGCTCCAACAATAATCTTTGCCCTTGATATTAAACTAGATTTGTTTAACATGTGAAATGTCCGTAAAGTATCATCATATGATTGGTTTTAGGGCACATTTCCAACATTCTCCCACTTGCACTAGAGCCAATCAGCTTGGACATCAGTGATGATACCTCTTCTGTAGTCATTTAATAAATGGCTGAGTAGTAGGCCTAGACAATGGATATTTATATGTTATCCATAGAAGCAACCTTGAGAATAACGACATCACCATTATACATGATTCTCAATCATGTGGTTCAGTCTCTCATTTGAGTTCGGATCGTGTTGAGACCTTGATTCCCTGGCTTGAGCTATCGCCCCATTAGTGTCGTAGTGTCGGTACACTAGAGACACTTTCTGGTTGGAACCGAATAGAAAGTTCATAAATGAACTTTCCCATCCAAACAACATTGTTGTAAGCTTCTATATGGCAATATATTTTGCATTCAGAATGGAACACACTAAAGTCATTACTTTTAATGTTTCCATCCAAATATCTCTTTAGTCATAATAAAGAGATATCTGATTATCTCTTCATTCATAATGAAGAAACATCCAATGATGGATTAGATTCATAATCTAATACATTTATGATTCCTTTACGTTACTCTAATTCTTCCCCATTCTTTGAGGAATCTATCCTTTAGTATGTCTTAAATACTTAGGGACTCACTTGACAGTTGCCATGGTTCTGATCTTGGGCTTGCATTGATATTGTCTTGTACCGATCTAGGTACAATTCATATCAATGTTTTTCATACAATATGAAATACGTAAATCACCTTTCTGCGTATGCTTAAAGGATTCTATTTATGCATTATGTTTCTTTAGGAGTCAAAAGGGTACGTTTGAGAAGAGCTACCTCCTAGTCTTACTAGAGTTGTTCTTCTGATTGAAGTTTATCATCATATGAGAAACTTCCTAGCATCTTTTGTCTATTATTAGGGATTGATATAATCCAATTATATCTTGAAATATATCATTATAGATTTCCATCCCATGTATATAGACTATGTCTCCCATATCCATTCTATCGTTATAGAATGTTTAAAGTCATAACTTTAACGAAGAAGTATTCTTTTCATTTCCAAAATTAATATATCATATATGTGTGTATATATATATATATATATATATATATATATATATATATTTATTTAAATTTAGGAACATGATTAACTCCCACTAATCTTTTGTAAACCTAGTAAACAAAAGATTCATTTACATCTTTATGAGAAATCAAACAATTTGATCTTTCTCTCATAAGACGTTTATAGCTCCCACTAGCTTGCTAAGATCCATGATGGATGGATCTCTACAACTTACATGTCTTGTGATTCATAGTTTTAGACATATATATTATCAAGACTATCTTAATAATGGTTTCGGAAACCCATATAATGTCCAAACATTGAATCACCATTTAGTTGTAGCTAGCAATCTTCGAATTAATTGAAAACAAGACTACGTCAAAGATGGTTTCTTCAAAGTCAACCAATTTCTTTGATTGTAGTCACCTTAAGCTACCAATTAGCTATAAAGGTTTCATTATTTCGGGTCAAATGGTACTTTACCATTTCCTTGAGTATATGTCATATATACACTCAACGTAGTCATAAGGATTCTCATTCTTATTTCTTTCGAATTAAGAGGTGTAACTCTATGACATAGTCATAAAGTTCAAACCATTCAACTGAGACAGTTTATAAATCCTTCTCGACTACCTTGGAGCTTTTGGTATAGGAACTAGGTTGTTATATTTGTTGATCACTAACTTGTTTCTCAAAGAACCCATTCTTTGAGTTCTATCCCTCGTTCATTTGCTCTTAGGCAAACCATATTGTAGGATTACAATGAACTACCCAACAAACAACATTTGTTAGTTGGGTTATAGAAGTGGTATCCAAATGTTAATATAAGGATACCCACAAGATAATTCTTTAAACACATATTGCTTGTTTAGCACACAACCCCAAATCTTAACACGATTAAGACTTGTCTTTCTTTCCAACTACATCTTATGGAGTCATGAAAATTTTGGAAGATCTTTCTAATTGACAATCATATTGTCTTAGAAGCATATATCCTATATATGGGTAATTGATAACATCCAACGAACTAAATCTTATTCAAGTTCGTTCTTCTCCTAATGGAGAAATCCATTATCTTTTGATGCTTCTTTCCTTGATAGTTTTCAAGGAAACTGTTCTAAAGTGTTATCTTTCCTTGGATCAAATCTAAGGAGGCAAATACTTTAGACGTCTTACCCATCAACTTACATTTCTTGAATTCTTTGAAACCTTTTGCAAAGTATTCGGACTTGTGTTTATTCAAAATAAACTATAGTCCAACCGAGAGTGATCTTCGGTGAATGTCATACAACATGAGTAGTATTATGTTGTGGACAAGTGCCACTAACATCTAAGTGAATTAACCTCAACAACTTTGTGATTCTTTCTTCTTTCCAAAAGAATAAAGATTCGAACATTTCGCCTCTATACAATTTTAATAAGAAGGTGTTGGATCCGGATCTAACGATCCAAAGCATCCATCTATGACCAACTCGTATTTTATGTTTTTGAGGTATCACAACTCAGTTGGGATTAGTCACTACCTTGCAACCTTTGGGGTTTTAAGCATCGTTATATTCAAAACAGTTAACACTAATAAAGAACAATGTTTTGCCAAACAAAACATTCATCCATCTCTACTATAGTGACGGAATTAAGTTCCTTAAAATTGGAATGTAAAGACAATCTTTGGTTTTTCCAATTTCTTTGGTAGTTCATATGGGGAAGTAAGTACTATCTGCTTTCGCAAAGATCTTTATTTTATTCACATTCCGAATGTGAAGCACCTTTTTCTTCTCTCATATATCTTCTACTTTTTATTAGTCACACTTTTACAACGATTGTAAAACATAGTTACTAATACGGAATCAAGCATTCAAGTAGAAGAACCAACTATTTTGAACCATTCAAGAACAATTTACAACACTTTCGAAAGGTGTGTTCTTTGACACTTGCAAGACATTTCTTGCAAATACCCCTTCCAATGTCCATCCTTTCATAAAGAAAGTTTGTTCCCTTGGAGTTATTTCGCTTTCTTCATTTGACTTCTCCTTTGTCTACAATAGTCATGGTCCCTAAACTCCCACTGTCTCTCTTGAAACTTATTTCAATTGTGTTATACACATCAAACGATTTGGAGAGCGTGTGGTTATTGTTCACTATATAGTTTACAATAAACTTAGTGAACCATTTGGATAGGGACACAAAGGTGAAGTCCTTGCCTAGTTTCCGCTTCTAGAAGTGGTGTAACACTTTAACACTCAATGATTCAAAATCATCATAAGTCCATGTTGATGGACTATTTTTGTCAACCAACCATTATGTTCTAAACATAATTACAAACTTTCAAGAGTTGTTCAAGGCAACTCTCATTTCTTCATACAACAATTTGTAAGTGAAGGATTATGGCACATAAAGTGTCCATGCCTTTGTGCTTTCTTCTTAAGTTCCTTGTTCATGTAACAAAGAAACAAGCACTAATGTTTGTGTTAGTTAAGGGTTGTTCAAAGCAACTCTTATTTCTTCATACAACGATTTGTAATTGAAGAATTATGACTTTAAAAGTGTTGTCCTCTTTATGATAGACTTATCTAACATGTTCTTCCAATGGTACATTATCAATAGGAAGATTGTGAGGATGAGACTACTTAGGTACATTTACAATCCATTTAAGACAATCTTTGGGATTGTTGTACCAAGTCCGGAAACTAAAGCATTCGGTTTTTCTTTGTCAAGTTTTGGATAGCGTTTGCAAATATATTGGTAAACAAATACATAACGAATATAAATTGATTGATTTTAAGCCATTTGATCCGGGTCTTTAAATCAAATAGCACCACCCACTATTTTTGGCAAATTCCATATCCCTCATTGGAATTCGAGAGTTTTGGAGGAAACTCTTAGTAGGGTATGGGAGACTCACTACTACCAAGCCCACCTCACAATGATATGATGTTGGCTAGCATTAATAATAATGAGAGAGTACGCTTACTCATTTGCATCTCTTGCAAGTACCCATCTTATTTGGCCTCTAGAGAATGTAGCCTCACAATGATATGATGTTGGCTCCATTGCACTTAGTTAAGTCATTCCCACCATGCAAGTTCGGGTAGGGGTTCAAGAACAACCTCACAATGATATGATGTTGGCTATTCTCGTTGCCTACCTTTCACAACATCAAATATGCATATAGACTCCTCCTGAGTGTAAGCACGCACTTTGTACTCCCCCATGATAAGGTGAAGCCGATGTACGAGTCACAAACGATCGGAGCCTACCACGGTGGAAGGCCACGAAAGAGTGTTCAAAGCACTCTCACGCTTCTCAACTTAATAATGGTTTGGTTGAGGGTTTTTAGGTCTCATCACATATAAATATTCATTTTAATCTTTATTAAAACAATTTTGGTCCTATTACAACTATTGGTCCATTTGATTGAATTTAGTTGTATATAATACTCTCACTATGCTTATAAAACGGTTTTTAAAGCAAGAGTATACTACTAACATAAACTTTGCATTCATTTGATGGACTATATAGTTGCCTTAGGGCCTTAGGATGACTATGAACCTTTGTTTAGATTCAACACGAGCATAGTGTTGAATCTCGGTCTAGGGATGGTGATTGATTTTAGTTACGCGGTTTAATCACATTAAGGCGTGTTGTCTTAGGGGCGTTGGACGCTCTACTCCAAAATTTCAACAAATACAAAAACATCATTAAAGGAGCAAAACAATTTGTCCTTTAGCGTTTTTGGACCTATACGTAAAAACGTAAACTTTTGGGCCAAAGTGCAAATACACAAAAGTATCAAAACTTTATGTAATTGCATAAAAGCCCCAAAAGTACCCTATTTTAATAGGGTGGCCGGTTTTAGAGAGAAGGGAGTGATGTGTGTGTTGATTTGTAGTTTTAGACATAAAGCATGGAAGTGGTGCATGACATTAATGTCATGCAAGTGGTGTGTGTGAAAGGGAATTAATCCTTACACACCCACCAATATTTCTTACACCTTTCTAAATAAATATCTAAAACACTTAAACATATGAAAAACATAAAACATAAACTTTATGAAATAAATCAAAACTTTGAATAAAAACACCAAACTTTTTGTTCTTGGCAAAAATGTCAAGAACAATGAAGAACACTCATGAAAAACTCAAAAAATTTCCATGAACATTTTTCACCCAAAAACATCCCAAAACCATTCAAACTTAAGGGAAATAACATATAACCAAACTAGGGTACATAGGGGTTCCAAAAGTTACTTGAAAACATTTTTAACAAGTCAAACAAGAACCCAAAAATCCACCCTTTGGATTTGGCCGAAAATTCCCAAAAACATGGCACCAAATTTTAGCTCCAATATTCATGCTCATATGAACTACATCTACAACATTTGAGATGGCAAATTTTATAACAAAATTTACATTCAAAGAAGCAAGAATAAAGCTTGTAACAATTACAACATTCAAATCATAAACTATGATAATACAAAACCCAAAAGGATTCACCAACTACTAGACCTAGGCTCTGATACCACTTGAAGGAAATTTTGTGAAAAACATGTTCATTTGAGCAACATCTATAGCATGCAATAAAAAAATTAAAGGCGGAATCATGCTTGCATGCACTCAAAACAAAACATTACCCATTAAATTCAAAGCCTAGTAGATTGGTGAACCTTGACTCAACTTAAAACAACATTTGTTAGTTGAGAAATTATACCTTTGTAGATTCCTCTTTGCATAAGCAAAGGCTAATCACCCAAAGAGAGGGCCTTCATTCCTTGCATCTTAGATCTATGGATTTGGATGGATGAAATGGTTCTCCAAGTTCCCAAAATTGAGAACCTCTAAGTCTCTTAACCAAGGTTAGATTGGAGAAGAAATGAATGACCTTGGAGTAGTAGGATTGCTAGCTAAACCCTCCAAGGAGGCCGGCCACTTTAGAGAGAAAGGAGAGCTTATGTTCTCATCCTTTCCCCAAAAGAAAACCCTAAATGAATTTTGGCTATAAAGTCATATTTATACCTTAATTCATTGGAGTGGCAAACTTGTAAATAAGTCCAAAACTCACTCCATCTCTAAATGGCCAGCCTTAGGGTATTATTGGGCTAATTGGGCCTTTGTGAATCATTATTCATTAAGTTGTCATACAACTTAAGTCAATGGGCTTGACGTTCAAAGCCCATGGGCCTTAAGGTCCAAAACTATCCCGAGGTCTTTAACGAACTTATTCGTTTGTTAATTAACATATTAATTAATCTTTGCCATAAATAATTAAACCATTTAATTATTCTTACTCATCTCCATTGTTTCTTCAATCCCCACCTTACACGGTGTACGATCCATTAGGTTCCTTTTAGCGAGGCAGTGGGCGATTAAAACCATTTCAAATCGATTGTGAATTGCAACTTACTTTCAATTCTCCCTTTAGTGATTATACACGTTTAGGGCTTCCACAAACCACGAGTGACACCTAGCAGCATATCATGGTTACCCAAGCTAATCAGAAGAGGTGGATAACCTATTCAGTTTAGGATTACAAATGCAATACGGTCTTTCTTTAATACAATACTCTTGACCACATTATTTGGTTTGATAGTTTATTCATGTCTACTATCCAATGTGATTCGTGTGCTTATATGATTAACTTGAATTTGATTTGGAACGACTTCCTAAATCTCATTCATACTCTGGCCAGAGATTCTTAATCATATCATAGAGTATTCTCCCCCAACCGGTTTGAAGGTTAGAGATCCCTTGTTGCGCATTCACTTGCCTCCATGGCTAAGTGGCTTAACCCCGACGATGCCGTGGACACCCGCGGATGGGGTGACTTTGACATAATCAAAGATCAAGAACCTAACCACAAGACAACTATGATGCCTCAGGTCAAATGACTACTTTGCATTATCCCAACCATGAGTTCTTATGTGACATGAGTATGAGAACTCTTCGTTAATCGTGTTCAGTGAACTCATTCTCTATTGAGCACCTACGTACTTGTATTGATGTCACACACACCAATGACTCGAGATTAGTCACTCTCCCTGAGAGAAGACACAGCACGTACTGATCTTAATGGATTGTCAATGCCCAATTGGCAATCCTATGATCAGGAACGTTTAGGATGTGTCTATGAAAGAATAGTCTCATGAATCTAACTTCTTTAGATCGCATTCTCCCAATCACATATTCCTTGGACTTATCGTTTAAGCGTATAACATTTATATGAGACAGCTCAAACAATATCTTTGCCCTTGATATTAAACTAGATTAGTTTAACATGTGCAATGTCCGTAAAGTATCATCATATGATTGGTTTTAGGGCACATTTCCAACAATTCATGTAGGGAACTTGCAGGGAATACTTTGGGTTGTTGTATGCAATCATCCAATTCAATAACTTTAGGAAAATCTGAGGGTTAATTAGTGCAATTCATGGTTAATCTGGGGCGTTGAGAATTCATGGGTTATTGAAAAGCAACTGGAAATCGTTTTGTATGCAAGTGTGATATGTGTGGAGAAGAACCTCCTAGCTAGCCAATCATCCATCTAATTCACCCAATTTCGTCTAAAATCTGTTTAAGTCTTTCTTGTTTTATTTTATTTGATTTTCGTCCAAAAATGAAACCCCCATTTACTTTAGAGTGTGTAACTAGTTAGAATATGTTTTAGATTGTGTTTTTAAGTGTTTTGAGTCTAGGAAAACCCAAGATTCGTCCAAAAGTGTGTTAGAGTGCAAATCTGCCCAGTTTGTGTTTTTAGGCAGATTTGAGTGTTTTGAGTTTGTTTTGAGTCTTTTGAGTTGTTTTAGTGTTTTATAGTTTAGTTTTGCATTCTTTGAGTCTAGTTCAGTGTTTTAAACTTTGTTTTACGTTTTTGAGTCAGTTTTAAGTGCTTTAGCAATCCCTCCTAATCCCCGCCCTAGAACGATCCCTACTTACATTCTTTACTACAATTGATAAAAAGAGGGTTTAATTTGCGTGCTTATATATTTCACATCAAATTTTTTGCGCCGTTGCCTGGGATTAGCAAAGTTGCTAATCCCTTGGATCTTTTATTTTGTTTTAATTGATTTCAGATTCTGAGCTTGTTTTATTTCCTTGTTCTTAGGTACTAGTTTATGACTCGGAGTTCTCATCCGGTTTGTGAACATATCTTGGACTTTGATGACGATTTCGAGCGAGAGTTGAGACGAAAGAGGAAGAATCCAGAACCTAGTGAATCAAGTTCACATTCAGAGGCCGAATCTGAGTTTGAGGAAGAAGAACCCATGGCAAGGGTGGGTGAAGTAGTGCAAGACATGGCAGCGGACAACCGAACAATCAAAGAGCGTTCCACTTCGGGATTCGACAATGCCGCACCCCTATGCATCCAATACCCTGCGGCTGCTCAAGGCAAGACTGAGGAGTTCGAGTTGAAGTCAAGCCTGCTGCACCATATTCCGAAGTACCATGGGTTGTCCATGGAGGATCCCAACAAGCACTTGAAAAAGTTCGAGGTGGTGTGTTCAAGCATGACTCCCATCAACGTTAACGGGAGTATATTGAAGATGAAGGCTTTTCCCTTTTCTCTCTTGGAAAAGGTGAAAGATTGGTTATATGAATTAGCTCCCGGAACTGTCACATCTTGGGAGAGCATGAAACGGGCTTTCTTGGAGAAGTTTTTCCCAACTTCTCGAGTTATTCTTCTACGAAAAAGGATAAGTGGAATTCAGCAAGATGTAGGTGAATAATTTCCTACTTATTAGGAACATTTTAAATCTCTTGTTGCTTCATGTCCACAACATCAAATGAAGGATGAGCTTTTTCTACAATACTTCTACGAGGGGCTTCTACCAATTGAACGTCAAATGCTAGATGCCTCAGCAGGAGGAGCCTTTGTGGACAAGACTCCCACAGCTACAAAGACTTTAATTGCTAATCGGGCGTTAAATACTCAACAATACGAAGGTGTTGGACAAAGAAGCACCCCACGACAACACCAAGTGAATGAGGTAAGTGCCATTTCTGAACTTCAAAATCAAATGGCTAACTTTACTACTCTTCTTTCTCAGGTTGTGGAAGGACCAAAAGTACAAAATGTGGCTGCTTGTGGCGTGTTCTCCATGCAAGGACATCTCACGGATAAGGGCCCACAATTGATTGAGAACGGAGGGTGGGAGACACTCAATGCCGTGGGCTTTGGGAATCAATACCAACCAAGGAATGATCCATTTTCTAATACATACAATCCGGGATGGAGAGATCATCCAAATTTCAGATGGAGAGAACCCCAACAAGGCCAACAACAAAGTGCATTTAGGCAACAACCCCTGGGTTTCTATCAAAAACCGTTTGTACCCACACAACCTCAAGCACAACCTGCCCAAAACAAACTAGGTTCGTCCATTGATAATGATTAGATTTTTCAATTACTAACTTCTATGGCGCAGGGTATGCAAACTAGGGACAAAAAGGTGGACGAGTTGGAGAAGCAAGTATGGCAGATTGCAAAGTTCATGGGGCAATTCTGAGAACAAGAAAAACTTCCTAGTTCAACCGTTGTGAATCCAAAAGGAGGCTTTGAATCTACCAAGGCAATCATGCTAAGGAGTGGAAAAGAAGTTGGAGCTGATCATAGACCATCCAAATCAAGTGAAAAGGAGGATGAGAAGTTGCAATTCGAGGAGGAAAGCCAAGACAAGGCCGCGACAAAGATTGAGCAATCCATGCCGCAACCCCTTACACCCTTTCCACATCCTCATCCTTCCAAATCAGGTAAGATGGGTCTAGTTTTGGTTAATACTAACCATATTCCACCTAATGTACCATTTCCTCGTAGGTTTATGCAATCAAAGAAAGAGGAGGCTGAAAAGGACATTTTGGAAACATTTAGAAAAGTTCAAGTCAATATCCCTCTTTTGGATGCAATTAAGCAAGTCCTGAGGTATGCCAAGTTTTTGAAAGAACTTTGCACCACTAGGAAGAAGATTTCAACCAAGAAGTTGTAAAAGTAGGTGAAAATGTCTCAGCCATCTTGCAATGCAAACTGCCTCCTAAATGCAAAGATCCGGGTAGTTTTACGATTTCTTGTGTCATTGGTAATACTCGTTTTGAATCTGCCATGTTAGATTTAGGTGAATCTATAAATATCATGCCATATTCAATTTATGCATCTATGAACTTAGGAGAGTTGAAAAATGATGGTGTGATTATACAATTGGCTGATAGATCTAATGCCTATCCAAATGGAGTTTTGGAAGATGTTTTAGTGCAGGTTAATCACTTAATCTTCCTGGCAGATTTCTACGTGCTTGAGATGGACGAGTTGGACCATGCCCCTTCATTGCCCATCCTCCTTGGAAGGCCATTTGTGGATGCAAATTTCTTCCTCCTTGATCTTGGACAATTTTGCACCTACAAAACAATTAACACCTTAGGTTAAGGCCAAGAGCCTCATGCGCCCACGATGAATTGGGGGGGGCTTTGGCCGAAGAACCTCCGATGCCAAAGTTAGAATTTAGAGAGAAATAGTGTTTAGAGAATTTTGGGATTTTTGCCAAAGTGTTGGAATTGATTTTTTGGTGAGAATAGGTGCCTATTTATAGAGTTAGGAGGTGGCTAGGGTTTTTAGGTTTAATTTAGGTTTAATTAGCCAATTTATTATGATTAATTGGCTAATTTAAACATAAAGGAATGTTTTGATGGTTATGGGTTTAATTGGCTAGCTAATTAGTGTAATTAAAAAGGGAAAATGGTGGAAAAGGTAGAGAATATGATAGGCTCTTTTTGGATGGGAATGGCCGGCCCTTGGTGTGATTTTGGGGCGATTTGGTGAAGTAATTAGCCTTTAATATATTGATTATATTAATTGGTTGAGGATGTTATGGAATGTTTGAAATAAATGGCTAATTGAATAAGGAAAAAATGAGGTAAAAACATATATGAAATAGGTTTTGAATTGTTACCCATTTTGGGTACTTCTGACTTGGTTGATGGATGATTCTCCACTGCTCGCGTGTAGGAGACCCGGTATGCCTCGAGGGTATTTTTGTCATTTTTGTCCAAAAAACCCACGTGTCGCCTTGTGAATATTTTTGGCTCCACAAATGCCCCCTCACCTGTTGGGCTGCTCGCAGAAAAGGGCGGCAGGTGTAGAGATTTTCTTGCTTTAGGAAACTTAGGAATGCTTCCTATTTTGATGTAGATTCTCTCTTTAATAGGAAATTAGATCCTTCTAGGAAAGGGAAATAAATTTCTCTCAAAGCCTATTTAAGTCCACCTTAAGTGGGTTATTAAATCAACTTTGGAGAGCGATTTATTCTACCCTACAAGAGAGAGATAGCTTAGAGGATATTTGTTCCCCCTCCTCTAGCAATCTTATACATCTTGCCCGTGCAAATGACCGTCTTTCGTTGCTTTCTTCGTCTTCCTCGTGCCGCACCAATGTAAGAAAAATTTAATTTTTCTTGCCTTATTCTTGGATAGTGCTATTGCGGGGTAGCCGTCGGGGTGGTGCGGCACGTCGGCTGGCAGGGGCCAGGAGCTGGCTCGGCATGAGCTGAGGAGATGTCGTGGCAGGGACCACTGCTTGGGCAGCTTGGCTTGGCTTGAGCCAAGGGCAGCTTGTGCAGCTGGGGTCGAGGATTGTGGCGCTAGGGCACAGTGTTAGGCGAGCCGCATGGCTCATGTCCTTTGGGCTCTTGGACCTGACTCGGGCCAGGCTGGCGATTAAGAGAAATAAGAAGATTGCGGGTCTCATGGGCTGCTGAAATGTTGGGCATGCAGGCCTTCTGCCTGCTGGAATGCTGGGTTGAGCTCCCCTGCTGAGTACCATGAATGTCATTGGCTGCTTAGTCTTCTTTGCTGAAAGAAAGGTGGGCTGCTCCAGAAAGATGAGGTAAAGAGGATCAAGGCGGATGCATTGGCTCGTCTGATCGCTGTCGTGGAGCTTACTATGAATGAAGATGGAAAGAAGAGATCTTCCCCGCCTGCTCATGAGATGCCTAGTTAAGAAAAAACTAAAGACTTCTTCTGCTGCTCATGAGGGTCCGCTTGCTACCGAGAGGTATGTGATTGACATGACTTCTTCTAATGGGAAGAAAAATAAGGCTGCTAGATCTGAGCATGTGGCGTCTTCCATGTTGAGAATGGCTAGTACAATTGTGGATAAGATTACTCAGCGTAAAGGTTTTATCATGCCCCCAGTGCCGAAGTCTGTACCAGGACGTTCTTTGGGAGCCAAGTCCGATTCACCTTTGTAGAGACTTGCTATTATGAAGAGTGGTAAGGTGGACTCTGCTGCTAAAGTGGCGCCAAAGCCTGCTCCCTTTGCTGCTGAGATTGATTCGCCTCAGATTCAAGATCTTAAGCTTGCAATTTCCGAGCTTCGTTTCACTACTTATGCTAAGAAGAGAGTGGATGAGCTGCAGCGCGTCCGTGTTAGTCTGCTTAAGAAGAATGAGCAACTGAAGGGTGGGAAGGATGGGCTTGAGGTTTTAAGACCTTCTCCATTTCTCCGGAAGACTTGCTTGCTTTTACTTTTAAGGCTTCCATTGGTGAAGTAGTTGGAGAAGTTAGTGCCCAGACTGGGGCAGCCAGGGGTGAAGCGTCGGATGATGCCGCTACTAAGAGCGTTACGGCTGTTGAAAGTGTGGCGACCGAGTAGTCGTGGGATGTCCAAGCTACTGTAGTGTAGTATTTTAGGTAGCCTTTAGGATTTTCTTTGTTTTTCCTTGTAGCTTTTGTTTTGCTTGAACTCCTTCGGCCTTTGCTAGTTGTTTATAAACATGTTTTCCTTCGTTTTTCTTCATCTTCACTTCTTTTGTTCATGCCCTAACCTTTAGACTTGATAGACCAGTGGCAAGTATGCTACTTTTTTATAAGCAGACAAACTCGCGTAGCCTATGCAGCCGTAGGTGTTGGTGTAGAACTTTGCAAAGTTGTTAGCCATAGGGTTGGCAGCCGGATGCCTTACTTACAGAAGCAGACAAGTCCGCGTAACCACTAGGCTATTAACCTTGACTTTCTTCAATTCCGTAGGTTGCGTAGCAAGTATCACAACACTTTAGGACTTGGTGTAGGTTGTTCCGCGCTTGGCAAAGGTGAAGCTTATCGACTACGTAGCATGTCGGTAGTGGATAGAACTTCGTATATGCGCGCTAGCTTGTTTAACCTTTCACAAGAATGTGCGGTTGTATAAGTCTAGTGCGGCTTCACTGCTCGAAGGGCAAGCCGTAGGCAGTCTTCCGGAATCCGTAGGCTACCTTAGTGCACTCGGTAACAGCTTTAGGATTCCAGGGCAGCCGTCCATCGGATGTACTACGTAATGTGCCCTCTCCGTCTCTAGGGCCCGGTTCCCCACGGATTAGGCCAAGAGACCCAAAATCCTTCAGTTAACTAAGCCTTGAAAAATACCATTGTGGCTACTTCTAGGAATCCCGGCGCAAGCCATCGTGCATCTAGTTATACTAGGGTAGCCAGGCTCATCCACGTCTGGATATTCGGAGTGTAAAGTTTATCCTCCTGTCTTGGAGAGCTGACCCATATGGGTGTCGGAAAATTTGTTTACCCTCTCGCACTAGAGAGCATGGTTGGTCCCTCGGGGGGCGCAATTCCTGCGATGAGTCCCTAAGAAGGGCGCAATCTTCTTTTGAAGTGCAGGAGTGATTAGTTGTTGTAAGCATGCAGCCAAGCCAAGTTGTGATTACTTCTAAATTCCTCATTGAAAAACGAGTGAAACGAACGAGAACTTTAGTTGTAAGGTAGGAACTGCATAACAACCGGATAGTCCTCAGCTTGTGAGGTGGTGCCCGTCGAGCTTATTAAGTCTTCGGGTTTTGATGTAGCGGGAGGTCACACATGGTACTTCTTCAGATTGTAGGCCATCCATTTCTTTTCAATCTTTTTGTCGCTTCATGGTGGTGAAGGTGTAATTACTCTTGCCCCCTACTCTGCTGATCTTGTACGGACCTTCCCATATGGGATCCATCTTTTTGGAGCCTTCTCTGCCGGCAGTGATGAAGGCTTTTCTGCGTCGTCGACATGCAAATGCCAGAAGTCTCCATCGGGTGGAGTAGGCGCAGCTAGAGTGTGCTCGGCTACTTCTGAGGCATCGTTGGGCCGAGTTGTTGCGTTCGTCAAAAAACTTTACGCCTGCCAGGGTCTACGCCTTTATCGTCGCCGGTTTAGATTCGGCGGAATAGTGCGTCATGATGATGACTGCAGGTAATTGTAGAATACAGGTAGTCGGGCCCCCAGCTCTTCTCGCATGATGGTAGAGCTTATTGCTACTTTAGATACCGTCAAACATGCGAATAAGTCCTCCGCTGCTTCTAGGGAGGTGATGTCGGGTACTTCTTCAAGTCCTTGAATGTGCATTGGCGAGCCTCATCCCAAAGTGCATGCTTCTCTGCTAAAGCAAAAGAGTCTGCCAGAGTTAGATTTTCTTTCATGATCAATTTTCCGAATAGCGGGTGGTCTGCTGGAAGTCCTTTTTGGAAGGCTGCTCTAGCTATCGAGTCGTTACATCCGACTATTTTTGCCTTCTCTACTTTGAACCTCCTCACATAGTCTCGAAGCGACTCCTTTGGGTTCTTCTTGACGTCGAACAAATGGTTAGACTTCTTTTTGATCGAGTGATAGGATGAATATTCTTTGGTGAAAACCAAAGAAAGTTCGTAGAAATTCCGGATGGATTGTGGCGGCAGGGTGTAGAACCAGTCTTGCGCCTCGCCTTGTAGAGTGGTGGCGAATATCTTGCACATGAGATCATCGTTGTTTCGATAAAGGATCATTGCACTTTGGTAACGTTTTAAGTGTCTCTCCGGGTCTCCATCCCCTTTGAAAGATGTGAAATGTGGCATGCTGAAATCGCGTGGAGGCTCTGCCTGCTCAATCTCCTCCGTGAAGGGTGGCCTGCTTATGTTGGTTATGTTCCGTCGTAGTGCCTCGTCGGTGACCTCGTTGCGTTGGAAATCATGCAATCGCTTGGTCAAGAGTCTCTCTACTTCTTCCTGAATTTGCCTTTGTTGGGGTAGCGGAGCTCTCGGCTGCCCCCAGTCATGACTTGCTGGTCTAGGCTGCTCTTCCATGTGTTTGGCTCGTCTATGCCGCGGATGCAGTGCATGTGATGCGTTCCTAGTAGGCGAGCGAGTTCTTCGCATGCTGCTGGTTGAACTTGAGCTGGATTGAGTGACTGCTTCTCTCCGTCTGTCGTGCTGCCTACTCTGATGTGAGGTGCAGGACGCTCCTTGTGGGCTTAGCTGCGAATAGACACTTTGCCCGGAAGGTTGTTCATGTTGACTATCGGAGTATAACCCCAACCGTGAATGTATGCTCCTTCGCGCTCTAAGACGAGAATGTACACTGCCCAAACGTTCGGCTCGTGGCTGCTTGCCGGGACGCTGCTGGAAATGTCCGTCTGCCCTTGTCCTACTTCGGGATACCTCGTCCGGGGCACGTTGGATCCCAATGTGTTGCAAAAGTTGATTCACCAAGGTTGTCTGTTGTGCAAGGGCGCTCGTCAACTCTATGACTTGTCGAGACAAGTGTTGTTCGCCATTTGGATTGGAAGAGCTTGGAAGGAATGCGCCTCCTTGGGCAGTGGAAAGGTGGTAGACTCCGGGCGCGAGATTTGAGTTGGGAAATGTCAAATCCGGTAAAAAATGTGGTGAGAATGCCCCCAGCTCGATGGTAGGTCCGGATGGTTGAGATAGTCTTGGGCCGACTTGGGCTGCTTGGAAAGCCACGGAAGCAGGCTGGGCCGTGAGAGTGGGCTGCTCGAAAGAAGCAGGCTGGACCACGGGAGTGGGTTGCTCGTCGGGAGCAGGCTGGGTCACGAGAGCAGGCTGCTTGGCAGGAGCAGGCTGGGCCACGGGAGTAGGCTGCTTGGCAGGAGCAGGCTGGGTCACGAGAGCAGGCTGCTTGGCAGGAGCAGGCTGGGCCACGAGAGTGGGCTGCTTGGCAGGAGCAGGCTGGGCCACCGGAGTGGGCTGCTCGACGAAAGCAGGCTGGGCCACGGGAGTGGGCTGCTCGTCGGGAGCAGGCTGGGTCACGAGAGCAGGCTGCTCGGCAGGAGCAGGTTGGGCCGTGAGAGTGGGTTGCTTGTCGGGAGCAGGCTGCTCAATGCGCGATGCATGTGAATGCGAGGCTTGGGCTTGGGTCCACGTAAACTTGGATGGCACGGCTTGGATCGTGGTCTTGGTACCGTGAGCCTTGGATGGCACGGCTCGGGCCGTGGTGAAGGCTCCATGGACCTCGCCACGAGTGGCTACCGAAATAGCCACCGCGGTGGTTCCCATGGTGGCCGTGGTGAAGGCACCATGGACCTCGCCGCGGGTGGCTACCGAGGTAGCCACCACGGTGGTTCCCATGGTAGAAGCTTGTGGTGATGATGCCGCTCCCCTTATTGTCGCATTTTGCCTCACGGATCTCCGGGCCGTGGTGAAGGCTCCATGGACCTCGCCACGAGTGGCTACCGAAGTAGCCACCGTGGTGGTTCCCATGGTGGCCGTGGTGAAGGCACCATGGACCTCGCTGCGGGTGGCTACCGAGGTAGCCACCACGGTGGTTCCCATCGGGGAAGCTCGTGATGATGATGCCGCTCCCCTTATTGTCGCATATTGCCTTACGGATCTCCGGGCCGTGGTGAAGGCTCCATGGACCTCGCCACGAGTGGCTACCGAAGTAGCCACCGTGGTGGTTCCCATGGTGGCCGTGGTGAAGGCACCATGGACCTCGCCGCGGGTGGCTACCGAGGTAGCCACCACGGTGGTTCCCATGGTGGAAGCTCGTGATGATGATGCCGCTCCCCTTATTGTCGCATTTAGCCTCACGGATCTCCGCAATCCCATTTCTTGAACATTAGAATTTTCACTTGTGGAATTTTCTAAATTTCTAGCCATTATATTTTGCTTATACGTTTTATCAAAGAACCTTTGCAAATAAAAAATTCTAATAATAAGAACGTTTGAAAAATATTCAAATGGACTAGAAAATAAAGAAAAAACCTTTTTTGTGCGAGAGTCTTCTACGAGTATGGATTTCAACTCTCAATGAAAGCACCAATTTGTGGATGCAAATTTCTTCCTCCTTGATCTTGGACAATTTTGCACCTACAAAACAATTAACACCTTAGGTTAAGGCCAAGAGCCTCACGCGCCCACGATGAATTGGGGGGGGCTTTGGCCGAAGAACCTCCGATGCCAAAGTTAGAATTTAGAGAGAAATAGTGTTTAGAGAATTTTGGGATTTTTGCCAAAGTGTTGGAATTGATTTTTTGGTGAGAATAGGTGCCTATTTATAGAGTTAGGAGGTGGCTAGGGTTTTTAGGTTTAATTAGCCAATTTATTATGATTAATTGGCTAATTTAAACATAAAGGAATGTTTTGATGGTTATGGGTTTAATTGGCTAGCTAATTAGTGTAATTAAAAAGGGAAAATGGTGGAAAAGGTAGAGAATATGATAGGCTCTTTTTGGATGGGAATGGCCGGCCCTTGGTGTGATTTTGGGGTGATTTGGTGATGTAATTAGCCTTTAATATATTGATTATATTAATTGGTTGAGGATGTTATGGAATGTTTGAAATAAATGGCTAATTGAATAAGGAAAAAATGAGGTAAAAACATATATGAAATAGGTTTTGAATTGTTACCCATTTTGGGTACTTCTGACTTGGTTGATGGATGATTCTCCACTGCTCGCGTGTAGGAGACCCGGTATGCCTCGAGGGTATTTTTGTCATTTTTGTCCAAAAAACCCACGTGTCGCCTTGTGAATATTTTTGGCTCCACACCATTCATGAAAACGGCCCCGACAAAGATTGATGTGTTTAATGGAACATTGACGATGGAATTTGATGGGGAAGTTATTAATTTCAATCTTTCTGATTCTATGAAGTACCCTAGTGAGAATCATTCATGTTTTTCTATTGATGTAATTGACTCTTTGGCGCAGTACCATTTTGACAAATTGAAAAGCGATGCACTTGAATTGGTCATTGCACGAGGAATGGACATGCAAAACATTGAAGCAGTAACTATGCACACCCACGGCATACATGAATTTTCCCTTGTCGTGCCCCCCAATGATGGTGTCATTGAGATGGTGGCTGCCCTTGAATCATTGCCACCACAATCTGGTAAGTTATTAGACCCAATTTTAAGTTCAGTTTCGGTTAATAAGATGCTTCCCTCAGTTGTGCAGCCACCTACCCTTGAACTTAAGCCATTGCCTAGTCATTTGAAGTACGTTTTCTTGGGAGATAATGAGACGTTGCCCGTCATTATCTCATGCTCACTAACGGCACAAGAAGATGGCAAGTTGGTGAGGGTGTTAAAGGAGTACAAAACGGCAATTGGATGGACATTGGCCGACATAAAAGGAATCAACCCTACTACGTGCATGCATCACTTACTTTTGGAGAAGGGGTCTAAAACATCTAGAGAGGCTCAACGCCGACTCAACCCTTCTATGATGGAAGTTGTGAAGAAGAAAATCATCAAGCTTTTAGATTGTGGAGTAATCTATCCAATCTCGGACAGTAGGTGGGTTTCGCCAGTTCAATGCATTTCAAAGAAATCTGGAGTGACAGTGGTAGCAAATGCTGAAAATGAACTTATGCCTACTCGCATTCAAACCGGTTGGAGGGTGTGTATCGACTATAAGAAGCTAAACGCCACCACAAGGAAGGATCACTTCCCCTTGCCATTCATTGATCAAATGCTTTAGAGGTTAGTAGGTTATGCTTTCTATTGTTTTCTTGATGGTTATTTTGGTTATAATCAAATTGTCATAGCACCCGAGGACCAAGAAAAAACCACGTTCACATTCCCTTTTGGTACATTTGCTTATCGTTGCATGCCTTTTGGTTTATGTAACGCACCTGCCACATTTCAAAGATGCATGATGATCATATTTTCTAATTATGTTAAGAAAATAATTGAAGTTTTTATTGATGATTTCAGCGTTTTTGGTGATTCATTTGATGGTTGTTTGCATAATCTCAGTTTGATCTTAAAACGATGCGTTGAAACTAACCTTGTTCTTAATTGGGAAAATGTCATTTTATGGTTAAACAAGGCATTGTTTTAGGTCATATCATCTCTGAAAATGGTATTGAGGTTGATAAGTCAAAGATAGATCTTATACGTCACTTACCCTCTCCTACTTCGGTTAGAGAGGTTCGTTCTTTCTTGGCCATGCATGGTTTTATCGTGGGTTCATCAAAGACTTCTCAAAGGACCTCTTTGCCGACTCCTACAAAAAGATGTGGTGTTTGATTTCAATGGGGAATGCACGACATCATTCAACCAACTCAAGGAGTTATTGACCACGGCACCAATCATTGTCCCACCTGATTGGAGCCTACCTTTTGAGCTTATGTGTGATGCGTCCGCTTACGCTTTAGGGGCTATTTTAGGACAAAGGAAAGACAAGAGGCCACATGTCATCTACTATGCCTCATGGACATTGAATGATGCTCAATTGAACTATTCCACTACGCAAAAAGAACTTTTTGCCGTTGTCTTTGCTTTAGATAAATTTAGATCATATCTAATTGGTTCTAAAGTAATTATTTTCACTGATCATGCAGCCTTGAAGTACTTGCTCACCAAAAAGGATGCCAAGCCACCGTTAATTCGTTAGATGTTGCTACTTCAAGAGTTTGACATTGAGATTCAAGACAAGAAGGGAAGAGAAAACGTGGTGGCTGACCACCTAAGCCAAATGGTGAAGGAAAAATTTTGTCCTAGCTAAGAACATGTAAGAACATTTGAATACATATGCAAACTATTAACACTTTAAAGTAGGCATGCATTAAAAAACAATTCATAAAACCCATGACTTTCAAAGCCTAGTATATGGTGAACCAAAAGACTCTTTAACAACATTAAAGAGAAGTAAAGATTTAGAGTTTCTTTACCCTTGAAGCTCATCCTTGTTTACACAAGGGATTCACCCAAGTGGAGGGCCTTCAAGTCACCTCCAAGCTACTTGAATCTTGCTTGTGATTTTCCCCTTTTAGTGCTCCTTTGCTCCTTGAGGATGTCAGGAAAGGATCTCCAAAACACCAAAGGTTTGGTGTCTCTAAGTCTCCACACCAAGAGTGAGGTGTGAAGATGAAATGGATGACTTAGAGAAGAAAAGATTGCTAGCTAAATCTCCTCTAAGTGGCCGGCCTCTTTGTAGAGAGAAAGAGAGAAAATGTTTCACCTCTTTGCCTCAAAGAAAACCCTAATGAAAATAAAGCTATAAAGTTGCTTTTCTACTTCATTACAAGTGAGTGGCAAACTTGTAATTAATCCAAGTTTGCTCCATTCACCCTAATGGCCGGCCTTACCTTGTTATTGGGCTAATTTGCCCATTTTGTTTTAGTTGTCATACAACTTAAACATAATGGGCCTTGTGGACCAAAACGGTTTTGGGCCCCGAAACCCAAAACCAAATTAAAAGCCCAATACGAACCTTTCGTAAAATTAATTAACTAATTTAATTAATCTTTGACCATTCTTCAATTAAACCATTTAATTGCATATCCATTTCATTTAATTTCTTCACTATCGCCCTTACTCGGTGTACGATCCATTAGGTTCCAATTAGCGAGGTAGTGGGCGATTGTTACTCTTAACAATCGATTGTGAATTGAAACCACATTTCAACTCTCCCTTAAAATTAGTGTTTGCTAATCATTAGGGCTTCCACAAACCATGAGTGACACCTAGCAGTATGTCATGGTTACCCAAGCTAAGTAGAAGTGGTTGGAGAACCTATCCAGTTACAATTACAATGCAATACGGTCCTTCTCTAATACAATACTCTTAATCACATTGTTTGAATGATAGTTTGTTTCATGTCTACTATCCAATGTGATACTTCTTTATATGATTCAATTGAATATGATTTGGAACAAACTTCCTAAGTTATATTCATATGCTTTGGCCAAAGACTCTCGAATCATATCTTAGAGTATTCTCCTTCCTCCATGGAAGGTTAGAGATCCTTTGTTGTACATTCATATGCCTACATGAGTAGATAGCTTGACCCCAATAATGTCGTGGACACTCCAATGGAATGCCTTTGACATGATCAAAGATCAAGGACCTAACCATTAGACATCTATGATGCCTCAGGTCAAAGGACTACTTTGCATATTGCAACTATCGAGTTCTTACATGACATGTATGTTCGAACTCTCTTTTGATCGTTGTTCAGTGTACTCGATTACTCTTTCGAGCACCTATGTGTTTGTCTTAGTGTCCAACACTAAATGACTTAAGACTAGTCATACTCACGCTTGAGTCAACATAACACATACTAACCTTAGCGGATTGTCAATGCCCAATTGGCAATCCTATGGCTAGGAACGTTTTAGGAATGAACATAAGAGAAAGGTCTCGATAATCTAACTCACTTAGATCACTTATCTCTTAGATCAAATACATTCCTTGGATTCCCTTATTGCTTAAACACATGATACAATAAATAGTGATTAACAATAAGCTATGCCCTTCATTAAACATATAAACATTTAATACAATAAGTATTCCAAAAGCTATTACATCAAATGAGTGGCTTTGTGGGCATACTTCCAACAATCTCCCACTTGCACTCAAAGCCATCCTCCCATGTATCTAATACCCATCCTTTCCATATGACGGTCAAGCTGGATTTGAGACATTGGCTTTGTCAGTGGATCTGCTACATTATCGGCCGAAGCAACTTTGAGAATGTTGACTTTCCCCTCGGCAGCATATCTTCTAATGATATTAAAGCGCCTGTCAAAATGCTTGTTCTTTTGATGTGCCCTGGGTTCATTGGCTTGAGCTATCGCCCCACTATTATCACAGTACAAAGTTACTGGTGATGTAATGGTTGGAACCACTCAAAGTTCAATGATGAACTTCTTCATCCAGAACGCTTCTTTGCCGGCTTCAGCTGCAGCGACATATTCAGCCTCTGTCGTGGAATCAGCAATTACACTTTGTTTCTTGCTTTTCCAACTGACAACCCCATTATTCAGAGTGAATACATATCCGGAGTTGGAACTCCTATCATCGATGTCAGATTGGAAATCTGCGTCTGTATAGGCTTCCACTCGCAACTCTGTTGCTCCTCCATAAACGAGGAACATGTCCTTAGTTCTTCTTAAGTACTTAAGGACCGTCTTGACAGCTGCCCAGTGTTCTGATCCTGGGTTAGATTGATATCGACTAGTAATGCTCACAGCATATGCGATATCAGGCCTTGTGCATATCATGGCATACATGAGACTCCCTATGGCGGAAGCATAAGGAATAGCATTCATTTGCCGTATCTCTTCAGGAGTCTTAGGTTCCATGGACTTAGAAAGGTGAATTCCATGTCTAACAGGAAGAAAACCTTTATTAGATTGTTCCATCTGGAACCTACTTAGCACCTTATCAATGTACATAGATTGGGATAATCCAATTAATTTTCTGGATCTATCACGATAGAGCTTTATCCCAAGTACATAAGATGCATCTCCTAAATCTTTCATGTGGAAGGTTTTGGACAACCACACTTTTACAGAAGAAAGTACTGCAGTGTCATTCCCGAATAGTAACATGTCATCTACATATAACACTAGGAATACTACTGCATCCCCAACGACCTTTTGATAAACACAATTGTCGTCTTCGTTTTGAGTAAAACCAAATGATTTGATTTCAGTATCAAAATGAATATTCCAGCTCCTGGAGGCTTGCTTAAGTCCATAAATGGACCTCTGAAGCTTGCATACCTTAGTGTTTTCAGACTTGGACACGAAACCTTCGGGTTGAGCCATGTAAAGCTCTTCCTCTACGTAGTCGTTCAGAAAGGCCGTCTTCACATCCATTTGCCAGATTTCATAATCATGGTACGCAGCTATAGCAAGCAAAATCCGAATGGACTTAATCATGGCTACAGGAGAGAAAGTTTCTTCATAGTCAATCTCTTCTCTTTGCCTGTAACCCTTGGCTACTAGTCCAGCCTTATAAGTCTCCACGTTCCCATCAACGCCTATCTTCCTCTTGAAGACCCATTTGTTTCCAACAGGTACTATACCTTCTGGAGGGTCTACAAAAGTTCAGACCTGATTTTGATACATGGAATCCATCTCGGATTTCATGGCTTCTTACCATCTTTTTGAATCAATGTCGGACATTGCTTCAGTGTAGTCCCTAGGGTCCTCCTTTGTGTCATTGTCACCTAGAAGGTACAATTCCGCAAAGTCATTGTCTAAGCCATACCTCTTAAGTGGCTTACTAACCCGTTCAAATCTACGTGGAGCTAGGGGTTCAGGAACAGGGTTGTCAACTTGTCGAGTGCTTGTTTGTGGTTCATCATTAATCTCATTAATTTCCATCTCTTTGCTTATAGTTCCTTTGAGAACAAATTCGTCCTCTAGAAACTTAGCAGTTCTGGCGACAAAGACTTTCTGGTTGTCTGGATGGTAGAACTTATATCCCATAGTTTCTCTAGGATATCCCACAAAATAGCACCTTACTGATCTCGCTTCGAGCTTAATAGCTTCAAGCTTCTTGACATATGCTTCACAACCCCAAATCTTAACATGATTAAGACTTGGCTTTCTTCCATGCCATATCTCATAGGGCGTTTGTGAAACTGACTTGGAAGGTACTCTATTAAGCAAGTAAGCTGCTGTATATAGAGCGTATCCCCAGAATGTTACTGGTAGATCAGCGGAACTCATCATAGAACGAACCATGTTCATCAAGGTTCGATTTCTCCTTACAGAAACTCCATTAAGTTGTGGAGTTCTCGGTGGAGTCCACTGTGATATTATTCCACACTCTTTGAGATAATCTAGGAACTCATTACTCAGATATTCACCCCCTCGATCCGATCTTAGGATCTTTATCTGTTTCCCAGTTTGCTTCTCAACTTCATTCTTGAATTCTTTGAACCTTTCAAAGGATTCTGACTTGTACTTCATAAGATACACATAGCCAAACTGAGAGTGATCGTCGGTGAATGTGATATAGGTCCACATACGTCAGTGTGGATTAACCCTAGAATTTCAGTGGCACGCTCTCCTTTTCCAGTAAATGGAGATTTGGTCATCTTCCCTTTTAAGCAACATTCACAAGTACCCATCCGGTCATCACCTAATGGGCGGAAATATCCGTCTTTCGACATCTTTCGAATCTTATCAAGGTTCACATGTCCAAGTTTAAGATGCCACATCTTTTCTTGGTTAACTTCTTCTCTAGCCCTTTTGGGTTTTGAGGTATTCCCGCTTGCAATACAGTGCATCCCACTATTTGTCTCTAGGTGAAAAAGTCCCTCTATCATATTACCATGAGAGATAATACGACCGTTCAAGTATAAAGTGCAACTCATTTTGTCAAACAATACTGAGTGCCCATCTCGTAAAAGCTTAGAGATGGAAATCAAATTCTTTATACATGAAGGAAAATATAAACAATTTTTAAGTTCCAGGACTTCCCCAGAGGGTAGGTTAAGCATGTAGGTGCCTATTGCTTTTGCAGAGATTTTAGTGTCGTTCCCAACTCGCACAACCATCTCCCCATTGCGCAGTGACCTGCTCCCTGCTAGTCCCTGCAACGTGTTGCAGATATGTTGACTAGCACCTGAATCAAATATCCAGGAATTGGAGCTCACTGTAAAAGCACTCTCTATGACAGAAATAGTCTCTTCAAAAGTTCGTGTCATAAGGCTCGCAATGCGCACCCTGTATTTCTTCTTCCAACGTTCATCCTTTCCACAATGAAAGCATGTTCGTTTGGATTTCTTTGCCTTCTTCTTATGCAACCTTTTCCTTGTGATTGCATTCTCACTCCCACTGTCCCGTTTGAAACCTTTTTCAAATTTACAGCGCATGTCAATCATCTCGTTTAAAGCATGATCGAATCTATTCACTTTATAGTTTACAAATGGTGAAGGAAAATTTTTGTCCTAGCTAAGAACATGTAAGAACATTTGAATACATATGCAAACTATTAACACTTTAAAGTAGGCATGCATTGAAAAACAATTCATAAAACCCATGACTTTCAAAGCCTAGTATATGGTGAACCAAAAGACTCTTTAACAACATTAAAGAGAAGTAAAGATTTAGAGTTTCTTTACCCTTGAAGCTCATCCTTGTTTACACAAGGGATTCACCCAAGTGGAGGGCCTTCAAGTCACCTCCAAGCTACTTGAATCTTGCTTGTGATTTTCCCCTTTTAGTGCTCCTTTGCTCCTTGAGGATGTCAGGAAAGGATCTCCAAAACACCAAAGGTTTGGTGTCTCTAAGTCTCCACACCAAGGGTGAGGTGTGAAGATGAAATGGATGACTTAGAGAAGAAAAGATTGCTAGCTAAATCTCCATTAAGTGGCCGGCCTCTTTGTAGAGAGAAAGAGAGAAAATGTTTCACCTCTTTGCCTCAAAGAAAACCCTAATGAAAATAAAGCTATAAAGTTGCTTTTATACTTCATTACAAGTGAGTGGCAAACTTGTAATTAATCCAAGTTTGCTCCATTCACCCTAATGGCCGGCCTTACCTTGTTATTGGGCTAATTTGCCCATTTTGTTTTAGTTGTCATACAACTTAAACATAATGGGCCTTGTGGACCAAAACGCTTTTGGGCCCCGAAACCCAAAACCAACTTAAAAGCCCAATACGAACCTTTCGTAAAATTAATTAACTAATTTAATTAATCTTTGACCATTCTTCAATTAAACCATTTAATTGCATATCCATTTCATTTAATTTCTTCATTATCGCCCTTACTCGGTGTACGATCCATTAGGTTCCAATTAGCGAGGTAGTGGGCGATTGTTACTCTTAACAATCGATTGTGAATTGAAACCACATTTCAATTCTCCCTTAAAATTAGTGTTTGCTAATCATTAGGGCTTCCACAAACCATGAGTGACACCTAGCAGTATGTCATGGTTACCCAAGCTAAGTAGAAGTGGTTGGAAAACCTATCCAGTTACAATTACAATGCAATACGGTCATTCTCTAATACAATACTCTTAATCACATTGTTTGAATGATAGTTTGTTTCATGTCTACTATCCAATGTGATACTTCTCTATATGATTCAATTGAATATGATTTGGAACAAACTTCCTAAGTTATATTCATATGCTTTGGCCAAAGACTCTCGAATCATATCTTAGAGTATTCTCCTTCCTCCATGGAAGGTTAGAGATCCCTTGTTGTACATTCATATGCCTACATGAGTAGATAGCTTGACCCCAACAATGTCGTGGACACTCCAATGGAATGCCTTTGACATGATCAAAGATCAAGGACCTAACCATTAGACATCTATGATGCCTCAGGTCAAAGGACTACTTTGCATATTGCAACTATCGAGTTCTTACATGACATGTATGTTCGAACTCTCTTTTGATCGTTGTTCAGTGTACTCGATTACTCTTTCGAGCACCTGTGTTTGTCTTAGTGTCCAACACTAAATGACTTGAGACTAGTCATACTCACGCTTGAGTCAACATAACACATACTAACCTTAGTGGATTGTCAATGCCCAATTGGCAATCCTATGGCTAGGAACGTTTTAGGAATGAACATAAGAGAAAGGTCTCGATAATCCAACTCACTTAGATCACTTATCTCTTAGATCAAATACATTCCTTGGATTCCCTTATTGCTTAAACACATGATACAATAAATAGTGATTAACAATAAGCTTTGCCCTTCATTAAACATATAAACGTTTAATACAATAAGTATTCCAAAAGCTATTACATCAAATGAGTGGCTTTGTGGGCATACTTCCAACAAATGGTGCATAATGAGGAGTCCCTACCTATTGCTGAGACATTCCCCGATGAACAATTGCTGTCCATAAAGGTAAGTGAGCCTTGGTATGCCGATTTGGTAAACTTTTTGGTGTCAAAACGAATTCCAAGCACTTTCACTAGGCACCAACGTGATAAGTTAAGACATGATGCACAGTTTTAGGCATGGGATGATCCATATTTATGGAAATTTTGCCCTAATCAGATTGTACGTCGATGTGTGCATGATTCTGAATTTCCATCAATTCTAAGCTTTTGTTATACATATGCATGTGGTGGGCACTTTGGCACACAAAGAACAACACTTAAGGTGTTACAATGTGGATTCTATTGGCCTAGTATCTTTAAGGACGCTAGAACTTTTTGCTTAACTTGTGATAAATGCCAAAGAATGGGTAACATAGGTGTTAGGGATCAAATGCTGCAGGTTTCTATCCTTAATGTTGAAATTTTTTATGTTCGGGGTATTGATTTTATGGGTCCCTTCCCTTCCTCGTATGGGTTCATGTATATTTTGCTTGCGGTTGATTACGTGTCAAAGTGGGTAGAAGCAAAAGCCACTCGGACTAATGATTCTAAAATGGTTGCAGATTTTATTAAAACTAACATATTTGCAAGGTTTGGCATGCCATGTGTAATCATATGTGATGGAGGGTCTCACTTTTGCAACCGGATCATTGAGGCGTTATTGAGGAAGTAAAATGTCAACCATAAGGTTTCTACACCTTACCATCCTCAAACAAATGGCCAAGCCGAGGTGTCTAACCGAGAGATCAAGCAAATCCTAGAGAAGACCGTTGGGCCAACAAGGAAGGATTGGAGCTTACGGTTAGATGACGCATTGTGGGCATATCGTACAGCGTACAAAACACCCATTGGGATGTCCCCATTTAGGCTCATTTATGGCAAGCCATGCCATCTCCCCGTAGAATTGGAGCACAAAGCTAATTGGGCCATCAAGAAGTTCAACATGAATCTAGATGCAGCGAGAAGTCATAGAAAATTCCAATTAAATGAACTTAATGAGATAAGGCATGAGGCGTACGAGAATGCTAGCATTTACAAGGAGAAGACCAAAGCTTTCCAAGACAAAATGATTCGTGGCAAAACATTCTCCATAAGGCAGAAAGTGCTATTGTTCAATTCCCGCTTATGTTTGTTTCCGGTAAGTTACGTTCTAAGTGGATTAGATCGTTTGTTATTACTAATGTTTTTGTGTATGGTGCAGTCCAAATCCAAAGCTTGAAAACGGGACATGAATTCAAGGTGAATGGGCACCATTTAAAGCTCTATTATGAGAACTTTCAGGAGCATGCCGTGGATGACATCTCCCTGCATGGCGTGGGCTCCAATGGGGAGTGAATGTGTTATTCGTCCGACTGCACGACGTTGAAGCAAGCGCTACTTGGGAGGCAACCCATGCATTCAACAAACGAAGGCCTAGGAATCACTCCAATTCCAGATTTACGTTCCTCAAACCCTTTTCTTTGTTGTTATTTCGTTTCTGCCATGTTGAGTTGTTTAGTTGCTGTTTGTTTGTTTATGTGTTTTTGTGTGAGTGTATGCTTGAAACATTGAGGACAATGTTTGATTTAAGTGTGGGGGGTTAAACAAGTGCTTTTGATGCAAATTCGTGGGATTTTATCACCCATAACTTCCAGAGTTGTTCTTTACTGTTTTTAAGTGTTTTTAAGCTGTTTTAGAATGTTTTAGTGTGTTTTGACATAAAAATCCGAAAATCTCATAAAAATTTGAAAAATTGTTTTGAAAAACCCAAAAAGAGTTGTTTTTTAGTTGTTTTTGTGTGTTTGTTTGTGTCTTAGGGTACCTTTCAATACAATGATGAGGATTCGGTTTTTAATTGCATGACTGTTAAAGATAATTATAAACATGGATGAAAGTTGATTTACTCTTTAGTTTATGCTTGGTCGTGATTATAACTTATGAATTCACATGCAATCATAAAGGAAAAAAATCAGTTTTTGTAACATGTTTGAAGGAAGGAACTCAAATTAACGCTACAACCTTGTGAAACTTGAGCCTAAACGTTTATTTGGAGAGTTAATAATCTGTGCATTGTTGTTTTCTAAAGTCATTGCATGATCTCATTATTCTTTGCTTGGTTACTACTTAGAAGGCATTTCATCATTTAGTTCCAAATGCTAGAACTCATGCCCATTTCATTCAAAGCATGCTATTGATTTGCATAATACATATTCAAGATGAAGTTGTGTAGTGACCACCAAAGCCAAATTGCCATGTGCCCTAATTCATTATATGTTTAAGTTTAACCGCGTTGAGCCTTGTGTAGCCTATGTTCTTTGTTGACCCACATTATCCTCACCTAGCCTAGATTAGGACCATCCATACCCTTGTTCTTGAAGCATAGTAAAGCATGACTCAAGATGAATTCCTTTTGATCAATGTATTGCAGAAAACAAGTGTGGGGGAAGGGATGTGTGTGTGTGCCAAAGACTTTCATGTGGCACGGGTAGAAAAAAAGAAAAAAATTTTTTTGTGGAAAATAGAAAAAAGAAAAGAAAAGTTCTGAAAAGTGTGGAAAAGAGTGAAAAAGATGTGAAAACGAGTTCTAAAGTGTTGATTGTTGAAGATAGGGTCCAAAATATTAAATTCGGCCCTAAGTGTTGTATGACTCTTCCCTTTGTGTTTAAAAGTTGATTTATGCATTCTAAAGTGAATTCTAAGTTGCGATTTCATTACTTTGCTTGCTATTGCTTTAAGAACGTTTGTTATCCCTATCCTTCCTTTGTTAACCAATACCCCAAGCCCCGTTACAACCTTTGACTTCTATCTTGAGTGTTATGTGTTCAATTTGTGGAGTTTGAATTTGGTATGAGCATATGGTGTCACTGGTTCTCGCATCTTAGTAGTAGCATTCCATTCATGAGATCATATCTAAACATGCTTATTAACTCCAGAAATTGCTTTCTTTGTTATACATATATGTGAGCGGTCAGTTTCATGTCTACATCAATCTTCTCACATATAACTAGTATATGGTGTGTAGTTAGAAAATCTGAGTGAAAATTGGTGCATATCTAGTAAGGAATTGAACGAATTCTCTAAGGCATGTTACTACATTCAAAACATCGTTTTAATTGATTAAATGTGAACTAGTAAGTGGTAACTATGATTAAATGTGAACTAGTAAGTGGAAATCTCTGAGGCAAACGTTGGAAGGTTTAGGTTGTGTTTTGTTTGTTTTGTTTCGTTTTGTTTTCTTGAGTTCGTTTTGTTTTGCTCGAGGACTAGCAAAAGCTAAGTGTGGGGGAATTTGATAGGAGTATATTTATGCGACTTAGTGATGCGAAAATTAACTTAACACACAAATGAAACCCTCTTTTTATCAAATGTAGTAAAGTATGTAAGTAGGGATCGTTCTAGGCCGGGGATTAGGAGGGATTGCTAAATCACTTGGAAACTGACTTGAAAACGTAAAAACAAAGTTTAAAACACTAAACTAGACTCAAAGAATGCAAAACTATACTTTAAAATACTAAGATAAACAAAAAGATTCAAAACAGCAAATAAACACTCAAAACTGCCTTAAAAACACTTTCTGGGCAGTTTTGAACACCTAACACTAAATTGGACGAAATTGGGTTATGACTTGACTCAAGACACTTAAAAACACAAACTAAAGTGATTACTAACTAATCTAACACTTTGAAATAAATGGGAGATTGGTTCTTGACAAATTTGAAAACAAAACAAACTTTGTAAAACAAAACAGATTGTAAATGAATTTGAATGAAACTTATGGATGGAAGACTAGCTAGGAGGTTCTTCTCCACACATGTCACACTTGCATACAAAACGATTTCCAGTTGCTTTTCGATAAACTATGAATACTCAACGTCCCAAATTAACCTTGAATTGCACTAATTAACCCTCAGTTTTTCCACAAGTTATTGGGTTGGATGATTGCATACGACAACCCAAAACATTCCCTACAAGTTCCCTACATGAATTGCATAATAGAGATACAAGTAAGAATCATTAAGTTCTATGAAAAACATAAGCATTGACGAGGCACTCGTTACTATGATTTGCATGAAACTTATGCCAAGAATTTACTTAACGTGACTGTGACTAGCAACCTTCACTACTTGTGAATATAAGTTCATAATGATTAGGTGAAACTCCCTTATACTCTAGCGTCAAATTCATGCATGAAAATTAAGCATGCACTCTCAACCAACATACACAAATCAGTTTTTATACGAACGGATAAGTAAATTGAATTCACAACTTATGAATCACAACTGGATGTAATCAAATCATATTGTAAGCATGAACATAGTTTCGAATCACCCCCTAACTAAGAGGGGTTTAGTTCCTCATGCTCGCAATTACACAAAGATAACTTAAATTAAACATTGAAATCAAAGATAGAAAACACCTAGAAACACTCCAACACTCCCAAGGCTTGGGCATAGGCACGGCACAAGATGTTCCTTCTCCTTCCTTCCTTGCAATAGTCACGGCATAAGAGATTTAGAACAGGTTTTGGGTGGTTTTTATGGTGTAGAATGGATGGGGAATGGTATGGAAAGGTTTAGGGTTGATGGGTGGTGTGGCTAGGGGTGGTGTTTGGCTGAATTTTTAGAGAATGGTGATGGAGAGGTGCGGCTAAGGTAAGGGATCAAAATCTGTTTTCTTTGATGAATATGGGAGGTGGTATTTATAGGCTTGAGAGGGGACCACTCCATTTCCTTTGCATGTGCAGCTTGTGTGGGTGTGAGTTGTCATGTTTCCCTTTTACATTTATACACACATGCTTCATCATTTCAACCACAAAACACACCAATTTTCTGCCCATGCCATGTGCTTTTCTTCCACTTTGCATGTGGGTTTGCTACCATATTTCTTTGCTTTGCCATTACACTTGCACACATACATGTTCTTTGCATCATTTCAACCACAAAACACACACATTTTCTGCCATGTTTCTCCTTTACATTTACACATACACATGCTTCATCATTTCAACCACAAAACACACACAATTTCTGCCCATGTCGTGTGCTCCCATGTGTGTGCTGCAACATTCTTTTCTTTGCCATGTGTTTGCTTCTTGGAGTAGGAATCCTTCGTTGATTAGGAAACCTACTTCCTTCAAGTCTTCAATTCATCCATTCCTTTTGCTTCAAGCATGTGATCACCATTCCAAGCTCAATTTTGCTTTAAAAGGCTCCAAAATGCATCATCTTGCATCCATTGACCTTAAAACCTGAAAACACACAAAAGTGACTTTAAACACTAAAATAACTAAAGAAACACAATGTAAAAGCATGAGAACAAGCCAATTAAGTCGCATAAATATGCTCCTATCAATGACCTTCGTCAGGCATTCCTACGTATGCACCGACACAATTTGAAAATGAATCCTGCCAAATGTGGTATTGAGGTATTGAGGTAGACGACAACAAGGCTTGCGCAATCATTAATGCTCTACCACCGACGACTAAGAAACAATTACAGTTGTTGCTCGGCAAGATCAACTTTCTCCGCCAATTCATTGCTAACTCGGCCAAGAAAATGAAAACCTTTTCCACACTTTTGAAACTCAAGGACTTCGACACCTTCGAATGGCGTGCCAAGCACCAAGAGGCATTCACGCAGATCAAAGTCTCTCTAATAACTTCATTAAGTTGTCATACAACTTAAGTTAATGGACTTGACGTTCAAAGCCCATTGGGCCTTAAGGTCCAAAACTATCCCGAGGTCTTTAACGAACGTATTTGTTTGCTTAATTAACATGTTAATTAATCCTTGCCATATATAATTAAACCATTTAATTATTCTTACTCATTTCCATTGTTTCTTCAATCTCCACCTTACACGGTGTACGATCCATTAGGTTCCTTTTAGCGAGGCAGTGGGCGATTAAAACCATTTCAAATCGATTGTGAATTTGAAACTTACTTTCAATTCTCCCTTTAGTGATTATACACGTTTAGGGCTTCCACAAACCATGAGTGACACCTAGCAGCATATCATGGTTACCCAAGCTAATGAGAAGAAGTGGAGAACCTATTCAGTTTAGGACTACAAATGCAATACGGTCTTTCTCTAATACAATACTCTTGACCACATTGTTTGGTTTGATAGTTTATTTATTCATGTCTACTATCCAATGTGATTCGTGTGCTTATATGATTACCTTGAATGTGATTTGGAACGACTTCCTAAATCTCATTCATACTCTGGTGCCAGAGATTCTAAATCATATCATAGAGTATTCTCCCTCAAACGGTTTGAAGGTTAGAGATCCCTTGTTGCGCATTCACTTGTCTCCATGGCTAAGTGGCTTAACCCCAACGATGCCGTGGACACCCCGATGGGGTGACTTTGACATAATCAAAGATCAAGGACTTAACCACAAGACAACTGTGATGCCTCAGGTCAAAGGACTACTTTGCATTATCCCAACCATGAGTTCTCATGTGACATGAATATGAGAACTCTTCGTTGATCATGTTCAGTGAACTCATTCTCTATTGAGCACCTACGTACTTGTCTTGATGTCACACACACCAATGACTCGAGACTAGTCACTCTCCCTGAGAGAAGACACAGGACGTACTGATCTTAACGGACTGTCAATGCCCAATTGGCAATCCTATGATTAGGTGTTGGAAGTATGCCCACAAAGCCACTCATTTGATGTAATAGCTTTTTGGAATACTTATTGTATTAAACTTTTATATGTTTAATGAAGGGCAAAGCTTATTGTTAATCACTATTTATTGTATCATGTGTTTAAGCAATAAGGGAATCCAAGGAATGTATTTGTTCTAAGAGAGAAGTGATCAAATGAGTTAGATTATCGAGACCTATCTCTTATGTTCATTCCTAAAACGTTCCTAGCCATAGGATTGCCAGTTGGGCATTGACAATCCGCTAAGGTTAGTATGTGTTATGTTGACTCAAACGTGAGTATGAACTAGTCTCAAGTCATTTGGTGTTGGACACTGAGACAAACACATAGGTGCTCGAAAGAGTAATCGAGTACACTGAACGTCGATCAAAAGAGAGTTCGAACATACATGTCATGTATGAACTCTAAAGTTGCAATATGCAAAGTAGTCCTTTGACCTGAAGCATCATAGATGTCTAATGGTTAGGTCCTTGATCTTTGATCATGTCAATGGCATTCCTTCGGATTGTCCACGGCATTGTTGGGGTCAAGCTATCTAGTCATGTAGGCATATGAATGCACAACAAGGGATCTCTAACCTTCCATGGTGGAAGGAGAATACTCTAAGATATGATTCTAAAGTCTTTGGCCAAAGCATATGAATATGACTTAGGAAGTTTGTTCCAAATCATATTCAAAGGAGTCATATAGGAAAGTATCACATTGGATAGTAGACATGAAACAAACTATCACTTAAACAATGTGATTAAGAGTATTGTATTAGAGAATGACCGTATTGCATTGTAGTTGTAACTGGATAGGTTCTCCAACCAATTCTACTCAGCTTGGGTAACCATGATATGCTGCTAGGTGTCACTCATGGTTTGTGGAAGCCCTGAAGATTAGCAAACACTAATCTTAAGGGAGAATTGAAATGTGGTTTCAATTCACAATCGATCGTTAAGAGTAACATCGCCCACTGCCTCGCTAATTGGAACCTAATGGATCGCACACCACATAAGGATGTTAGTGAAGAAATTATATGAAATGGATAAGCAATTAAATGGTTTAATTGAAGAATGGTCAAGATTAATTAATTAGTTAATTAATTATACGAAAAGTTCGTATTGGGCTTATAAGTTGGTTTTGGGTTTCGGGGCCCAAAAGTGTTTTGGTCCACAAGGCCCATTATGTTTAAGTTGTATGACAACTAAAACAAAATGGGCAAATTAGCCCAATAACAAGGAGAGGCCGGCCATTAGGGTGAATGGGCAAGCTTGCTTAATTACAAGTTTGCCACTCACCAAAGAAAATGTTATAAAAGGAACTTTATAGCAATTTTCTCATTAGGGTTTTCTAATAGAAATTGGGTGAAACATTTTCTCTCTTTTTCTACATAGAGGCCGGCCACTTAGAGGATTTTTACTAGCATCTAAAATCTCTCTAAGTCATCCATATCATCTTCACAATATACAACCTTGGTGAAGAGACTTAGAGACATCAAGCTTTTGATGTTTTTGGAGAACAAATCCTTTTTCCTCTAATCATCAAAGGAGCACTAAAGGGAGGAAAACACAAGGAGGATTCAAGGAGCTTGGAGGTGACTTGAAGGCCCTCCACTTGGGTGAATCCCTTGTGTAAACAAGGATGAGCTTCAAGGGTAAAGAATCACTAAATCTTTACTTCTCTTTAATTTTGTTAAAGAGTTTATTTTGGTTCACCATATACTAGGCTTTGAAAGTCATGGGTTTTATGAATTGTTTTTGGATGCATGTCTACTTTAAAGTGTTGATAGCTTGCATGTGTATTCAAATGTTCATACTTGTTCTTAGCTAGGACAAATTTTTTCCTTCATTAGGAATGTTTAGGATGTGTCTACGAAAGAATAGTCTCATGAATCTAACTTCTTTAGATCGTATTCTTCCAATCACCTATTCCTTGGACTTATCGTTTAAGCATATAACATTTATATGAGACAGCTCAAACAATAATCTTTGCCCTTTATATTTAAACTAGATTAGTTTAACATGTGAAATGTCCGTAAAGTATCATCACATGATTGGTTTTAGGGCATATTTCCAACAGACGCCGGATGAGAATAGGCCATTTTGTACCTTAGCCGGAACCTCAACCCACCAGAGATTAATTACTCTGTTGTCGAGAAGCTCTGCCTTGCTTTATTTTTCTCCGCGTCAAAACTCAAACATTACATGCTCCCGTTAGTCACTCAGGTCATCGCCTAGACCGATGTCATTCGTTACATGCTCACTCGGCCGATCGTAAAGGGCCGAATTGGCAAATGGACGATGGCCCTCTCTGAATTCAGCCTGCAATATGTACCCCAGAAAGCTGTCAAAGGTCATGCTCTCACCGATTTTTTGGCCCACCACCCTTCCCCGTACGAATTCGGGGGCACTGCTATTGACATCGGACTACTACAAACACATGATAATTACTGGATGATGTACTTTAATGGGTCCAGTACTTTAGTCTCGGCTGGCATTAGGATCGTCATTCAGTCCCCTACTCATAAACGTTGGTATTTTTCTCTCAAGCTCGATTTTAATTGTACAAATAATCAGGCCGAATACGAAGCCCTTGTTATCGACCTCAGCGTGCTACACGATTTGCGGGTAACTCGTGTCCTTGTGCTGACTCTGAACTTGTCATTAATCAACTCAGCGGGACTTTTCGTTGCATAAGTTGTACTCTGGCACCTTACCACATGGTTGCCAGCTATTTGGTCGAATCCTTATACATAATCACTTTCTAACACATTTCACGAGTTCATAACACTGACGCCGATGAATTGGCTCAAACAGCCTCTGGAGCCCAACTCATGAGGGCAAATTAGGCCGAGAAATACCTGTGTTATGACAAGTACATTCGGCCTTGATTAATCAACAAGTTCTCCAAGAAGATTGCGTGATCCATACACGAGTCATGTCTTTGTCGTCGTTGTTAGAACGTAAGGACATTATCGAGGTGTGTGCCGTCAAAGCATTACCAGACAATTGGAGAAGGATGATTATGCGATATATTAATAACCCCAACAAAAAACACGACCGACGGATAAGGGTTCATGCCACAAACTACGTATTATATCAGAATGAGCTGTATTGAAAAAGTGAGGATGGGTTATTGTTGCTGTGCCTTGGCCCACAAGAAGCTACTCAAACGATGGCAGAAGTACACGAAGGAATTTATGGAGCCCACCAATTTGGATGAAAAATGCATTGCTACATCGACATCACGATTATTTCTGGCCGAGTATTTTGAAGGATTGTATTGAGTACGCAAAAGGTTGTGTACAGTGTCAAATCCATGGGCCTATATAGAGAGAATCAGTCGAATCAATACATTCGGTCACCAAACCATGACCATTTCGAGGATGGGCCATGGATGTTATCGATAAAATCAAAGTGTGTTTACTTGTGCGGTAAGGAAGGAAGAGTGATTAGGAAGGTGCGGCATCCTCTTAGAGCAAGGAATTAGGCATCCCAAAGTGTTTAAGACTCATTCTTTGTAGCTGAAACATTTGTGCACTGAGATTAGGAAACTTTGACTTGGTCAATCCATCTTCTTCTTAGATTCCTTTTTCCCCCTTGACTTGAATTACTTCTTCTTCCTCTCTTTGGCAGGTTCCTAGCTTCTTTAAGTCTTCAATTTCATCCATCTATATTACTCCAAGAATAAGCTATTCAATTCATTCCCAAAACTGCTCTAAAATGCTCCAAAATGCACTTTCTTGCCTCCTTAGCCGTTTGGACCTAGAAACACACAAAAATAGCTTAAAATACTAAAATAACTAAGAAATAACAACATAAACGCATAAGAACAAGCTAACTAAGTCGCATAAATATGGTCCTATCAATCTTGATAACCCCAGGTATTGACATTCTCCCAACCTCTTTGTGGACGTTGATTTGCTTGATATTCTTGCTATAAGACGCACCAAATGTAGGGACACTTTGCCTTGTGGTCCTTTCGGTATACTGCGACAATTGAGAAGTAAGATTCGCTATTTGAGCTTGAATGTTAGCAATTGCCATATCTTGCTTTTCTAGTACCTAAAATCAAAGAAAGAAAACTAAATCAAATATCAAAAGTAAAAGACATGAACAGAAACAAAGGGAGATTAGCAATTTTGTTAATCCCCGGCAACGGCGCCAAAATTTGATGTGAAAATTAACTTGACACACAAATTAAACCTATTGATGACAATTGTAGCAAAGATGTAAGTAGGGATCTTTCTAGATCGGGGATTAACTAGGGATGCTAAGCTACACAAATAAGACTCAAAAACACTAAACTAGACTCTATAGACTCAAAACTGACTTAAAACACTCAAAACAACAACAAACAATAAAAAAGACTCAATTCTAGACCTAACAAGTGATTTTGACGAAAATAAAACTTAACTTCACTCAAAAGACTAAAAGAAAACATATTATGACTCAACTAACAAGACTTAATGAATGGGGGATTGTTTTTGACGAGTTTAAAACTTAAAACAGAAACTTTGCATAAAACACTTTATAAAAATGAGTTTGGTGATGACAACACCCCAAGTTAACCATGATAGCACAAATTAACCATCAGATTTTCCTTATTTTATTGAATTGGAGGGGATACGCATCATAACCAAATTATCCTTCTCAAGTCCCCTAACTATGAAAAGCATGATAGAAAACATATCAAAGGTCATTAAGTTCTTTGAAAATCATATGCATTGACGGGCCATTCGTAACTATGAAAAGCATGATACTCCTGCCAAGGATTTACTTAACACAATCATGACTAGTGACTTTTACTACTTGTGAATATAAGTTCATAACGATTAGGTGAAACTCCCTTATACTCTAGCATCAAGTTCATGCATGCAAATTAAGTGTCGACCCTCAATCAACATACATAAACAAGTTTTAATAACTCAGATAAGCAAATCACATTCAAGACTCAAGAAACAATAACTAGATGTAATCAATTCATATAAAGCATATAATCATGGCTTCAAATTCACCTCTAACTAAAAAGAAATTAGTTCCTCATATCTTTAAAAACATTAAACCAAATTAAAACAAACATTGAACTAAAACTAAGGATACAATACACCTAGGAATGTCCAGCAATCTAAGTTTGAATGGCAGGGCATGACTCCAATGGTCTCCTCTCCTTCCTTCCTTGCAAATCTGTGCACAAGTATGTTTTTTTTTTTTTTGATGTTTTGTCACTTGTATGTGTGGTGCACAAAATTGTGGTGGATGGTGTGGTGATTTGATGGTAGAGGGTGGTGTTCTGAATGAATGCTGCAGTAATTATATTTATAGGGAAAAAAGGCACGGCCTAGGTAGCATTGGAAAAGGATTGGCACTCCAAAGTGGAATGGGTTAAAACAATTAGAAACCAAGAGAAATTAGGATGACACATCAAAAACCATCAGGAACAAGGATATAGGGTGCATCACAACTAGGAAAAGGGGTTCTAGAAAGGGTTGGGGCGCCACTTTTGTAGGGAGAGGAGATAAGGCTTCTAGAATATGAAATATGTATTTTAAATGCATAATTATCCCTTATAAATGGCTGGAATTAAGGCACAAGCTGATTTGGATAAGATAAGGTTGGATAATGCTAGATTAGGAAAGGATAAGATAAGATAAGGTTAGTTTGGATAAGATAAGGTTGAATAAGATTTTGGATAATAGCTCATTCATTTGAGCTGATTCCTTATCTTCTTTGTCTTAGATTTATTTTCTTCATCTTTTCAGCACATTCCTGGCCTCTTGAACTTCAAATTCATCCATCCATCTTGCTCCACTCATAAGTTATCCATTTGATGCCCAAAACTACCTCAAAATGCTCCAAATTGCACTTTCTTGCCAACTTTGTCATATGGACCTACAAATACATGAAAATAGCTTAAAACACTATAATAAGTAGGAACTAGCTATGAAAATGCAAGAAAACAAGCGAACTAAGTCGCATAAATATGCTCCTATCAAATTCCCCCACACTTAGCTTTTGCTAGTCCTCGAGCAAAGCAAACAAAACATAACCTAGACCTTCCAACATTCGCCTCAGGGATTTCCAATGGAATATGACACATTAAAAATCACTACGCACATAGATTTTTGTTATCCCTACCCTCGAGTGCATACTTAATCATAGTCACCACTCACTAGCTCGCATTTAATTAAAACATGGTTTTGATGTAGTAACATGCCTTAGAGAATTCCCTCAATTCCTCTCCGGATATACACTCTATTTTCACACTAATTTTCGAACTACACTCCCTATACTAGGTATATGTGAGAAGATTGATGTAAATATGAAAACTAATACTCACATATGTTATAATCAAATAAGGCACTTTCGGGAATTATTAATGCATGTATATATATGATCTCATGAATGGAATGCCACTACTTAGACGCGAGAACCAGGGATACCATATGCTCATACCAATCCCAAACTCCACATATTGAAACACACAACAACCAATATAGAAGTCTAAGAGTTGTAATAGGACTAAGGGTATTGGCTAACAAAGAAAGATAAGGATAAACAAAGGTTCTTAAAGCAATAGTAAGCAAATCAATGAAATCAACTTAGAATTCACTCTTGAATGCAACAAATAACTTGAAACACTAAGGGGATTTCTTACAACTTAGGGTCATATTCAAACTTTTTTGACCCTTCCTTAAACAAACAATACTTGTGAGCTTATTCTCACTTATTTCACAACTCTATTTTTTTTTCTTTCTTTTTTCTTCTTTTCACGTTTTTTCTCTTTTTTTTCTTCTTTTTTTTTTTCTACCCGTATACATATCTTTCCCCCACACTTGATTTCTGCACTATGTTTTATCAAAAGGAATTCCATCTAAGTAATGCTCCACTATACTTTAAGAACAAGGGTGTGAATAGTCCTATTCTAAGCTAGGTTGGAATAATGTGGCAAACAACGAAAATAGGCTAAATAAGGCTCAAAGGGTGTAAACCTACAATACATACGCAAGGGATTAAGGCTTTTTGTCTCTGGTAGTAACTACTAAATAACTTCATCTTGTTATATGTTATGCACTCAATTTTAAGTTTTGAATGAAACTGGCATGAGTTCTAATATTTGGAACTAAAGTGATAAAACGCATTCTAAGTAGCAACCAAGCAAAGAATAATGAGATCATGCAACAACTTTAGAAAACAAGAAATCACAGATTAATAACTCTCCAAATAAAGTTTAGGCTCAAGTCTCTCAGGGTTGTAGTGTTAGTTTGAGTTCTTTCCTTCAAGCATGTTACAAAAACTGACCAAGCATAAACCAAAAAGCATATCAAACTTCCACCCATGTTTGTAACTTTCTTTACCAGTCATGCAATTAAAAACCAAATCCTTATCATTGTGTTCGAAGGTACCCTAAGACACAAACACACAAAAACGACTCTTTTTGGGTTTTTCAAAACTTTTTCTATTTTTTCTCAAATTTTCGTATTTTCCTTTCAAAACACACTAAAACACTTCAAAACACACTAAAAACACTTAAAAATAGTGAGAAACAACTTTAGTGGTGCTAGGTGATAAAAACCCATGAATTTTCAATAAAAACACTTGTTTACCCCCCCAACACTTAACCAAACATTGTCCTCAATGTTTTAAACATAAACTCACACATAAGCAAGCAAACAACACAACTAACAAACACGACAATTATGGAAAAGTAAAAGCAATAAATAATAGAGTTTTAAGAATGCAAATCTGGTTATGGAGTCAGAGCTTCCAAGGTCTTCTTTATTTGAACACATGGGTTGCCTCCCAAGAAGTGCTTGCTTTAACATCTTCCAACCGGACGATACTTCCATTCAAACTCCCCTAAGTCCCACGGCATGGAATTGATCTTTGAATGAGAGGTGATACTTGAAATGATCGGGTAATGGTTTAAATTCTAAAGTGGGTGCCTGAATCATTAACAACATATTAGTATAAAACAAAACTGAAATTCGGGGCGGTGGCTTACCTGTGTGCTCCAACATGAACTCAAGAATAAACACCCCTTTGAAAGTTGTAGGACTAGAAAATTCAACCAGATTTGGTGTTGTGAGAGTTATGACTTGTCCCGTGTCATAAAATCCAACTTCTTTAGGAATTGTCGTCTCAAGTATATCCTCTTTGATGAATTCTAGACATTCCCCATCCACTTCTTGCTCTTGATTCTTTGGAAAGGTTTCGAAGATGCCTTTCTCACCCTCTTCTTCCTTGGATTGCATAATCCTACAAGGAATAAGGACATTTGGTGGAATGGGGTCAAGATGAATGGAATTTGGGCTTACCTTGGTTATAGTGGACGGCATAGAGGGCATATGGGGCGGCGACAAGGGTGTTGGTACTAGGATAGGATGCGGCAAGGGTGGTTCTTGCCTTGCCGTGGCCTTGTTATCCTCTTCTTCTTATTCGAGTAGTAGCTGGTCATCCATGTTTTGGCTTGGTTTGGACGTCTTGGGTTCATCTCCAACCTCCATGCCACTTTTCAAAGTGATGCTTCAGCAATTTCAACAGTTAAGTCAGATAGTTCACTTTGTTCTTGTATTTGCCCCATGAATTCCACAATCTCTCGCATTTGATTCTTCAATTTACTCATCACTTGGGCTTGATTTGCTATTCGATTATTTTGATTTTGTAATTCCTGCGATACAGAAGTTAGTAATTGAATAGCTTGATCATTATTAAATAGCAAACCTGAATTTGGTTGGGCATATTGTTGTGGGGGAGGTTGTGGTGATGCACATGGCGTTGTATATAACCCTTCATATGGCTGCCAGTATTCTCCTTGTTGAGCCTCCTTGGCTTGATTTTGTCAGCCCTATGCCAAAGAAATTAATTCTTCAAGAATTTGACCATAATCTATTGATGAACCTGAGTTTGGTCGGGCATATTGTATATGAGGTTGTGGTGGCTGCACAGGACTTGAATAGAACTCCTCATATGGTTGCCAATATCCTTTGTGTTGAACTTGTTGAGATTCCCACCACATAGAGTTTGATTGATCACTCCAATCGGGATTGTACATGTTGGAAACAAATTTTTCCCTTATTGATTATGATCTTTGATGCGAACTATATAAGCACACAAATTAAACCCTCTTATTGACAATTGTAGTAAAGATGTAAGTAGGGATCGTTCTGGACCGGGGATTAGGAAGGATTGCTAATCTATGCTAAACTGACTTTAAAACACAAAACTAGGCTTGAAAACACTTAACTAGACTCAAACAACTCAAAACTAACTAGAGTGACTCAAAACAGCTTAAAACAACTAAATAGACTTGAACTAAACCCTAGGAAGTGATTTGGACGAAAATTGGTTTTACCTTGACTCAAAACACTTAAAAACACTAACTAAAACAATTTCTAACTAATATGACTCAACAAAGTAAAGGGGGGAGTTGGTTTTGACGAATTTGAAACAAATAAACAAATTGTAAAACTAAACAGATTGTAAAACGAATTTTGGGAAATAAGATGGTTGATGGATTAGCTAGAGGTCTATTATTCACACATGACATACTTGTACATGAATTGATTTCCAATTGCTTTTCAATAAACTATGAAGCTCAACACCCCTGATTAACCGTGATGCACTAATTAACCCTTAGATTTTCCTTTACTCATTGGATTGGATGAATACATGCGACAACCCAAATCATTCTCCAAAGGTCCCCTACATGAATGCATAATAAGGATACAACCAGAGATCATTACGTTCTATGAAAATCATAAGTGTTGACAAGACATTCATAACTATGAATGCATGATACGTTTGCCAAGAATTCAATTAACGCGATTGTGACTAGCAACCTTCACTACTCGTGAATATAAATTTGTAATGATTATGTGAAACTCATTTATATTCTAGCATGAAATTCATGCATGAAAACTAAGTATGCATCCCTAATCAACATACAAGAATCAGTTTTAAAGAAAACAGTTAATTGAATTGCATTCATAACTTATCAATTCACAGTTGGAAGAAATCAATTCATATCTCAAGGATGTTCATGGCTTCAAACTTCCCCCTAGCTAAGTAAGGGTTTAGCCACTCATGTTCACAGCAAAACGAAAGAAAAAGAAATTAAACATTGTAAATATAGAACGAATTACACCTAGAATGCACCAACAATCAAGCTCGAACAATCAAGCTCGAACATTCAAGCTCAAACATTGTAAATATAGAACGAATTACACCTAAAATTACACCTAGAATGCACCAACAATGAAGTGTATGAGATGTATTTAGGGCTCAGGAATGTGTTTTAGGTTGAATGGGGTTGCAGCTAGATGTGTATGGAAATGGTTGATTGTGTAGAATGGTCAATGAGAGCAAGAGAATGCGGCTTGGGTGTTTATTTAAAGACTTTAGGGTCTTTAGGGCCAGGAAATAATTTAGGTAACAGAAATTAAACCAAAACTTAAAGGGAAATAGGAATTAAAGTTAGAATCCTAAGGAAAAAGGGATGTAGGGTGCGGCAAGGACTGAAAATAAAGGGAAAAGAATTTTCCTATGCGGCAAGGGAAGAGAATGAGTTTTCCTTGCTGATTTGGGTCCTAAATTAAAAGGGAATGTGTTTACTTGTGCGGCAAGGAAGGGAGAGTGATGAGGAAGGTGCGGCATCCTCCTAGAGCAAGGAATTAGTCATCCCAAAGTGTTTGAGACTCCTTCTTTGTAGCTGAAACCTTTGTGGACTGAGATTAGGAAACTTTGACTTGGTCAATCCATCTTCTTCTTGGATTCCTTTTTCCCCCTTGACTTGAATTACTTCTTCTTCCTCTCTTTGGCAGGTTCCTAGCTTCCTTAAGTCTTCAATTTCGTCCATTTATATTACTCCAAGCATAAGCTATTCAATTCATGCCCAAAACTGCTCCAAAAGGCTCTAAAATGCACTTTCTTTGCTCCTTAGCCCTTTGGACCTAGAAACACAAAAATAGATTAAAATACTAAAATAACTAAGAAATAACAACATAAATGCATAAGAACAAGCTAACTAAGTCTCATAAATATGCTCCTATCAAATTCCCCCACACTTCGATTTTACTAGTCCTCGAGCAAAACATACAATCTAAACCTTCCAACATTTATCTCAGGGATTTCCAAGGAAACATGACATGCCAAAGATCACTACTCACATGAATTTAAGCAATCCTTACCCTTGAGCATACTTAATCATAGTCACCATTCACTAGCTCACATTTAATCAATTAAAACAACATTTTGAATGTAGTAACATGCCTTAGAGAATTCCCCCAATTCCTTACTAGATATGCACTCAATTTTCACTCAGATTTTCTGACTACACACCCTATACTAGGTATATGTGAGAAGATTGATGTAAACATGACAACTAGTACTCACATATGTTAATGAAAGCAATTTTCTGGAATTATTAATGCATGTATATATATGATCTCATGAACAGAATGCCACTACTTTGAAGCGAGAACCAAGGATTCCATATGCTCATACCAATTCCAAACTCCACATATTGAAACACACAACACTCAAGATGGAAGTCAAGGGTTGTAATGTGGTTAAGGTATTGGCTAACAAAGAAAGGTAAGGGTAAACAAACGTTCTTAAAGCAATAGTGAGCAAAGGAATGATTTTGACACTTAGAATTCACTTTTGTATGTAAAAATCAACTTTTGTTGCATGAACTTCCCCTTTGTGTTTAAGTAGATTTTTACAAACAAAAAGTGAATTCTAAGTGTCAAAATCATTACTTTGCTCACTATTGCTTTAAGAACGTTTGTTTACCTTTACCTTTCTTTGTTAGCCAACACCTTTAACCCAATTACAACCCGTGACTTCCATCTTGAGTGTTATGTGTTTCAATATGTGGAGTTTGAAATTGGTATGAGCATATGATATCACTGGTTCTCGCTTCTAAGTAGTAGCATTCCATTCATGAGATCATATATATACATGAATTAATAATTCCAAAAATTGCTTCTTTGTTGAAAAACATATGTGAGTACTAGTTTTCATGTTTACATCAATCTTCTCACATATACCTAGTATAGGGAATGTAGTCAGAAATTCTTGTGTGAAAATAAGAGTGCATCTAGTAAGGAATTGAGGGAATTCTCTAAGGCATGTTACTACAAAATGTTGTGTTAATTGATTAAATGTGAGCTAGTTGATAGGAGCATATTTATGCGACTTAGTTAGCTTGTTTTCTTGAACTTTTATAGTTAGTTTGTGGTTATTATAGTGTTTTAAGCTATTTTCGTGTGTTTGTAGGTCCAAATGACAAAGTATGCAAGAAGGTGTAATTTGGAGCCTTTTGGAGCAGTTTTGAGCATAAAATGGATATCACATGCTTGGAGTCAAATGGATGGACAAAATTGAAGATCAAAGGAGGTAAGAAATGAAGAAATGAACATGAAGAACAAAGAGTTCAGAATTGGAAGCCAAAGTTTCTAAAGTTGGAGGTTTCCATTCTTGAAAGTTTCTATTCTTGGATTGGAAGTTTCCTAATCTTTTTTTCACCTTGGTTCCAACCCTTGCCGCACCTCTCAAGCTTCTTCCCTCTTGGATTCTGAATTGTTAGGCCCTTTTCCTTGTGGATTTGGGTTCTACAAATCCTTTTCTTTGTTGATTTAAACCCTAAACCGAATCCTTAGGCCCTAAGCCTTAAAATCTGCTAAGTTTAAACCCTAATCTATCTCCCCTAGGGTTGTGTCGCACCTAACACTTCTAGAAGCCTAAAAATCTACACAAACCCTAGTTCTTTTCTCCCTTAGATGGGCCAAGCCTTTTATCTCCAAAACCCTAACCTTTTCCCATCAGATTTTGTGAAAACCCTAGCTTTGCCGTGCCTATATATATGTGTTTTTAAAGCCTAAATTCGTCACCACCCTTCACACCATTCAGAAACACCTTGCCGCAACCCTAATCACCATTCTACATCACAAAACACCATCCTACATCCATATACATCTCTGCCGCACCTTTTGGAGAAGAAGGAGAGCCTTGTCGTGCATTCCATTGATGAAGGAGGGCCTTGTGTGCAAGCCATATGCATCCTTGGGAGTTTTAAGAGTTCTTTCTTCCCTCGTTTCAGTTTCGATGTTTATTTTAATTTGCTTTTCAATTGCTATGAACATGTGGAACTAAACTCTTATTAGTTAGTGGTGAATTTGAAGCCATGGACATATGTTAATATGAATTGATTCCTTTTAGTTATTGTTTCGTAAAACATGAATGCGATTTACTTATCTATTTGATTGATAACTTATTCTTGTGTGTTAATTAAGGAGGCCTACTTAGTTTGCATGCTTGAATCTGATGCTAAATTATAAGGGACTTTCACCTAATCGTTAGAAACTTAGAATTACAAGTAGTGGAGATTGTTAGTCACAATCGTGTTAAGTAGATTCTTGGCAAAAGTATCATGCAGTTCATAGTTATAATTGCCTTGTCAATGCTTATGATTTCCATGGGATTTAATGATCTTTGAATGTATCTCTATCATGTTGTTCATATAGGGAACTTGAGAAGAATAATTTGGGTTGTTGCATGCATTCATCCAATTCAATGAATTTAGGGAAATCTGATAGTTAATTTGTGCATTCACGATTAATTTGGGGCATTGTCGTTCATGGTTTAAAGAAACAATACTGGAAATTGATTTATGTTGCATATGTTCATGTATGGAGAAGGATCCTCTAACTATCTTTTCACCCTTGAATTCATCTCAATTTCGTTTTAGTTTACTTTGATTTGCAATCTGTTTAGTTTTAATTCAATTTCGTCATAAATCAAACACCCTTTTCTGTTTTATGTTATTAGGTCAGAATCTGTCCTAATTAGGTTCTTTAGAGTGTTTTGAGTCAATATAGGTTAGGTTTAGTCCATAAACATTGTTTGGGTCTTAGTTTAGTCTTAAATTCGTCCAGTTTCATCTCTAGAATCTGTTTTGAGTCTAATTGTTAGTATTGTGTTGTTTTGAGTCTTTTAAGTGTTTTCTGAGTTAGTTAAGTTACAATCTGTTTTCTTTTAATCTTTTGAGTCAAAGTAAGTTTTAATTTCGTCTAAATCACTTGTTAGGTTTAGAATTGAGTCAATTTCACTTAGTTTTGCAGATTTGAGTGTCTTAGGTCAGTTTAGAGTCTATAGAGTCTATTCTTGTGTTTTTAAGTCTAGTTTAGTGTTTTAGAGTTTAATTTGAGTAGATTAGTAGCCCTAGTTAATCCCCGGTTTAGAACGATCCCTACTTACATCTTTGCTACAATTGTCATCAATAGGGTTTAATTTGTTTGTCAGGTAATTTTCACATCACTAGTGAATGGTGACTATGATTAAGTATGCTCGAGGGTAAGGATTGCTTAAATCTATATGAGTGGTGATCTTTGGCATGTCATGTTTCATTAAAAATCCCTGAGGCAAATGTTGGAAGGTCTAGGCTATGTTTTGTTTGTTTCATTTGTTTTGTTTTGCTCGAGGACTAGCAAAAGCTAAGTGTGGGGGAATTTGATAGGAGCATATTTATGCGACTTAGTTAGCTTGTTCTTGTGCATTTATGTTGTTATTTCTTAGTTGAATTAGTATTTCAAGCCATTTTCGTGTGGTTGTAGGTACAAAGGGTTAAAGAGGCAAAGAAGTGCATTTTGGTGCCTTTTGGAGCAGTTTTGGGCATGGAATGGATATCACATGCATGGAGCAAAGTGGGTGGACGAAATTAAAGATCTAAAGAAGCTAGGAATGTGCCAAGGAGAGGAAGAAATTAAATTGAGGACCAAGGAAGACAAGGAAACCATTAATAATAAGGAAAGACTAGTTAAACTTGCCTTATCTTGTCATTACCTTTCCTAATCCTAAATTACCAAAGATTTAGTCACACGAAGGGTTCCTAAATACTTTGGGACATTTCATTACATGTTCTACAAGTCTTAAACTTGCCCTAAAAGTCCAAGCCATACCATCCTTCACCATTTCTCTTCCTTGCCGTGCAAGGGAGCCATCCCTTTCCTATTTTCTGCCATAAATCACTCCAATTTCTACCCATGCCATGCACATTCATCCTTGTTCCCTCCTTGCACCCATTTGCTACACCATTCCACTTCCTTTCCTTTGTCTACCATGTGCACAATATCCTTTCACCTCTTTGCACTCATTGATTCACCACTTACTCACCTTTCCACCCATGCCATGCATAATCGCCCTTGTCCCCTTCATGCACCAGATTTCTTGCACTCATTTCATGCACCATTACACTCATTATCCCTCCTTGTTGTTGAAGGAAATATTTTGTCCTAGCTAAGAATATGTGAGAATATTTGAACACATATGCAAACTATTAACACATTAAAGTAGGCATGCATTAAAAAACAATTCTAAAACCCATGACTTTCAAAGCCTAGTGAATGGTGAACCATGAGACTCTTTAACTACATTAAAGAGAAGGAAGGATTTAGAGATTCATTACCCTTGAAGCTCATCCTTGTTTACACAAGGGATTCACCCAAGTGGAGGGCCTTCAAGTCACCTCCTAGCTCCTTGGATCTTCCTTGTGATTTTCTTCCTTTTGATGCTCCTTTGCTCCTTGAGGATGTGAGGAAAGGATCTCCAAAACACCAAAGGTTTGGTGTCTCTAAGTCTCCACACCAAGGATGAGGTGTGAAGATGAAATGGATGACTTAGAGAAGAAAAGATTGCTAGCTAAATCTTCCCTATGTGGCCGGCCTCTTTGTAGAGAAAAAGAGAGAAAGTGTTTCACCTATTTTCTTCAAGAAAACCCTAATGAGAAAATAGCTATAAAGTTAACTTTATACTACATCACATTTGAGTGGCAAACTTGTAATTAATTCAAGTTTGCATCCACTCTCCCTTATGGCCGGCCTTGTCTTTGTTATTGGGCTAATTGCCCATTTTGTTTTAGTTGTCATACAACTTAAACATAATGGGCTTTGTGGACCAAAACACTTTTGGGCCCTGAAACCCAAAACCAACTTAAAAGCCCAATACGAACCTTTCGTAAAATTAATTAACTAATTAATTAATCTTGACCATTTTCAATTAAACCATTTAATTGCATATCCATTTCATTTATATTTCTTCACTTTCATCCTTACTCGATGTACGATCCATTAGGTTCCAATTAGCGAGGCAGTGGGCGATTGTTACTCTTAACGATCGATTATGAATTGAAACTACATTTCAATTCTCCCTTTGATTAAGATTAGTGTTTGCTAATCTTCAGGGCTTCCACAAACCATGAGTGACACCTAGCAGCATGTCATGGTTACCCAAGCTAAGTAGAAGTAGTTGGAGAATCTATCCAGTTACAACTACAACGCAATACGGTCATTCTCTAATACAATACTCTTAATCACATTGTTTGAGTGATAGTTTGTTTCATGTCTACTATCCAATGTGATACTTCTCTATATGATTCAATTGAATATGATTTGGAACAAACTTCCTAAGTCATATTCATATGCTTTGGCCAAAGACTCTCGAATCATATCTTAGAGTATTCTCCTTCTACTATGGAAGGTTAGAGATCCCTTGTTGTGCATTTATATGCCTACATGACTAGATAGCTTGACCCCAACAATGCCGTGGACACTCTCAATGGAATGCCTTTGACATGATCAAAGATCAAGGACCTAACCATTAGACATCTATGATGCCTCAGGTCAAAGGACTACTTTGCATATTGTAACTTACGAGTTCTTACATGACATGTATGTTCGAACTCTCTTTTGATCGTTGTTCAGTGTACTCGATTACTCTTTCAAGCACCTGTGTTTGTCTTAGTGTCCAACACTAAATGACTTAAGACTAGTCATACTCACGCTTGAGTTGACATAACACATACTAACCTTAGCGGATTGTCAATGCCCAATTGGCAATCCTATGGCTAGGAACGTTTTAGGAATGAACATAAGAGAAAGGTCTCGTTAATCTAACTTACTTAAATCACTTCTCTCTTAGATTCAATACATTCCTTGGATTCCCTTATTGCTTAAACACATGATACAATAAATAGTGATTAACAATAAGCTTTGCCCTTCATTAAACATATATTAGTTTAATACATTAAGTATTCCAAAAGCTATTACATCAAATGTGTGGCTTTGTGGGCATACTTCCAATAGCTGTGCACCACCCTTGTCTCCTTGATTATTTCTAATTATGCACCAATACATTGAATCATTGCACTCAATTGTTGCACATTCCTTGTCCCCTTCACCCATCAGATTTCATGCACTTTTACCTCCACTACATGCACTCATTGATGCACCATCCACCACCTTTGGACTCCCATGTCGTGCATCATGACTCAACCTGCACCTTTGACTCATTTCTGCACCATTCCACCTCCATTTCCTTTCTCTACCATGTGCACAAGCATTCATGTTCCCTACTTGCATTCATAGTTGCAACACCACTCCATTTTACCCCCCATGCTTTGCATCATCACTTCACTTTCACCTTTGAATCATTTTAACACCACTCCATGCACTCATTACTGCAACACCACTCCATTTTACCCCCATGCTTTGCATCATTACATCACTTTCACCCTTGAATCATTGCACACACCACCATTTTCCCCTCCATTACCGTGCACTTCCTCTATAAAAGGAAGTGTGTGTGGCAGCCATAGAGTTTAGTTTTTGCTTGATGATTCATCCCCATTTCAATACAACCTTCATCCATAAACATCCATTCATTCTCTCAAACACTTCCATACAAATCACCTTCCAAACCTTACACCTAACCTTGTGCCGTGAGTGAAGAAAGAAGGAAGGACTCTTGGATATTCAAGCTTGATTGTTGAAGCATTCTAGGTGTAACTCATTCTTTATTTACTATGTTTAAATTCATTATCTTTCATTTTGTTGTGAACATGAGTGGCTAAACCCCTCTTAGCTAGGGGTGATTTCAAAGCCATGATTATGTGTGCAATATGATTTGATAAATTCCAGTTATGAACTCTTGAATCGTGAATGCTATTTGCTTAACTATTTGATTGATAACTTATTTGTATTTGTTGATTAAGGGTCGACACTTAATTTGCATGCATAAATCCGATGCTAGAATATAAGAAAGTTTCACATAATCGTTACAAACGTATATTTATAAGTAGTGGATGTCGCTTATAAATGATCGCGTTAAGTTTAATTCTAGCATGAGTGACATGATGTCATAGTTGCAAGTGCTTTGTCAATGCTAATGATTTTCATTAAACATAATGATCTTTGATTGTATCTCTATTACGATGTCATGTAGGGAACTTTTGAAGAATGTTTTGGGTTGTCGAATGATGTCATCCAATCCAATAAAACAAGGAAAATCTGAGGGTTAACTAGTGATGCCACAGTTAATTTAGGGCATTGTCGTTCATAATTCAATGAATTAGTAATTGGAAATCGAGTTGTTTGCATACATGTCATGTGTGGAGAAAAAGCCTCTAGCTATCCCATCCATCATCTTATTTCTCAAATTCATTTCACAATCTGTCTAGTTTTTCATACTTGTTTGTTTGTTTCAACTTCATCTAAATCAAAACCCCCCTTTTAGTTTCTTGTTTCAAAGTGTTTCAAATCTGTTTTGTTTGTGTATTTTATTGTTTTAGGTGAAGCCAAAACCCAATTTTCGTTCAAAGTTGTGTTTAGAGGCAGAAACTACCCAACAAGTGTTTTTAGGCAGTTTTGAGTGTTTTTAAGTTGTTTTAAGTCTTTTGAACCTGTTTTGAGTCCCTTGAGTCTATTCAAACATTTTTAACTTTGTTTTTATGTTTTTGAGTCAGTTTAAAGGTTATTAGCAAGCCCTCTTAATCCCCGGTCCAGAACGATCCCTACTTATACATATACTACAATTGTCAAAAAAGGGTTTAATTTGTGTGTTAAATTAATTTTCGCATCAAGTTTTTGGCGCCGTTGCCGGGGATTAGCAATTTTGCTAATCCCTTGTTATTTCTTTTTGTTTATTTTCATGTGTTTTTGTTCCTAGTTGCTGACTTTACTTGTTTTCTTATTTTACGTGGTTTATGACTTGAAGTTCTCAACCTGTTCATAAGCACATCCTTGACTTTGACGACGATTTTGAACGAACTTTGAGACGAGCAAGGAATCAACAAGAACCTTAACCACCTCAACCTGCACCAGATCTTGAAGAAGACAAAGTAGAAGAGTAAGAAGAGGCCATGGCAGGGACTTTTGAAGAAGTCCAAGATATGGCAGTAGACAATCGAACAATCAAGGAGCTTTCCGCTTCAGGATTGGACAATGTTATGCCTTTATGCATTCAATATCCAAGGGCGGCCTAAAACAAGACCGACGAGTTTGAATTAAAGTCCAGTTTATTGCACCATATTCCTAAGTTCCATAGGTTGTCCATGGAAGATCCTAATAAACATTTGAAGGAGTTCGAGCATGACCCCTATGAATGTTGATAGGAGCATTATGAAAATGAAGGCTTTTCCCTTTTCTCTCTTGGAAAAGGCTAAAGATTGGTTGTATGAACTAGTCCCTGGAACTGTCACATCATGAGAGAGTATGAAACGGGCATTTTTGGAGAAGTTTTTCCCAACTTCTCGAGTCATTCTACTACGCAAAAGGATTAGTGGCATTCAGCAAAACCAAGGTGAATCCTTTCCAACTTATTATGAACATTTTAAAACCATTGTTGCTTCATGTCCACAGCACCAAATGAAGGAGGAGCTTCTTCTTCAATATTTCTATGAAGGGCTTCTACCAATTGAACGCCAAATGCTAGACGCCTCAGCAGGAGGAGCTTTGGTGGACAAAACACCCATGGTTGCCAAGACCTTAATTGCTAACTGAGCATTGAATGCTCAATAATATGACGACGTTGGTCAAAAAGACAACCCACGGTAGCAACAAGTTAACGAGGTAAGTGTTGTTTCCAAACTTCAAAATCAAATGGTTAACCTTACTACTCTTCTTTCGCAAGTGGTTGAAATACCGATGGTACAAAGTGTGGCTGCTTGTGGCGTGTGCTCAATGAATAGACATCTCAGGGATAAGTGCCCTCAATTGATCGAGAACGGAGGGTGGGAATCTGCCAAATCCATGGGTTTTAGGAGTCAAAACCAACCAAGGAATGATCTGTTCTCGAATACATACAATCCAGGCTGGAAAGATCATCCAAATTTCAAATGGAGGGAACCCCAACAAACCCAACAATAAAGTGCATCCAGACAGCAACCTCTGGGATTCTACCAAAGGCCGTATGCACCCACACAACCCTTAAGACAACCTACCTAAAATAACTCAGGTTCGTCTTTTGATAATGCTCAAGTTATTCAGCCACTAACTACGTTGGCGAAGGGTCAGGAAAATCAAGCCAAAGATATTCACAATTAAGCCAAGAAAGTGCAAAATCAAGCTCGAGAGGTGACTGAATTGAAGAGACAAGTGGGACAAATAGCTGAATTCATGGGGTAATTTAGTAGAAAACAAGGTAAGTTACCTAGTTCGACGGATGTGAATCCAAATGGAGGCTTCGAGTTTGCCAAAGCCATCACCTTGCGAGGTGTAAAAAAAAGTTAGATCTGATCCCAGCCCATCTAAATCCAATTAAAAGGATGATGAAAAGATGCAATCTGAGGAGAAGAAACAAGGCCTGCCTTTGGCAAGGATTGAGCAATCTTTGCCGCAGCCACCTACACACCCTAATTCGACCACCAAAGGTAAGTTAGGTTCAAATTCCATGACTTCTAATTCCATTCCACCCAATGCACCATTTCCTAGCAGGTTTATGCAATCAAAGAAGGATGAGAGTAACAAAGACATCCTTGACACATTCAGAAAGATGCAAGTCAACATTCCACTTCTAGATGCAATTAAACAAGTCCCCAAGTATGCTAAGTTCCTGAAGGAGTTGTGCACTAAAAGGAAGAGGGCTTCAAACAAAGAGGTGGTAACGGTAAGTGAGAATGTATCAGCCGTGTTGCAACGAAAATTACCTCCTAAGTGCAAAGATCCCGGCAGTTTTACAATTCCTTGTGTTATAGGAAATACTCACTTTGAAGCTGCCATGTTAGATCTAGGTGCATCAATAAATGTCATGCCTTATTCAATATATGCATCTATGAACTTGGGAGAATTAAAAAATGATGGAGTGATCATTCAATTGCCGATAGATCTAATGCATATCCAAAAGGTGTTTTGGAGGATGTTTTAGTACAGGTGAATCACCTAGTCTTTCTGGCGGACTTCTACATGCTTGAAATGGAAGACTCGAACCGTTCCCCTCAATTACCAATCTTACTTGGCCGACCATTCATGAAGATTGCCCGTACAAAGATAGATGTATTCAAGGGAACATTGACCGTGGAATTTGATGAGGAAGTTATTGATTTCAATATTTCTGATGCTATGAGATATCCTCATGTTGGTCACTTTTGTTTCTCTATTGATGTGATTGACTCTTTGGCGCAGGAATTCCTTGATGATTTGAGTGAGGATGCACTTGAAAAGACTCTCATGCAAAGCATTAGACTAAAAAACGAAGGGTTAGCACTTAGGCATGCCCACGGCAACAACAAGGAACACCTTACCGTGCCTATTCAAGAAGAATTGGTGGAGATGGTTGGCCCTAGAGTCAAATCCAAGGCATATTGGTAAGTCTCCTAACCTAATTTCAATTCCCATTTCGACTAACAGGTTGCTTCCTTCTGTAATCCAGCCACCTTCCCTAGAGCTTAAACCATTGCCTAACCATTTGAAATATGTGTTTTTGGGAAAACAAGAGACGCTGCCCGCCATCATCTCTTCTTCACTCACTGCACAAGAGGAGGACAAGTTGGTGAGGGTGCTTCAGGAATACAAAATTGCCATTGGGTGGACATTGGCCAATATCAAGGGAATTAGCCCTACCACTTGCATGCATCGAATACTCTTGGAAAAAGGAGCCAAACCATCTAGAGAAGCACAACGCCGACTCAATCCATCCATGATGGACGTTGTGAAGAAGGAAATCATTAAGCTACTAGATTGTGGAGTGATTTACCCAATTTCTGATAGCCATTGGGTCTCGCCGTTCCAAGTTGTTCCTAAGAAATCCGGAGTCACTGTGGTAAAAAATGAAGATAATGAGCTTATGCCCACTCGAATCCAAACCGGATGGAGAGTTTGTATTGACTATCGGAAGCTCAACGCTACGACAAGAAAATATCACTTTCCGCTACCCTTTATTGATCAAATGCTGGAAAGGTTAACCGGTCATTCGTTTTATCGTTTTCTTGATGGCTATTCGGGTTATAATCAGATTGTGATAACTCCCGATGACCAAGAAAAGACTACCTTCACATGTCCCTTTGGTACCTTTGCTTATCGACGCATGCCATTTGGGCTATGCAACGTACCAGCCACATTCTAAAGGTGTATGGTAAGTATTTTCTCAGAATTTGTGGAAAAGATCATTGAAGTGTTTATGGATGACTTTAGTGTTTTTGGTGACTCATTTGATGCATGCTTGAATAATCTTACTTTGATCTTACAACGATGCATCGAAACTAATCTTGTCTTGAATTGGGAAAAGTGCCATTTAATGGTAAAACAAGGTATAGTTTTGGGGCATATCATATCAGAAAAAGGGATTGAGGTTGATAAATCCAAAATAGATCTTGTACGTCACTTACTGATGCGAAATAGATAAGCACACAAATTAAACCCTCTTTTTGTCAAATTGTAGCAAAGATGTAAGTAGGGATCGTTCTAAACCGGGGATTAGGAGGGATTGCTAAACACTTGAAAACTGACTCAATGATGTAAAAACAAAGTTAAAACACTAAACTAGACTCAAAGAATGTAAAATTAAAAGTTAAAACACCAAAACAAGGCAAAGGAACCAAAACAGCAAATAAACACTCAAAACTGCCTTAGAAGCACAATCTGGGCAGTTTTGAGTACTAACACAAATTTGGACGAATTTATGTTATAACTTGACTCAAAACACTAGAAAACATAAACTAACACACTTTCTAACTAATCTAAGACTCTAAAATAAAGGGGGATTTTGTTTTGACGAAAATTAAAATAAAGAAAACAGATTGGAAATAGGGCAGATTGTAAAAACGATTTTTGTGAAATAGATGGGTAGAAGGCTAGTTAGGGGCTCTTTCTCCACACATGACAAGTATGCAAACGACTCAATTTCCAGTTATTCCTTCGTTGAATTATGAATGACAATGCCCCAAATTAACCGTGACATCACTAGTTAATTCTCAAGTTTTCCTTGTGTTATTGGATTGGATGACATCATTCGACAACCCAAAGCATTCCTCAAAAGTTCCCTACATGACATCATAATAAAGATACAATCAAAGATCATTACGTTCAATGAAAACTATAAGCATTGACAAAGCACTTGCAACTATGACATCATGTCACTCATGTTAGGAATTGAACTTAACGCGATCGTGACTAGCGACCTTCACTACATATGAATATAAGTGTGTGACGATTATGTGAAACAACCTTATATTCTAGCAACATATTCATGCAAGCCAATTAAGTGTCGACCCCTAATTAACAAACACAAATAAGTTATTACTCGCACAGTTAAGCCAATTGCATTCACGATTCAAGAACTCATAACTGGAATTTATTAAATCAACTTGCATACATAGTCGTGGCTTCGAAATTACCCCTAACCAATAGGGGTTTAGCCACTCATGTTCGTAGCAAAACGAAAGGAAAAGAAGTTAAACATTGAAAGCATAAAACGAATTACACCTAGAATGCACCAACGATGAAGCTTAAGTATCCAAGAGTCCTTCCTTCTTTCTCCTTGCTGCTGCACACGAATGGGTGAGTTTTGGGGGTTATGAATGGTGTAGAACGATGGGTTTATGACTGGGATAGGTGTATGGGACGGCTAGGGTGGTTTTTGGTCAGAAAATTTGGTGAATGGTGAAGGATAGGTGCGGCAGAGAGAGTGGTGATGTTTCTGGCGTGAATGGGACTGAATGGGCAGATTCTTGGGTATTTGAATGATGTAGAATGGATGGAGGATGTATGGAAGTGTTTAGGGTTGATGGGTGGTGCGGCTAGGGTGGTTTTGTGGCAGAAATTTGGGTGAATGGTGAAGGAATGGTGCTGTTGAAGATGGAGAATGGTTTCTGGCGTGAAGGATTATTTTCTGGATCAATGGCTATGTTTGTGGCTGCACAAACATGTTTATTTAAAGGGATTAGGAAATTAAAAACCCTAGGCTAATTAGGTAATCAGAAATTAAGTCTAAGGATTCTAGAATTAGGAAATAAATCAGAAAATTAAAGGAAAGGGCAAGGGAAATTCGGCTAGGGTTTAAAACACAAAAGGAAGGTGTTTTAAAGCATAAAAACAGGAAATAAGGAAGAGGAAATGCAAAGGGGGGTGCAGCAAGGGTTCAAAAGGGTTCTAGGCTTTTGTTTTGTGTCCTAGAATGCTTAGAAAGTCTTCATAATTGCTGGAACTTTTAGGGACAATTAGGAAAAATCAAACCAAAGTAGGAAACCTTGGCTTAACTTTCCTACTTCAAGTAGGAATCCTTGTTGGAGGAGGAATCCTTGTTCTTCTAGGAATCCTCATGTGATTAGGAATCCATCTTCAATTAGGAATCCTTCGTTGATTAGGAATCCTTCGTCGATTAGGAATCCTTCCTCGATTAGGAATCCTTCCTCGATTAGGAATCCTCCTTCATGTAAGCACTTTCCTACTTCAACTAGGAAACCTTGTTCAAGTAGGAATCATCATCTTCAAGTCTTCAAATTCATCCAAACCTTGGCTCCAATTATGTGATAATCATTCCAAGCCCAATTTTGCTCCAAAAAGCTCCAAAATGCATCTTCTTGCATCCTTTGGCCTTAAAACCTGAAAACACATAAAACTAGCTTAAAAGACTACTTTAACTAAGAAAACACCATGGAATGCATAAGAACTAGCTAACTAAGGCGCATAAATATGCTCCTATCACTTACCCTTTCCCACTTCGGTGAAGGAGGTTCGTTCTTTTCTTGGCCATGCAAGATTTTATAGGAGATTCATCAAGGATTTCTCAAAAATTGCCCAACCCCTTTGCCGTTTACTCTAAAAGGAAGTAGCCTTTGAGTTCAAAAAGGAGTATGAGACCGCTTTCAAAACCCTCAAGGACATGTTGACTTCGGCCCCCATCATTATACCACCAGATTGGAGCCTTCCCTTTGAGCTAATGTGTGATGCATCTGACTATGCCATTGGTGCTGTTTTAGGCCAAAAGAGGAACAAACAGCCCCACGTCATCCATTACGCTTCCCGGACCCTAAATGAGGCTTAATTGAATTATTCTACCACTGAAAAAGAACTTCTTACAGTTGTTTTTGCTTTAGATAAATTTCGTTCATACTTACTTGGCACTAAAGTGATTGTATATTCTGATCATGCAGCGTTGAAGTATCTTCTCACCAAGAAGGAAGCCAAACCAAGGCTGATTCGTGGGATGCTTCTACTTCAAGAGTTCAACATTGAAATAAGAGACAAAAAGGTAAGTGAAAACGTGGTGGCTCACCACCTCAGTCGTTTGGTGCACGAGGAGGACTCCTTACCCATTCTAGAAACATTCCTTGACGAGCAATTGCTATCCCTAGAGGTAAGTGAGCCCTGGTATGCTGATTTGGTCAATTATTTGGTCACAAAACAAGGTCCTAGCACTCTCGATAAATACAAGCGTGATAAACTCAGAAATGATGCTCGATTTTATGTGTGTAATGATCCATATTTGTGGAAGTATTGTCCTGACCAGATTATTCGTAAATGTGTGCACAATTCTGAGTTTAATTCAATTCTTGCATTCTGCCATAGTTATGCATGTGGGGGTCATTTTGGCACCTAAAGGACATCCCTTAAGGTTTTAGAGAGTGGTTTCTGTTAGCCTACATTGTTTAAGGATGCTAGAACATTTTACATAACTTGTGATAGATGCCAAAGAACAGGTACAATAAGTGCCAAGGACCAAATGCCGCAAACCCCCATCTTTAATGTGGAGATCTTTGATGTATGGGGTATGGATTTCATGGGACCCTTTCCGCCCTTATATGGTTTTACTTATATTTTGCTAGCCGTTGATTATGTGTCGAAATGGGTGGAAGCCAAAGCCACCCATACTAACGATTCTATAGTGGTGGCAGATTTTATCAAGGTTAACATCTTTTCCAGATTTGGCATGACGAGGGTGTTCATAAGCGATGGAGGCTCCAACTTTTACAATCGCACCATTGAGGCGTTGTTTAAAAAGTACAATGTGAAACATCGGGTTTCCACACCATACCACCCTCAAACAAGTGGCCAAGCCGAAGTATCGAATAGAGAAATCAAGCAAATCATGGAGAAGATTGTTGGGCCAACCCGGAAGGATTGGAGCTTGCGTTCAGATGATGCACTGTGGGCATATCGCACTGCCTACAAAACACCTCAAGGGATGTCTCCATTTCAACTAATCTACGGCAAGCCTTGTCACCTACCTGTGGAACTGGAGCACAAGGCGCATTGGGCTGTGAAAACATTCAATTTAGACTTAGATGCTACTGGAATGAATAGGAAGCTCCAATTGAATGAACTTGAGGAGATACGAAATGAAGCCTATGAGAATGCACGAATTTACAAGGAGAAAACAAAGGCGTTTCATGACAAAATGATTCGGGGAAAAACATTCTCTATTGGATAGAAAGTGCTATTATTCAATTCCCGCCTACGACTGTTCCTTGGTAAGTTACGTTCTAAGTGGATTGGACCATTTGTTGTCACTAATGTTTTTCCCCATGGTGCAGTCCAAGTTAAAAGCTTAAGGAACAGCGACGAATTCAAAGTGAACGGGCATCGTCTGAAGCTATACTATGAGAGTGATGTGGGGCAGATTGTGGAAGAAATCCCACTCAGTGCCGTGGGCCCTATCCAAGCTTAGAAGGAAGTTTCGTCCAGTTGCAAGACGTTAAAGCAAGCGCTTCTTGGGAGGCAACCCATGTATTCAAATAAGGAAGATCTTTCAATTGTTCCACGATTAGTTTTGCGTTCCTAAAAACCTTCCATTTTCTGCATTTTTATTTTGCCATGATTGTCATGTTCCCTACTTGCATTCATAGTTGCAACACCACTCCATTTTACCCCCCATGCTTTGCATCATCACTTCACTTTCACATTTGAATCATTTCAACACCACTCCATGCACTCATTGTTGCAACACCACTCCATTTTACCCCCCATGCTTTACATCATTACTTCACTTTCACCCTTGAATCATTGCACACACCATCATTATCCCCTCCATTCCCGTGCCCTTCCCCTATAAAAGGAAGTGTGTATGGTAGCCATAGAGTTGAATTTTTGCTTGATGATTCATCCCCATTTCAATACAACCTTCATCCATAAACCTCCATTCATTCTCTCAAACACTTCCATACAAATCACCTTCCAAACCTTACACCTAACCTTGTGCCGTGAGTGAAGAAAGAAGGAAGGACTCTTGGATATTCAAGCTTGATTGTTGAAGCATTCTACGTGTAACTCGTTCTTTATTTACTATGTTTAAATTCATTATCTTTCGTTTTGTTGTGAACATGAGTGGCTAAACCCCTCTTAGCTAGGGGTGATTTCAAAGCCATGATTATGTGTGCAATATGATTTGATAAATTCCAGTTATGAACTCTTGATCGTGAATGTAATTGGTTAACTATGTGGTTGATAACTTATTTGTATTTGTTGATTAAGGGTCGACACTTAATTTGCATGCATAAATCCAATGCTAGAATATAAGAAAGTTTCACATAATCGTTATGAACTTATATTCATAAGTAGTGGAGGTCGCTTCTAAACGATCGCGTTAAGTTTAATTCTAGCATGAGTGACATGATGTCATAGTTGCAAGTGCTTTGTCAATTCTTATGATTTTCATTAAACGTAATGATATTTGATTGTATCTCTATTATGATGTCATGTAGGGAACTTTTGAAGAATGTTTTGGGTTGTTGAATGATGTCATCCAATCCAATAAAACAAGGAAAATCAGAGGGTTAACTAGTGATGTCATAGTTAATTTGGGGCATTGTCATTCATAATTCAATGAAGTAATAACTGGAAATCGATTTGTTTGCATACATGTCATGTGCGGAGAAAAAGCCTCTAGCTATCCCATCCATCATCTTATTTCTCAAATTCGTTTTACAATCTGTCTAGCTTTTCATACTTGTTTGTTTGTTTCAACTTTATCCAAATCAAAACCCCCCCTTTTAGTTTCTTGTTTCAAAGTGTTTGAAATCTGTTTTGTTTGTGTTTTTTATTGTTTTAGGTGAAGCTAAAACCCAATTTTCGTTCAAAGTTGTGTTTAGAGTCAGAAACTACCCAACAAGTGTTTTTAGGCAGTTTTGAGTGTTTTTAAGTTGTTTTAAGTCTTTTGAACCTGTTTTGAGTTCCTTGAGTCTATTCAAACGTTTTTAACTTTGTTTTTATGTTTTTGAGTCAGTTTAGAGGTTATTAGCAAGCCCGTGTCATAAAATCCCCGGTCCAGAATGATCCCTACTTATACATATACTACAATTGTCAACAGAAGGTTTTATTTGTGTATTAAGTTAATTTTTGCATCAGTCCCATGTCAAAAAATCCAACTTCTTTGGGAATTGTCGTCTCAAGTATATCCTCTTTGATGAATTCTAGACATTCCGCATCCACTTCTTGCTCTTGATTCTTTGGAAAGGTTTCGAAGATGCCTTTCTCACCCTCTTCTTCCTTGGATTGCATGATCCTACAAGGAATAAGGACATTTGGTGGAATGGGGTCAGGACGAATGGAATTTGGGCTTACCTTGGTTGTAGTGGACGTCATAGAGGGCATATAGGGCTGCGGCAAGGATGTTGGTACTAGGATAGGATGCGGCAAGGGTGGTTCTTCCTTGTCGTGGCCTTGTTATCCTCTTCTTCTTCGAGTAGCAGCGATTCATCCAAGTTTTGGCTTGGTTTGGACGTCTTGGGTTCATCTCCAACCTCCATGCCACTTTCCAAGGTGATACCTTTAGCAGTTTCAACAGTTAAGTCAAATAGTTCACTTTGTTCTTGCATTTGCCCCATGAATTCCACAATCTCTTGCATTTGATTCTTCAATTTGCTCATCACTTGGGCTTGATTTGCTATTCGATTATTTTGATTTTGTAATCTCTGCGATACAGAAGTTAGTCAATGAATAGCTTGATCATTATGAAGCAAACCTGAATTTGGTAGGGCAAGTTGTTGTGGGGGAGGCTGTGGTGGTGCATATGGCGTTGTATATAACCCTTCATATGGCTACCAATATTCTCCCTGTTGAGCCTCATTGGCTTGATTTTGTCAGCCCTATGCCAAATAAATTAATTCTTCAAGAATTTGACCATAATCTATTGACGAACCTTAGTTTGATTGGGCATATTGTATATGAGGTTGTGGTGGCTGCACAGGACTTGAATATAACTCCTCATATGGTTGCCAATATCCTTCGTGTTGAACTTGTTGAGATTCCCACCACATAGAGTTTGAATGATCACTCCAATCTGGATTGTACATGTTGGAAAACAAATTGTTCCCTGATTGATTATGATCTTTGATGCGAAATATATAAGCATACAAATTAAACCCTCTTATTGACAATTGTAGTAAAGATGTAAGTAGGGATCGTTCTAGACCGAGGATTAAGAGGGATTGCTAATCTATGCTAAACTGACTTTAAAACACAAAACTAGGCTTGAAAACACTTAACGAGACTCAAACAACTCAATACAAATTGAAAAGACTCAAAACTAACTAGAGTGACTCAAAATAGCTTAAAACAACTAAATAGACTCGAACTACACCCTAGGGAGTGATTTGGACGAAAATTGGTTTTACCTTGTCTCAAAACACTTAAAAACACAAACTAAAACAGTTTCTAACTAATATGACTCAACAAAGTAAAATGGGAGTTGGTTTTGACGAATTCGAAACAAATAAACAAATTGTAAAACTAAACAGATTGTATAACGAATTTTGGGAAATAAGATGGTTGATGGATTAGCTAGAGGTCTATATTCACACATGACACACTTGTACATGAATCGATTTCCAATTGCTTTTCAATAAACTATGAAGCTCAACACCCCAGATTAACCTTGATGCACTAATTAAGCCTCAGATTTTCCTTTACTCATTGGATTGGATGAATGCATGTGACAACCCAAATCATTCTCCAAAGGTCCCCTACATGAATGCATAATAGAGATACAACTAGAGATCATTACGTTCTATGAAAATCATAAGTGCTGACAATACATTCATAATTATGAATGCATGATACGTTTGCCAAGAATTCAATTAACGCGATTGTGACTAGCAAGCTTCACTACTCGTGAATATAAATGTGTAACGATTAGGTGAAACTCATTTATATTCTAGCATGAAATTCATGCATGAAAACTAAGTATGCATCCCTAATCAACATACAAGAATCAGTTTTAAAGAAAACAGTTAATTGAATTGCATTCATAACTTATCAATTCACAATTGGAAGAAATCAATTCATATCTCAAGGATGTTCATGGCTTCGAACTTCCCCTAGCTAAGTAGGGGTTTAGCCACTCATGTTCACAACAAAACGAAAGAAAAAGAAATTAAACATTGTACATATAGAACGAATTACACCTAGAATGCGCCAATAATCAAGCTCGAACATTCAAGAGTCTTCCCTTCTTTTTTCTTGCTGTGGCACAGAGGTGAATGAAGTGTATGAGATGTGTTGAGGGGTCAGGAATGTGTTTTAGGTTGAATGGGGCTGCGGCTAGATACGTATGGAAGTGGTTGATTGTGTAGAATGGTGAATAAGAGCTAGAGAATGCGGCTTGGATGTTTATTTAAAGACTTTAGGGTATTTAGGGCTAGGAAATAATTTAGGTAATAGAAATTAAACCAACACTTAAAGGGAAATAGGAATTAAAGTCAAAATCCTAAGGAAAAGGGGATGTAGGGTGCGGTAAAGACTGAAAATAAAAGGAAAAGGATTTTCCTGTGCAGCAAGGGAAGAGAATGAGTTTTCCTTGCTGATTTGGGTCCTAAATTAAAAGGGAATGTGTTTACTTGTGTGGCAAGGAAGGGAGAGTGATGAGGAAGGTGCGGCATCCTCCTAGAGCAAGGAATTTGGCATCCCAAAGTGTTTAAGACTCCTTCTATGTAGCTAAAATCTTTGTGCACTGAGATTAGGAAACTTTGGCTTGGTCAATCCATCTTCTTCTTGGATTCCTTTTTCCCCCTTGACTTGAATTGCTTCTTCTTCCTCTCTTTGGCAGGTTCCTAACTTCTTTAAGTCTTCAATTTTGTCCATTTATATTACCCCAAGCATAAGCTATTCAATTCATGCCCAAAACTGCTCCAAAAGGCTCCAAAATGCACTTTCTCGCCTTCTTAGCCCCTTGGACCTAGAAACATACAAAAATGGCTTAAAATACTAAAATAACTAAGAAATAACAACAAAAATGCACAAGAACAAGCTAACTAAGTCGCATAAATATGCTCCTATCAAATTCCCCCACACTTAGCTTTTACTAGTCGTTGAGCAAAACAAACAAACAAAAGAAACAAAGCATACAATCTAAACCTTCCAACATTTGCCTCAGGGATTTCCAATGAAACATGACATGCCAAAGATCACTACTCACATGAATTTAAGCAATCCTTACCCTCTTAATCATAGTCACCATTCACTAGCTCACATTTAATCAATTAAAACAACATTTTTAATGTAGTAACATGCCTTAGAGAATTCCCCCAATTCCTTACTAGATATGCACTCAATTTTCACTCAGATTTTTTGACTACACACCCTACAGTAGGTATATGTGAGAAGATTGATGTAAACATGACAACTAGTACTCACATATGTTATAACAAAGAATGCAATTTTCTGGAATTATTAATGCATGTATATATATGATCTCATGAACGGAATGCCACTACTTAGAAGCGAGAACCAGGGATTCCATATGCTCATACCAATTCCAAACTCCACATATTGAAGCACACAACACTCAAGATAGAAGTCAAAGGTTGTAATGGGGTTAATGTATTGGCTAACAAAGAAAGGTAAAGGTAAACAAACGTTCTTTAAGCAATAGTGAGCAAAGGAATGATTTTGACACTTAGAATTCACTTTTGTATGTAAAAATCAACTTTTGTTACAAGGGAAGATTCATGCAACACTTCGGGTCAAATTCTAACTCTTGGACCCTTTATTCAACAATCAACACATGTGAATTCATTCTCACTTATTCTCAACTGTTTTTCATTCTTTTCACACATTTTTTTTCTTTTCTTTTTTTTTTCTTTTATGCCGTGCCTTATCACTTTGGTACACAAAACACACACTTTGAAATCCTTCCCCCACACTTGTTTTCTGCAATAATGTTGATCAAAATGAATTCTTTCTAAGTTATGCTCCACTATACTTCAAGAACATGGGTATGGATAGTCCTATTCTAGGCTAGGTAGGGAGAATGTGGTTAATAAAGGAAATAGGCTAAACAAGGCTCAACGGGGTTTAAACCTACAAAACAAATGACAAAGGTGGGTTCGGCTATTTGGCTTTGGTTCACTAAACAACTTCATCTTGAATATGTGTTATGCAAATCAATGTCATGCTTTGAATGGAACGAGCATGAGTTCTAGTATTTAGATTTATATTGATAAACGCATTCTAAGTAGCAACCGAGCAATGAATAATGAGATCATGCAATGACTTTAGAAAACAAGAATGCACAGATTAATAACTCTCCAAATAAACGTTTAGGCTCAAGTCTCTCAGGGATGTAACGTTAGTTTGAGTTCCTTCCTTCAATCATGTTACAAAAAATGATTATTTTTTTTCTTTTGTGATTACATGTGAATTCGTAAACTATAACTACAACCAAGCATAAACCAAAGAGCATATCAAACTTCCATCCATGCTTGTAACTTTCTTTAACAGTCATGCACTTTAAAAACCAAATCCTCATCATTGTGTTGGAAGGTACCCTAAGACACAAACAAACACAAAAAAACAATTCTCTTTTTTTTTTTTTTTTTTTTTTCAAAACATTTTTTCCAGATTTTTTTTTCAAATTTTTGGATTTTTACTTCAAAACACATTAAAACAGCTCAAAATGCACTAAAAACACTTAAAACAGTGAGAAACAACATTAGAAGTGATAGGTGATAAAATCCCCCCCCCACACTTAAATCAAACATTGTCCTCAATGTTTCACACATATACTCACATAAAAAACAATCAAACAAGCAACAAATAAACATGGAAAGGTAAGGGCAGCAAAGAGAAAGGTTGAAAGAAAGCAAATCTGGATGTAGAGCCGATTCTAGGTGCTCTTTATTGGCATGGGTTGCCTCCCACGAAGCGCTTACTTTAACGTCGTGTAGCTGGACGAATACCATCCTTCAAGCCTCCTTGGAGCCCATGGCATGGAGAGGTAGTTCCTCCACCACATGCCACTCAAACAGGTCGTAATAGGGCTTCAAACAATGCCCATTCACCTTGAATTCAAGGCCCGTTTTCAAGCTTTGGACTTGGACTGCACCATAAGGAAAAACATTAGTACCAAAAAAAGGTCCAATCCACCTAGAACGTAACTTACCGGGGAATAACAGTAATCGAGAATCAAAGAGGAGCACGTTATGCCCCTTGGAGAACGTCTTTGTACGAAGCATCTTATCATGATATGCCTTGGTCTTGTCCTTGTAAATGCGAGCATTCTCGTAAGCCTCGTGCCTCATCTCCTCGAGTTCATTCAATTGGAGCTTTCTATGTACCCCAGCTGAATCTATATTCATGTTGAAGGTATTCACAGCCTAATGTGCCTTGTGTTCTAACTTGACGGGCAAATGACATGGCTTACCATAAATTAGCCGAAAAGGTGACATGCTAAAGGGAGTTTTGTAGGCCGTACGATAAGCCTACAATGCATCGTCCAAGCGCAAGCTCCAATCCTTCCTTGTTGGCCCCATGGTTTTTTCTAGGATTTGCTTGATCTCCCTATTTGAAACCTCGGCTTGCCCATTGGTTTGAGGATGATAAGGTGTTGAAACCTTATGCGTAACGTTGTACTTCTTGAGCAAAGCCTCAATGGTTCGATCAAAAGTGCGAACCTCCATCACTGATGAGAACTTTAGGCATTCCAAACCTAGCAAAAATGTTAGTTTTGACAAAATCTGCAACCACCTTAGAATCGTTAGTACGGGTGGTTTTTGCTTCCACCCATTTTGAAACATAATCAATAGCTAGCAAGATACAAGTGAAACCATAAGATGGAGGGAAAGGACCCATGAAATCAATACCCCAAACGTCAAAAATTTCAACAAAGGATAGGGGTTGCTGCTGTTGGAAATGTGCCCTAAAGCCAATCATATGATGATACTTTACGGACATTTTACATGTTAAACTAATCTAGTTTAACTATAAAGGGCAAAGATTATTGTTTGAGCCGTCTCATATAAATGTTATATGCTTAAACGTAGAGTCCAAGGAATATGTGATTGGAAGAATGTAATCTAATGAAGTTAGATTCATGAGACCATTCTTTCGTAGACACATCCTAAATGTTCCTGATCATAGGATTGCCAATTGGGCATTGACAGTCCGTTAAGATCGGTACGTGCTATGTCTTCTCTCAGGGAGAGTGACTAGTCTTGAGTCATTGGTGTGTGTGACATCAAGACAAGTACGTAGGTGCTCAGTAGAGAATGAGTTCACTGAACGTGATCAACGAAGAGTTCTCATACTCATGTCACATGAGAACTCATGTTTGGGATAATGCAAATTAGTCCTTTGACCTGAGGCATCACAGTTGTCTTGTGGTTAAGTCCTTGATCTTTGATTATGTCAAAGTCACCCTATCGGGGTGTCCACAGCATCGTTGGGGTTAAGCCACTTAGTCATGGAGGCAAGTGAATGCGCAACAAGGGATCTCTAACCTTCAAACTGTTTGAGGGAGAATACTCTATGATATGATTTAGAATCTCTGGCCAGAGTATGAATGAGATTTAGGAAGTCGTTCTAAATCACATTCAAGGAAATCATATAAGCACACGAATCAGATTGGATAGTAGACATGAACTTATAAACTATCAAACCAAACAATGTGGTCAAGAGTATTAGATTAGAGAAAGACCGTATTGCATTTGTAATCCCAAACTGAATAGGTTCTCTACCTCTTCTGATTAGCTTGGGTAACCATGATATGCTGCAAGGTGTCACTCATGGTTTGTGGAAGCCCTAAACGTGTGTAATCACTAAAGGGAGAATTGAAAGTAAGTTTCAATTCACAATCGATGTAAAATGGTTTTAATCGCCCACTGCCTCGCTAAAAGGAACCTAATGGATCGCACACCGTGTAAGGAGGAGATTGAAGAAACAATGGAGATGAGTAAGAATGATTAAATGGTTTAATCATTTATTTATGGCAAGGATTAATTAATATGTTAATTAATCAAACGAATAAGTTCGTTAAAGACCTCGGGATAGTTTTTGACCTTAAGGCCCAATGGGCTTTGAACGTCAAGCCCATTAACTTAAGTTGTATGACAACTTAATGAATAATGATTCACAAAGGCCCAAACAACCCAAAAATACCCCAAGGCCGGCCATGATGTTTAGGGTAGTGAACTTGGACTTATTTACAAGTTTGCCACTCAAATGAATAAAGGTATAAATATGACTTTATAGCCAAAATTCATTAGGGTTTGTTTTGGAGAAAATTGGTGAGAACTTGTCTCTCCATTTCTCTCTAAAGAGGCCGGCCACCTTGGGGGTGCATCTTGCAATCCCACTACTCCAAGGTCACTCATTTCTTCTCCAATCTCTCCTTGGTGAAGAGACTTAGAGGTTCTCAATTTTGGGAACTTGGAGAAACCTATTCTTCCATCCAAATCCATAGATTTAAGATGCAAGGAATGAAGGCCCTCTCTTTGGGTGATTAGCCTTTGCTTATGCAAAGAGGAATCTACAAAGGTATAAATTTCAACTCACTTTGTTTTGAGTTGATTAATGGTTCACCAATCTACTAGGCTTTGAATTTCTTGGTTAATGTTTTGTTTTTAAGTGCATGCTAGCATGATTCCGCCTTTAATTGTTAATTGCATGCTTATTGATGTTGCTTAAATGAACATGTTTTTACAAAATAATCCTTCAAGTGGTATCAGAGCCTAGGTCTAGTAGTTGGTGAATCCTTTTGGGTTTTGTGGTTCATAGTTTGTGATTTAAAAGTTGTAATTGTTACAAGCTTTATTCTTGTTTCTTTGAATGTAAATTTTGTTAGAAAAATTTGCCATCTCAAATGTTGTAGATGTAGTTCATATGAGCATGAATATTGGAGCTAAAATTTGGTGCCATGACTTTGGGGATTTTCCGCCAAATCCAAAGGGTGGATTTTTGGGTTCTTGTTTGACTTGTTAAAAGTGTTTTAAAGTGACTTTTGGAACCCCTATGTACCCTAGTTTGGTTAGATGTTATTTCCCTAAAGTTTGAATGGTTTTGGAATGTTTTTGGGTGAAAAATGTTCATGGAAAATTTTGAGTTTTTTCATGGGTGTTCTTCATTGTTCTTGACATTTTTTGCCAAGAACAAAAAGGTTTGTGTTTTGATTCAAAGTTTTGATTTATTTCATAAAGTCTTTGTTTTGTGCTTTATCAAATGTTTTAATGTGATAGAAATTGTGTAAGGTGATGGAAATGGTGATAGGTGTGTAAGAAGTACTTCTCTTACACACACATCACTTGCATGACTTTAAGTCACATACCACTTGCATGAATTTATGTCACAAATTCCACTTGCAAGGCTTTATGAAATTGTTGAAAAAATTTCCAAATTTTTGTGGACTTATCTCCACTCCCTTTCCCTCTCTAAAAACCGGCCCTCCCTCAATGGGAGTACTTTTGGTTCTTTTATGCAATTACATAAAGTTTTGATACTTTTGTGTATTTGCACTTTGGCCCAAAGGTTTACGTTTTTACGTTTACGTCCAAAAACGCTAAAGGACAAATTGTTTTGCTCCTTTAATAAAGTTTTTGCATTGATTAAATTTTGGGTTCTAGTGTAATTACATGAAGTAGTGGACTTTTGTGTCTTTACAAAGTGACCCCAAAAGTTTTGCAATATAGCCCAAAAGTTGAGGTTAATTGCTTTATAGCCCAAATAAGTTGTGGTTATTGCATGATGGCCCAAATTAGGTTGAGAACAAAATTGTTTTGTCTCTTTAAATGAGAATTGGATTTTCATTTTGTTTAGCTCCATTTAAATCAATTTTATGGATACAAAAACCAAATGAAAATGTTGCATTCAATTTAATTAGTTAAAGTGTTAATTAATTAAAGGGTGATTATGAACCTAAGCCTAATATAATTGAGCTATGTGATAGGCCGTTTCAAAATTGTTTGAACCATGGGAATGTGTAGATTAGATTTTGGTTGTAATTTGATTTGATCAAATGTTGTAAAAGGGCTTAAGCTCTTCTTTACTTTAAAGTAATTTGTTTTATGCAAATGTTGTAATGAGCATAAGCTCACCTTTACTTTGAAGTACTTCTTTCTTGCTTTATATGATATGCATGAAAATGAAGTAGTTGGGTCCAACGCCCCTAAGACAACACGCCTTAATGTGATTAAACGCGTAACTAAAATCAATCACCATCCCTAGACCAAGATTCAACACAAGGCTCGTGTTGAATCTAAACAAAGGTTCATAGTCATCCTAAGGCCCTAAGGCAACTATATAGTCCATCAAATGAATGCAAAGGTTATGTTAGTAGTATCATATACTCTTGCTTTAAAAACCGTTTTATAAGCATAGTGGGAGTATTATACACAACTAAAACAATCAAATGGACCAATAGTTGTAATAGGACCAAAATAGTTTTAATAGAGATTAAAATGTATGTTTATATGTGATGAGACCTAAAACCCTCAACCAAACCATTATTAAGTTGATAAGCGTGAGAGTGCTTAGAACACTCTTTCGTAGGCCTTCCACCGTGGTGGGTTCCAATCGTTTATGACTTGTACACCGGCTTCACCCTATCATGGGGGAGTACAAAGTGCATGCTTATACTCAGGAGGAATCCATAAACATATGATGAGGTTAGTGTAGGCAACGAGGATGGCCAATATCATATCATTGTGAGGCTATTCTTGAACCCCTTCACGAACTAAGCATGGTGGGAATGACTTAACTAAGTGCAATGGAGCCAATATCATATCATTGTGAGGTAACATTCTCTAGAGGCCAAATAAGATGGGTACTTGCATTAGTTGCAAATGAGTAAGCGTACTCTCTCATTATTATTAATGCTAGCCAATATCATATCATTGTGAGGTGGGCTTGGTAATAGTGAGCCTCCCATACCCTACTAGGAGTTTCATCCAAAACTCTCGAATTCCAATGAGGGATATGGAATTTGCCAAAAATAGTGGGTGATGGTATTTGATTTAAAGACCCGAATCAAATGGCTTAAAATCAATCAATTTATATTCGTTATGTATTTGTTTACCAATATATTTGCAAACGCTATCCAAAACTTGACAAAGAAAAGTCGAATGCTTTAGTTTCCGGACTTGGTAACACAATCCTAAAGATTGTCTTAAATGGATTGTATATGTACCTAAGTAGTCTCATCCTCCAAATCGTTCTATTGGTAATGTATCATTGAAAGAACATGTTAGATAAGTCTATCATGAAGAGGACAACACAAACAATCAATGCTTAATCCTTTGTTAAATGAACAAAGGAACTTACGAAGATTAGCATAATGACAAGGACACTTTTAATGTTATTAGTTCTTCACTTACAAATCGTTGTATGAAGAAATAATAGTTGCTTTGAACAACCCTTAGCCAATGCAAACACTAGTGCTTGTTTCTTTGTTAAATGAACAAAGAACTTGAGAAGAAAGCACAAAGGCATGGACACTTAATGTGCCATGATTCTTCACTTACAAATTGTTGTATGACGAAATGAGAGTTGCCTTGTACAACTCTTGAAGGTTTGTAATTATGTTTAGAACATAATGGTTGGTTGACAAAAATAGTCCATCAACATGGACTTATGATGATTTTGAATCATTGAGTGTTGAAGTGTTAGAACACTTCTAGAGACGGGAACTAGGCAAGGACTTCACCTTTGTGTCCCTATCCTAATTGTTCACTAAGTTTATTGTAAACTATGTAGTGTACAATAAACACATGCTCTCCAAAATGTTTGATGTGTATAACACAATTGAAATAAGTTTCAAGAGAGATAGTGGGAGTTTAGGGACCTTGACTATGGTAGTCAAAGGAGAAGTCAAATGAAGAAAGCGAAATAACTCCAAGGGAACAAACTTTCTTTATGAAAGGATGGACATTGGAAGGGGTATTTGCAAGAAATGTCTTGCAAGTGTCAAGAACACACCTTTCGAAGGTGTTGTAAATTGTTCTTGAATAGTTCAAAACAGTTGGTTCTTCTACTTGAATGTTTGATTCTGTATTAGTAACTATATTTTACAATCGTTGTAAAAGTGTGGCTAATAAGAAGTAGAAGATTAATGAGAGAAGAGAAAGTACTTCACATTCGGAAAGTGAATAAAATATAGATTTCTGCGAAAGCAGATGGTACTTACTTCCTCATATGAACTACCAAAGAAATTGGAAAAACCAAAGATTGTCTTTACATTCCAATTTTAAGGAATTTAATTCCGTCACTATAGTAGAGATGGATGAATGTTTTGTTTGACAAAACATTGTTCTTTATTAATCAATGATTGGATTATAGTAATCTAATTGATTGTCTCTATAGTAGAGATGATATGGTAGTGTTAACTGTTTAGAATACAACGATGCTTAAAACCCAAAAGGTTGCAAGGTAGTGACTAATCCCAACTAAAGTTGTGATACCTCTAAAAACATAAATTACAAGTTAGTCATAGATGGATACTTAGGATCGTTAGATCCGGATCCAATGCCTTCTTGTTAAAATTGTATAGAGGCAAAATGTTTGAATCTTCATTCTTTTGGAAAGAATAAAGAATCACAAAGTTGTTGAGGTTAATTCACTTAGATGTTAGTGGCACTTGTCCACAACATAATACTACTCATGTTGTATGACATTCACCGAAGATCACCCTCAGTTGGACTATAGTTTATTTTAAATAAACACAAGTCCGAATACTTTGCAAAAGGTTTCAAAGAATTCAAGAAATGTAAGTTGATGAGTAAGACGTCTAAAGTATTTACATCCTTAGATTTGATCCAAGGAATGGTAACACTTTAGAATAGTTTTCTTGAAAGATATCAAGGAAAGAAGCATCATAAGATAATAGATTTCTCCATTAGGAGAAGAACGAACTTGAATAAGATTTAGTTCGTTGGATATTATCAATTACCCATATATAGGATATATATGCTTCTAAGACAATATGATTGTCAATTAGAAGATCTTCCAAAATTTTCATGACTCCATAAGATGTAGTTGGAAAGAAAGACAAATCTTAAGCATGTTAAGATTTGGGGTTGTGTGCTAATAAGCAATATTTGATTGATAACAATCTTGTGGGATATCCTTAAATTAACTTTTGGATATCACTTCTATAAACCAACTAACAAATGTTGTTTTGTTGGGTAGTGTTGGAAGTATGCCCACAAAGCCACTCATTTGATGTAATAGCTTTTGGAATACTTATTGTGTTAAACTTTTTATATGTTTAATGAAGGGCAAAGCTTATTGTTAATCACTATTTATTGTATCATGTGTTTAAGCAATAAGGGAATCCAAGGAATGTATTTGTTCTAAGAGAGAAGTGATCTAATGAGTTAGATTATCGAGACCTCTCTCTTATGTTCATTCCTAAAACGTTCCTAGCCATAGGATTGCCAATTGGGCATTTACAATCCGCTAAGGTTAGTATGTGTTATGTTGACTCAAACGTGAGTATGAACTAGTCTCAAGTCATTTGGTGTTGGACACTGAGACAAACACATAGGTGCTCGAAAGAGTAATCGAGTACACTGAACGTCGATCAAAAGAGAGTTCGAACATACATGTCATGTATGAACTCTAAAGTTGCAATATGCAAAGTAGTCCTTTGACCTGAGGCATCATAGATGTCTAATGGTTAGGTCCTTGATCTTTGATCATGTCAATGGCATTCCTTCGGATTGTCCACGGCATTGTTGGGGTCAAGCTATCTAGTCATGTAGGCATATGAATGCACAACAAGGGATCTCTAACCTTCCATGGTGGAAGGAGAATACTCTAAGATATGATTCTAAAGTCTTTGGCCAAAGCATATGAATATGACTTAGGAAGTTTGTTCCAAATCATATTCAAAGGAGTCATATAGGAAAGTATCACATTGGATAGTAGACATTAAACAAACTATCACTTAAACAATGTGATTAAGAGTATTGTATTAGAGAAGGACCGTATTGCATTGTAGTTGTAACTGGATAGGTTCTCCAACCAATTCTACTTAGCTTGGGTAACCATGATATGCTGCTAGGTGTCACTCATGGTTTGTGGAAGCCCTGAAGATTAGCAAACACTAATCTTAAGGGAGAATTGAAATGTGGTTTCAATTCACAATCGATCGTTAAGAGTAACATCGCCCACTGCCTCGCTAATTGGAACCTAATGGATCGCACACCACATAAGGATGTTAGTGAAGAAATTATATGAAATGGATAAGCAATTAAATGGTTTAATTGAAGAATGGTCAAGATTAATTAATTAGTTAATTAATTATACGAAAAGTTCGTATTGGGCTTATAAGTTGGTTTTGGGTTTCGGGGCCCAAAAGTGTTTTGGTCCACAAGGCCCATTATGTTTAAGTTGTAAGACAACTTAAACATAATGGGCAAATTAGCCCAATAACAAGGAGAGGCCGGCCATTAGGGTGAATGGGCAAGCTTGCTTAATTACAAGTTTGCCACTCACCAAAGAAAATGTTATAAAAGCAACTTTATAGCAATTTTCTCATTAGGGTTTTCTAATAGAAATTGGGTGAAACATTTTCTCTCCTTTTCTACATAGAGGCCGGCCACTTAGAGGATTTTTACTAGCATCTAAAATCTCTCTAAGTCATCCATATCATCTTCACAATATACAACCTTGGTGAAGAGACTTAGAGACATCAAGCTTTTGATGTTTTTGGAGAACAAATCCTTTTTCCTCTAATCATCAAAGGAGCACTAAAGGGAGGAAAACACAAGGAGGATTCAAGGAGCTTGGAGGTGACTTGAAGGCCCTCCACTTGGGTGAATCCCTTGTGTAAACAAGGATGAGCTTCAAGGGTAAAGAATCACTAAATCTTTACTTCTCTTTAATTTTGTTAAAGAGTTTATTTTGGTTCACCATAAACTAGGCTTTGAAAGTCATGGGTTTTATGAATTGTTTTTGGATGCATGCCTACTTTAAAGTGTTGATAGCTTGCATGTGTATTCAAATGTTCATACTTGTTCTTAGCTAGGACAAAATTTTTCCTTCAAGTGGTATCAGAGCCTAGGCCTAGTGTATGGTGAATCCTTTTGGGTTTTGTGATGTTCATATTTTGTGATTTAAATGTTGTAAATGTTACAAGCTTTGTTCTTGCTTTTGAATATATAAATTTTGCTAGAAAATTTAGCATCTCAAATGTTGTAGATGTATTTCATTTAAGCATGAATATTGGAACTAAAATTTGGTGCCATGTGTTTTGGGAAATTCGGCCAAATCCTTAGGGTGACTTTTTGGGTTCATGTTTGTCTTGTTAAAATGGTTTTAAGGTGACTTTTGGAACCCCTAAGTACCCTAGGATATTTGCCCTCTTTTGAGAGGTGAAAAATTGAGTTTTGGTGAATGAAAACATCCATGGAACTATTATGAGTTTTCATGGTGTTCTTCATTGTTCTTGGTGTTCTTGCCAAGAACATAAAGTTTTGAAGTTTTGATTCAAAAGTTTTATGTTTTTCATAAAGTTTTGGTTTAATTTTGATGGGTGATGGATATTGGTGAAGCATTAAAATTGGCTTTAATGTTTGTCTAAACTCATTAATGTTTTTACAAAACATTTTCTTACAAACCATCAATTTCACCTCACCCACCAAAATCCACTTGCATATTGCACATGCATGCTCAACTTGCATAAAACCCTTTCACACTCATTCACACCTCTAAAAACCGGCCACCCCCTAGTGGGGGTACTTTTGGGGCCTTTTGTGCAATTACATAAAGTTGTGAAAATTTTGTGTTTTTGCATTTTGGCCCAAAAGTTTACGTTTTTACGTTAAGGCCCTAAAACGCTAAAAGACAAATTGTTTTGATCCTTTAATGATGTTTTTACATTAATGAAATTTTGGGATCTAGTTGTAATTACATGAAGTTGTGGACTATTGTGTTTTTACAAAGTGACCCCAAAAGTTTTTGTATTTGCATTATGGCCCAATTGTTGTGGTCATAGTTTCCTTTTGGCCCAAATAAAATGAGAACAAAATTGTTTTGTCTCTTTAATGAGAATTGGATTTTCATTTCATTTAGTTCCATTTAAATCAATTCTATGGATCCAAAAACCAATTGTTTAAAGTTGTTTTCTTAGTTAATATGATTGATTAAAAAAAGGGTGATTATGAACCAAAGGCCACGATAATTGAGCTATGTGATTGGCCGATATACATTTTGAATGTTTGGGTTTTTTTAGTAGTATAGATTTGAATGTAATTTGATTAATTCAATTTGTTGTAAATGGACATAAGTCCATCATTTGATTTGTGTTGTAAAAGGGCATAAGCCCTTATTATTATTTCATGTATTCCTTTTTGTTTATATGTATGCAAAATGGAATAGTTGGGTCCAACGCCCAATAGGAAATAACGGTTTAATTGGATTAAACGCGTAACTAAAATCAACAACTATCTACCTTAAACCCAAGGTCCAACACAAGGCTCGTGTTGGATCAAATCAAACGGTTCATAATCATCCTAAAACCTAATATGACTATATAGTCCATATGAGGATGCAATGCATTCGTTAGTAGTTCCATATAGTCTCGCTTGTTTCAACGAAACAGTGGGAGTATTATATGCTACTAAATCATATTGACTTGGACCAATAGTTGTGATAGGCCCAAGTTCTTTTAATGTGATTAAAATGTTTTGATGTAGCCCAAAACTACTCCCTCAAATCAAATATTAAGTTGATAAGCGAGAGATGTTTTGAACATCTCTTCGTAGGCCTTCCACCGTGGTGGGTTCCAAGCGTTTGTGACTCATGCACCGGCTTCACCCTATCATGGGGAAGTACAAAGCATGTGCTTACATCCAGGAGGAATTCATATACATATGATGAGGTGAATGTAGGCAACGAGGATAGCCGACATCGTATCATCGTGAGGCTATTCTTGAACCCCTATACAAACTAAGCATGGTGGGAATAACTTAACTAAGTGCAATGAAGCCGACATCGTATCATCGTGAGGCAACATTCTCTAGAGGCCAAACGGATGGGTAATTACAAAAGTTGTAAATGAATAATGCGTTATTCTCTCATCATTATTTTTGCTAGCCAACATCGTATCATCGTGAGGTGGGCTTGGTAATGGTGAGTCTCCCATAACCCGCTAAGAGTTCAATATAACTCTCGAATTCTATTGAGGGATGTGGAATTTGCCAAAAATAGTGGGTGGTACTATTTGATTCAAAGACCCAATCAAATAGTTTTAAACAAACAATCTAATACGATTTCTGTTATGTTATGTAGTGAACGACATGCCTAAAATTATACCCACCATTATACTTGACAAAAGGGGCCTTAAGGGCCAACGTTTCCTTGCTTGGTATCGCCATATTGAGAATGTCTCAAAGGTGAAAGACATATTGTATGTGCTTAAGCAATCCCCCCCTCATGTACCTCCTACGAAACTAGCTTCAAAGGAGGAGTGTCAAAATTATGTTAGACACTATGAGGATGACTTACAAGCCAAATGCTTAATCCTCACTTCACTTAGTGAGGAGCTTATGAAGCTACATAAGCACATGAACACTTCTTGTGCCATGGTTGAAAGTTTGCATAAGATGCATGACATTGAGACTAGTAATGTACGATTCTCAAATGTTTGTAGTCTAATGAATGCCAAGATGGAAAAGGGGGCATCGGTCCATAAACATGGACAAAAGATGGAAAAGATATTTAAAGATCTTAAAAGTTTAGGAACTTCCATCGATGGGAAAATGGCCCAAGACTTTTTCCTTGCATCTCTCTCGGATGATTTCACTAAGTTTATTGTAAACTATAAAGTGAATAGATTCGATCATTCTTTGAAAGAGATGATTGACATGTGCTGTAGATTTGAAAATGGTTTCAAAATAGACAGTGGGAGTGAGAATGCAAACATAAGGAAAAGGTTGCATAAGAAGAAGGCAAAGAAATCCAAAGGAACATGCTTTCATTGTGGAAAGGATGAACGTTGGAAGAAGAAATACAGGGTGCGCATTGCGAGCCTTATGACACGAACTTTTGAAGAGACTATTTCTGTCATAGAGAGTTCTTTTACAGTGAGCTCCAGTTCCTGGATATTTGATTCAGGCGTTAGTGAACATATCTGTAATACGATGCAGGGACTAGTGGGGAGCAAGCCACTGAGCAATGGGGAGATGGTTGTGCGAGTTGGGAACGGCACTAAAATCTCTGCAAAAGCAATAGGCACCTACATGCTTAACCTACCCTCTGGGGAAGTCCTGGAACTTAAAAATTGTTTATATTTTCCTTCATGTATAAAGAATTTGATTTCCATCTCTAAGCTTTTACGAGATGGGCACTCAGTATTGTTTGACAAAATGAGTTGCACTTTATACTTGAACGGTCGTATTATCTCTCATGGTAATATGATAGAGGGACTTTTTCACCTAGAGACGAATAGTGGGATGCACTGTATTGCAAGCAGGAATACCTCAAAACCCAAAAGGGCTAGAGAAGAAGTTAACCAAGAAAAGATGTGGCATCTTAAACTTGGACATGTGAACCTTGAAAAGATTCACAAGATGTCGAAAGACGGATACATCCACCCATTAGGTAATGACCGGATGGGTACTTGTGAATGTTGCTTGAAAGGGAAAATGACCAAATCTCCATTTACTGGAAAAGGAGAGCGTGCCACTGAAATTCTAGGGTTAATCCACACTGACGTATGTGGACCTATGTCTACTACGTCGAGAGGAGGCTTCTCCTACTATATCACATTCACCGACGATCACTCTCGGTTTGGCTATGTGTATCTTATGAAGTACAAGTCAGAATCCTTTGAAAGGTTCAAAGAATTCAAGAATGAAGTTGAGAAGCAAACTGGGAAACAGATAAAGATCCTAAGATCGGATCGAGGGGGTGAATATCTGAGTAACGAGTTCCTAGATTACCTCAAAGAGTGTGGAATAATATCACAGTGGACTCCACCGGGAACTCCACAACTCAATGGAGTTTCTGAAAGGAGAAATCGAACCTTGATGAACATGGTTCGTTCTATGATGAGTTCTGCTGATCTACCAGTAACATTCTGGGGATACGCTCTATATACAGCAGCTTACTTGCTTAATAGAGTACCTTCCAAGTCAGTTCCACAAACGCCCTATGAGATATGGCATGGAAGAAAGCCAAGTCTTAAACACATTAAGATTTGGGGTTGTGAAGCATATGTCAAGAAGCTTGAAGCTACTAAGCTTGAAGCGAGATCAGTAAGATGCTATTTTGTGGGAGATCCTAAAGAAACTATGGGATATGAGTTGTACCATCCTGACGACCAGAAAGTCTTTGTCGCCAGAACTGCTAAGTTTCTAGAGGACGAATTCGTTCTCAAAGGGACTATAAGCAAACAGATGGAAATTAATGAGATTAATAATGAACCACAAACAAGCACTAGACATATTGACAACCCTGTTCCTGAACCCCTGGCTCCACGTAGATCTGAACGGGTTAGTAAGCCACCTAAGAGGTATGGCTTAGACAATGACTTTGATGAATTGTACCTTCTAGGTGACAATGAAACAAAGGAGGACCCTAGAGACTACACTGAAGCAATGTCCGACATTGATTCAAAGAGATGGCAAGAGGCCATGAAATCCGAAATGGATTCCATGTATCAAAATCAGGTCAGGACTCTTGTAGACCCTCTAGAAGGTATTGTACCAGTTGGAAACAAATGGGTCTTCAAGAGGAAGATAGGCGTTGATGGGAACGTGGAGACTTATAAGGCTAGATTGGTAGCCAAGGGTTACAGGCAAAGAGAAGGGATTGACTATGAAGAAACTTTCTCTCCTGTAGCCATGATTAAGTCCATTCGGATTTTGCTTGCTATAGCTGCGTACCATGATTATGAGATCTGGCAAATGGACGTGAAAACGGCCTTTCTGAACGGCTACCTAGAGGAAGAGCTCTATATGACTCAACCCGAAGGTTTCGTGTCCAAGTCTGAAAAGACTAAGGTATGCAAGCTTCAAAGGTCCATTTATGGACTCAAGCAAGCCTCCAGGAGTTGGAACATTCGTTTCGACACTGAAATCAAAACGTTTGGTTTTACTCAAAACGAAGACGACAATTGTGTTTATCAAAAAGTCGTTGGGGATGCAGTTGTATTCCTAGTGTTATATGTAGATGACATATTACTATTCGGGAATGACACTGCAATACTTTCTTCTGTAAAAGTGTGGTTGTCCAAAACCTTCCACATGAAAGATTTAGGAGATGCATCTTATGTACTTGGGATAAAGCTCTATCGTGATAGATCCAGAAAATTAATTGGATTATCCCAATCTATGTACATTGATAAGGTGCTAAGTAGGTTCGAGATGGAACAATGTAAGAAAGGCTTTCTTCCTGTAAGACATGGAATTCACCTTTCTAAGTCCATGGAACCTAAGACTCCTGAAGAGATAAGGCATATGAGTAGAATTCCTTATGCTTCAGCCATAGGAAGTCTCATGTATGCCATGATATGCACAAGGCCTGATATCGCATATGCTGTGTGTTGGAAATATGCCCTGAAAGTCAATCTTTAGAAGAAATCTTTCAGGACAAATGAATGGATGTATGGATGAATCTTATACATCAAAGGCAAAAACACGAATTAAGACTATCTCAATGAACGATATATGTCCTAAATAGTGTATCCATGGACAATAGATTGATTGAAGAAGTAATCTAATGATGTTAGATTACAGAGACCTTCTTCACATAACCAAATGTCCAAAAGGTTCCTAGTCATTGGATTGTCGGAGGGATACTGACAATGCATAGACTGGTACATACTGTTTCTGCTTCAAATGGAAGGATGGAAAGTCTCATCCCATTCGTGTTGTGACACTAAGACAAGTATGTAGGTGCTCATTAGGGGAATGAGTTCACTGAACACAATCGAACGAGAGTACTTGCATGGAGGTCTACTCATATGTCAAGCAAGTAACTCTAATGGTTGGAATAATGTAAGTAGTCCTTAGACCTGAGGCATCGTCGTTGTCTTGTGGCTAAGTATTTAATCTTTGATTATGTCAAAGTCTCCCCATTCGAGGGTGTCCACGGCATGATTGGGGTTAAGCCACTTAGTCATGAAGGCAAGTGTATGCGCAACAAGGAATCTCTAATCCTCAATAAGAGAGGAAGAATGCTCTAAGATATGATTCGGGAATCTTCGGCCGAAGTATCGAGCGTATTAAAAGGAATGCGTTCCTATACGACTCAAATGAATCATATAAGAAGGAATAATCACATTAGGGGTTTGACATAATACATCCATACCCTAATGATGTGATTGAGAGTATTGTATTAGAGAAGGATCGAATTACATTGTAATTCTAACTGAATAGGTTCTCTGAATAAACTTCTACATTAGCTTGGGTAGCTATGACATATGGTTAGATGTCAATCATAGCTTGTGAGTTCTTCTAGATGATTAAATGTAGTCATCAAAGAAGAATGGTGAATTGAAATGAAGTTTCAATTCACTAAGTGATTGAATTAATTGGATTAGTGCCAATCACCTCACTGCCTTGCTAATTAGAACCTAAAAGATTGTTCACCAATACACTATTGTAGTGAGTAATTAATGGATGATGGAAACAATTAATTGGATTAATTATGTGTTGTGATTAATTTAGAAAAGTCTAAAGAAATCATAAAAGCGATAAAGATCGTTTTGGGCTTAAAGAAACGTTCGGGTTTAATTGGGTCCATTGGGCCCAAACCCATTGGGCTTTTATTCAAGCATTGGATGACTTGAAATAAATGAAAGCCCAAAGCCCAAACAACACAAAGAGGGCCGGCCATATTAGGTGTTTAGGAGAGAAGAATAGTCAAGTTGTTGACTAGGTTTCTTTTGTCTATAAAAGGAACTTTATAGCAAATGTTTCTTAAAGGTTTTTTTTTTTTTGTGTGTTTAGAACTAAAAAGAGGCTAAAGAAAACTCTCTCAAATACTCACAAGGGCCGGCCACCTTAAGGGAAAAAGAGCTAACAATCTTTCACCCTTTTGGTTATTCCTTCATCCTTCTCATTACACTAGTGGGTGAGGATCTTTAGAGGTTTCCTACTTTGGAAACTTGAAGAGAACCTAGGAGCACTCATTCTTTCAAAGTGGAGGAGGCAAGGAGGGAAGCTAGGCTCAAGGATTTCAAGGAGCAAAGAGATTGGAGGTGGTCCATCCTTGGTCTAAAATCAAGATCAAGAGGTATAGATCTATTCCTTGACTTTGTTCTTGATTCTTTAAAATGTTTTGATGCATTATATATAAACCTATGAACCTTGAAGGGGATTTGCATGACTATAGCTTTGATTTTATTTGATAACATGCTTCCGTTGCTCATGTATATATATTGTTGAATTGTATATGCATGCTAGTCATCTAGAAATCCCACATGAAACTCATAAATTTCCCTTCAATTGGTATCAAGAGCCAAAGGTTTATGTATAATGTGTCCTTTTGGATTTTATGCATATGGGTATTAATGTTATGTATGACATATTACTTTTCCATTCAAATTATGTTTATCTTTTGTTTTTCAATAGTTGAAAAATGTTAGTCAAAAGTTGAGAAAGATATGTATGCAAAATGTTTTGTATGCATGAATGAAAAATGAGTTTAGAACTAGTATGACATATTATTTCTTCATCTAAAAGTATGTTTATCTTTTGTTTTTTCAATGGTTGAAAAATATAAATCAAGAGTTGAAAAAGATATGCATGTAAAAGTTGTTTTGTATGCATGAATGAAGAATAAGTCATGAACAAAATTTGGGGTTTTGTTACTTGGGGTTGGCATGGTTTTGGCTTAGTGTTTGTGTTTTTATTTTGAATCACACACACACTTTAAAGCTAGAAAGTAGAAATCTTGTCACTTTTGTTTTTGGGTTTGAAAAATCACCAAGAACATATAAATCTTGAAAATGTGTTCATGGTTTTATTCTTGGTGTTCATGGTTTGGATTTGATGAAAATGGTTTTCATGCATTGTTTTGTGGTTTTGGATGATGTACATACCATCCATAGCCATCTCAAAAATTTATTAAATCCTAATCTTTATTAGGTGAAATTCCATCATTTTGTTTCATTAAAGTCCTTAAAGCATAGACAAGTGACAAATAAAATTTGTTTTTCTACTTTGAAATGATTTAAAGCAAAATGAGTGGGATTTTTCTATTTCCCCTCACTTATGGCCGGCCTACCTATTGGAATACCCACTTGTGGGGTATTTTGTAATTTAGAAAAAGACATTTTATACTTTTGAGTATTTATGGTTTGACCCCTAACTTTTTCTTATTTGCATTTAGGCCCCTACTAACTAGAAAGTTAAAATATTTGATTTTAATTTTGTTAGTTGTTTAAACTCATAATTATATTATGCCCATATGCACTAAATCTAAATGTTTATGTTGCATTCCATTTAATTATTTAAATGTGTTTAAATAGTTGTGAAATGGATGACTTTGGACTTATGCCTTAAACGATAATTGAGCTATGAGATAAGGCGCTAAAATCAAATTGTTTGAACCTTGGGAATGTGTTTTAATTACTGTTTAATTGGACCTTATCACGTTTGAAGTTAATCTATCTCTCTCCTTTTAGTATATGTAATTTATAGGAATTTGTACAAATCGGTTTGTAATTCTTATTACTTCTTAATCTCTATTCATTAGTTGATTCCCTCTAGTGCTAGACTAGAGTTTCTTTAACTATTGGTAAGGAGACATAACTAAAAGAAGGGTTTTTGACATAAGATTAAAGTTTAAATGGGTCCAACGCCCTAATTAGCAATGAATGATTGTCTTTCATTTCTAATGGCTCAATGAAAATAGTTTTAATTGGATTAATAAGCACGTAATTAAATTGACACAACCTCCCCGAGTTTTTATTCAACAATGTTGGCTCGTTGTTGCAATAACCTAATAAGTCCATAGTCATCCAAGAGCCTAAGATAAACTATAAAGTCCAATTACAAAGGAATGCAAAAACCATAGTAGTAGTAGTTACTTCCAATATTTGAAAAATTCGTTTTTGATATTGATTTGTTTTTCTCAAAACAAATAGTGGGAGTATCATACGCTACTAAACTATAATGAATACAATTAGTAGTTATATATATCTCCAATATTTTGAAAAATGTTTTGATATTGATTTGTTTTATGAAAACGAATAGTGGGGATATTATATGCTACTAATTTCATTAACTTTGGACTAGTAGTTGTAATAGGACATTATTTATTTGATTGTGATTAAATAAATGAAATTGATGAGACCTTAAAATCCCTCAAACCACTCAATATTAAGTTGAAAACGTAAGAGTGCTTTGAACACTTTTTCGTGGCCTTCCACCATGGTAGGCTCCAAGCGTTTATGACTTGTACACCGCCTTCACCCTATAATGGGGAAGTGACAAAGTGCATGCTTATATTCAAGAGGAGTTTATTTAAAACATTTGATGAGGTGAAGATAGGCAACGAGTGTGGCCAATATCGTATAATCGTGAGGTCATGCTTGAACCCCTATCTAAACCAGCATGGTGGGAAATAACTTAACTAAGAGAAATGGTGCCAATATCGTATAATCGTGAGGCATTGTTCTCTAGAGGCCAAAAAGATGGGTAATCACAAGAGGTTGTTGTGAATGGGTAAGTATACCCTCTCATTATTATTTTTGCTAGCCAACATCGTATAATCGTGAGGTGGGCTTGGTAATAGTGAGCCTCCCATAACCCGCTAGGAGCTTTCTTTGAAATCTCCCGGATTCCATCATGGGGGATATGGAATTTGCCAAAAATGGTGGGTGGTGTCATTCGGTTTAAAGACCCGAATCGTTTGACTTAATCAACAATCAATCTAATTATTTTATTGTTTATGTATATAGATATGGTTGGAAGCGCACTCGCGAAAATACTCGACAAACATTGCCTAGAGGGGCACAATTTCCCATCATGGTATCATAATATCAAGATTCTCCTAACATTGGAGAAGATTGTTTACGTGCTAGACAAAGTCCCATCTCACATACCTCTTGGCCCTGAGGCTACTGAGGATGAACGTGCTAAGTATGACAAGTACGTTGAGGATGACACACAAGCCAAATGCTATCTGTTGGCTTCCATGAATGAGGAGCTACAGAGACAGCATGAGGGCATGGACAGTGCATATTCCATAATACTCCATCTTACGGAATTATATGGTGAAGGGACGCGCAACCGTCGCTTTAGCACTGTCAGTGAACTTGTGAAGACCAAGATGGTCAAAGGGGCTCCAGTGCATCAACATGTACTGAAGATGATAGGACTCATTGAACAATTGGAGAACCTAGGTACTCCACTTGACGGGGAATTGGCCCAGGACTTTATATTGGCTTCTCTTTCTGATTCATTTGCGCAGTTCGTAATGAACTACAATATGAATAAGATGGATAGTTCTCTCTCTGAGTTGCTAAATATGTTAGTAACTGCCGAGAAGACTATGAAGAAAGAGAACGTTTTAGGGACTGCTGCAGTAGCCTACAACAAGCCATCCTCTTCCAAGGCTATGCCGCAAGGCAAAGGCAAAGGGAAGGAGAAGAAGTCACCCACTCATAAGCCGAAAGGAGGAGTGAAGAAAAAGAAGGCAATAGAGCCCAAGGGGACTTGCCACCACTGTGGAAAGGAGGGGCATTGGAAGAGGAATTGCAGGTTATACCTTGCAACTCTTAAGGACAAACCACAAGGTATGGTTTATGTTCTTATCTTCAATTCTAACTGTTAGATCTTCTAAATATTTATATTTGATATAAAGAGCTAATCACTTGTATAATTGTATATAGGTGGAGGAGCCAAGTAGAAGAGGAACAAGCAAGGAATAATGTGGAGAAGGGTTCGGCCACTATGTTTTTGCTTACTACTTAGGAAGTTTGTTAGGCATTTAAAGATTGTCTTTAAACTTTCTTATTTTGTTAAGAACTTAATGTGGCTTCATATGATGGAAGACCACTATTTGTGCCTAAATGTATGAAGGTATTTATATTAGACTCTAAATGTATAGAGCTAATATTTTTGTGTTAAACATTATGAATGTTTGAATTATCATATTAATGTAATGTGAAGAATGCCTTTTTAATATACTATTTCCTTAAAGTAGTGTTATGAATTGAAAATTGTCTTGTTGTATCCTAGATGAGATACAAGAGTTATATCACATTATAATGATATAAATAATAAGAAAAACGTTTCTTATATGGTTATCACTTAAATCACAATGATCAAGATCACTCTTGATTCAATTAGTAGTTTTGAACTACATATTGGGCATTCTTTAAAATTGTTTTAAAATGTCAATTGTGTTAGTGATGAAACCAAGAAAGAAGTGTCTAAATCTATAAAATGTTTAAAGACTTTAGTCACTTAATAACAAGACATTAACTTAGTGAAGATTGAAACAAATAAGCTTGAAATGTTTTAAAGCTATTACCCAATGTCTTCCTCCAATAAACTCCACGTTTATACATTTTGAATGTATGAAGTGATTTCTCATTAAAGTCATGAGAAATAGTGGGAGGTGTGAAAATGGATATAAACTTGAATGTGATTGGTTTATAGTTGTCTAAATGAATAATAGTACTTGACTATTATTAAGAGTTTGTAATTTTAATTGTTAAAAGAACTCAAGCTCTTCAAACGTTAAAATGCTATGTTGTGAGACATTTAAAGAATAGTCTTTGAATGTTGGTTTCGTCAACCTAACGTAAAATGGTTATATGTTGGGTGTTATCCATCATTCTCTTTTATGAGAACAAGCTAATAACAAAGCATATGGACAAGTTGATGAAACAAAAAGGGAATAAGTTTCAAAATGAGTCACAACATATGGTTTAACAACAAGACAATCCAAATTCAACATCTCATGTAACGATATTGCTCAATGTAGTTTTGATAAAGAATTATATCAACCACCTAGAAGGAATGGTTGAGTTTCTATATTCTTGGTAGGAGCTATGTTTCCACTAAAGACTTGGATAATTCTTATATGACTACATTAAAGGTCTTAGTATGACTAAAATTTGAAGTATGGTGTATGACACCATATAATTTAAATGAATAGACTTAATGAAACAAGTCACACATTTTGGAATTACTTGAGAAGGAATTCTTTTGTGTATGATTCATTTAAGTTAATGGGAGCAATATGCATTCAAATCAAGAAATTATAATTGTTAATTTTGAAGGAATGCTAAGTTACAAACAAGGCCAGTGGGAGTGATGTCATAATTTGAGCAACAAAGATATGAATAAAGTCTATTTGATAGACTTACTTAAACATAGATGTTACTCGAAAAATGACAAAATATGACACGGTCAATTTTGAAGTATAGACTTGAAATTGGACTTATTGATATAGCAAGGCTATTTCAATAATGTTATATGGAATTAAATCTCAGATGTTGGAGATTTAAGAAAGCATTTTACTATATGATAGAAAATCACTTTCATAACCCTTATAATGAATGTGTCATAAAATCACAAAAGGGACACATGTATTGACTTGTGAAGTAGATATCCAAAGATGAAGAAACCACACGGGTTGTCACTTTAAGATATTACTATATCCCAGGATCAGAACCAAAGCAACTGATAGAGTATTATTGCCTTTAAGAAAGAAACATCAGAGTGGGACTCTGGAAGCGTGCATTCACTTAGGTTGATTAACCAAAGTGAAAGATAAGCCATTTTAACAAATGGAACTTCATAATGGATGAAGTACTAATCATATGAATGAATTGTTAGTATTGTACTACAATGGTCTCAAGATTGGAGCAAAGTTTGTATAAAGTATACAAACGAAATATATGTCGATATATAGTTTTAGAAACTGCTTCAAAAAGTGTTTTGAATGAAGAGGTTCTTATAGAACCAATGATTGAATCCAAACCATAAGGTCGTTAGTAGGATACTACGACGTAATGGGGCGATAGCTCAAGCCGTGGAATCAAGGTCTCATCAAAATATTCGAACACGATGAAGAGACATCATCAAATGTTTTTGGAAACATTTGATAAGTAAATCCCTTTTAAATAATAAAAGGAATTAATACATAACCAAGTTAACCTACGACCATAAGCTCTCTCAGCTAAGATGTATAAGATACACTAGTGATTGACTTTAGTGCAAGTGGGAGATTGTTGGAAATATGCCCTGAAAGTCAATCTTTAGAAGAAATCTTTCAGGACAAATGAATGGATGTATGGATGAATCTTATACATCAAAGGCAAAAACACGAATTAAGACTATCTCAATGAACGATATATGTCCTAAATAGTGTATCCATGGACAATAGATTGATTGAAGAAGTAATCTAATGATGTTAGATTACAGAGACCTTCTTCACATAACCAAATGTCCAAAAGGTTCCTAGTCATTGGATTGTCGGAGGGATACTGACAATGCATAGACTGGTACATACTGTTTCTGCTTCAAATGGAAGGATGGAAAGTCTCATCCCATTCGTGTTGTGACACTAAGACAAGTATGTAGGTGCTCATTAGGGGAATGAGTTCACTGAACACAATCGAACGAGAGTACTTGCATGGAGGTCTACTCATATGTCAAGCAAGTAACTCTAATGGTTGGAATAATGTAAGTAGTCCTTAGACCTGAGGCATCGTCGTTGTCTTGTGGCTAAGTATTTAATCTTTGATTATGTCAAAGTCTCCCCATTCGAGGGTGTCCACGGCATGATTGGGGTTAAGCCACTTAGTCATGAAGGCAAGTGTATGCGCAACAAGGAATCTCTAATCCTCAATAAGAGAGGAAGAATGCTCTAAGATATGATTCGGGAATCTTCGGCCGAAGTATCGAGCGTATTAAAAGGAATGCGTTCCTATACGACTCAAATGAATCATATAAGAAGGAATAATCACATTAGGGGTTTGACATAATACATCCATACCCTAATGATGTGATTGAGAGTATTGTATTAGAGAAGGATCGAATTACATTGTAATTCTAACTGAATAGGTTCTCTGAATAAACTTCTACATTAGCTTGGGTAGCTATGACATATGGTTAGATGTCAATCATAGCTTGTGAGTTCTTCTAGATGATTAAATGTAGTCATCAAAGAAGAATGGTGAATTGAAATGAAGTTTCAATTCACTAAGTGATTGAATTAATTGGATTAGTGCCAATCACCTCACTGCCTTGCTAATTAGAACCTAAAAGATTGTTCACCAATACACTATTGTAGTGAGTAATTAATGGATGATGGAAACAATTAATTGGATTAATTATGTGTTGTGATTAATTTAGAAAAGTCTAAAGAAATCATAAAAGCGATAAAGATCGTTTTGGGCTTAAAGAAACGTTCGGGTTTAATTGGGTCCATTGGGCCCAAACCCATTGGGCTTTTATTCAAGCATTGGATGACTTGAAATAAATGAAAGCCCAAAGCCCAAACAACACAAAGAGGGCCGGCCATATTAGGTGTTTAGGAGAGAAGAATAGTCAAGTTGTTGACTAGGTTTCTTTTGTCTATAAAAGGAACTTTATAGCAAATGTTTCTTAAAGGTTTTTTTTTTTTGTGTGTTTAGAACTAAAAAGAGGCTAAAGAAAACTCTCTCAAATACTCACAAGGGCCGGCCACCTTAAGGGAAAAAGAGCTAACAATCTTTCACCCTTTTGGTTATTCCTTCATCCTTCTCATTACACTAGTGGGTGAGGATCTTTAGAGGTTTCCTACTTTGGAAACTTGAAGAGAACCTAGGAGCACTCATTCTTTCAAAGTGGAGGAGGCAAGGAGGGAAGCTAGGCTCAAGGATTTCAAGGAGCAAAGAGATTGGAGGTGGTCCATCCTTGGTCTAAAATCAAGATCAAGAGGTATAGATCTATTCCTTGACTTTGTTCTTGATTCTTTAAAATGTTTTGATGCATTATATATAAACCTATGAACCTTGAAGGGGATTTGCATGACTATAGCTTTGATTTTATTTGATAACATGCTTCCGTTGCTCATGTATATATATTGTTGAATTGTATATGCATGCTAGTCATCTAGAAATCCCACATGAAACTCATAAATTTCCCTTCACTGTGAGCATTACTAGTCGAACCCAGGATTAGAACACTGGGCAACTGTCAAGACGGTCCTTAAGTACTTAAGAAGAACTAAGGACATGTTCCTCGTATATGGAGGAGCATCAGAGTTGCGAGTGGAAGGCTATACAGATGCAGATTTCCAATCTGACGTCGATGATAGAAGTTCCAACTCCAGATATGTATTCACTCTGAATGGTGGGGCTGTCAGTTGGAAAAGCAAGAAGCAAAGTGTAATTGCTGATTCCACGACAGAGGCTGAATATGTCGCTACAGCTGAAGCCGGCAAAGAAGCGTTCTGGATGAAGAAGTTCATTACTGAACTTGGAGTGGTTCCAACCATTACATCACCAGTAACTTTGTACTGTGATAATAGTGGGGCGATAGCTCAAGCCAAGGAACCCAGGGCACATCAAAAGAACAAGCATTTTGATAGGCGCTTTAGTATCATTAGAAGATATGCTGCCGAGGGGAAAGTCAACATCCTCAAAGTTGCCTCAGCCGATAACGTAGCAGATCCACTGACAAAGCCAATGTCTCAAATCCAGCTTGATCGTCATATGGATAAGATGGGTATTAGATACATGGGAAGATGGCTTTGAGTGCAAGTGGGAGATTGTTGGAAGTATGCCCACAAAGCCACTCATTTGATGTAATAGCTTTTGGAATACTTATTGTGTTAAACTTTTTATATGTTTAATGAAGGGCAAAGCTTATTGTTAATCACTATTTATTGTATCATGTGTTTAAGCAATAAGGGAATCCAAGGAATGTATTTGTTCTAAGAGAGAAGTGATCTAATGAGTTAGATTATCGAGACCTCTCTCTTATGTTCATTCCTAAAACGTTCCTAGCCATAGGATTGCCAATTGGGCATTTACAATCCGCTAAGGTTAGTATGTGTTATGTTGACTCAAACGTGAGTATGAACTAGTCTCAAGTCATTTGGTGTTGGACACTGAGACAAACACATAGGTGCTCGAAAGAGTAATCGAGTACACTGAACGTCGATCAAAAGAGAGTTCGAACATACATGTCATGTATGAACTCTAAAGTTGCAATATGCAAAGTAGTCCTTTGACCTGAGGCATCATAGATGTCTAATGGTTAGGTCCTTGATCTTTGATCATGTCAATGGCATTCCTTCGGATTGTCCACGGCATTGTTGGGGTCAAGCTATCTAGTCATGTAGGCATATGAATGCACAACAAGGGATCTCTAACCTTCCATGGTGGAAGGAGAATACTCTAAGATATGATTCTAAAGTCTTTGGCCAAAGCATATGAATATGACTTAGGAAGTTTGTTCCAAATCATATTCAAAGGAGTCATATAGGAAAGTATCACATTGGATAGTAGACATGAAACAAACTATCACTTAAACAATGTGATTAAGAGTATTGTATTAGAGAAGGACCGTATTGCATTGTAGTTGTAACTGGATAGGTTCTCCAACCAATTCTACTTAGCTTGGGTAACCATGATATGCTGCTAGGTGTCACTCATGGTTTGTGGAAGCCCTGAAGATTAGCAAACACTAATCTTAAGGGAGAATTGAAATGTGGTTTCAATTCACAATCGATCGTTAAGAGTAACATCGCCCACTGCCTCGCTAATTGGAACCTAATGGATCGCACACCACATAAGGATGTTAGTGAAGAAATTATATGAAATGGATAAGCAATTAAATGGTTTAATTGAAGAATGGTCAAGATTAATTAATTAGTTAATTAATTATACGAAAAGTTCGTATTGGGCTTATAAGTTGGTTTTGGGTTTCGGGGCCCAAAAGTGTTTTGGTCCACAAGGCCCATTTTGTTTTAGTTGTCATACAACTTAAACATAATGGGCAAATTAGCCCAATAACAAGGAGAGGCCGGCCATTAGGGTGAATGGGCAAGCTTGCTTAATTACAAGTTTGCCACTCACCAAAGAAAATGTTATAAAAGCAACTTTATAGCAATTTTCTCATTAGGGTTTTCTAATAGAAATTGGGTGAAACATTTTCTCTCCTTTTCTACATAGAGGCCGGCCACTTAGAGGATTTTTACTAGCATCTAAAATCTCTCTAAGTCATCCATATCATCTTCACAATATACAACCTTGGTGAAGAGACTTAGAGACATCAAGCTTTTGATGTTTTTGGAGAACAAATCCTTTTTCCTCTAATCATCAAAGGAGCACTAAAGGGAGGAAAACACAAGGAGGATTCAAGGAGCTTGGAGGTGACTTGAAGGCCCTCCACTTGGGTGAATCCCTTGTGTAAACAAGGATGAGCTTCAAGGGTAAAGAATCACTAAATCTTTACTTCTCTTTAATTTTGTTAAAGAGTTTATTTTGGTTCACCATATACTAGGCTTTGAAAGTCATGGGTTTTATGAATTGTTTTTGGATGCATGCCTACTTTAAAGTGTTGATAGCTTGCATGTGTATTCAAATGTTCATACTTGTTCTTAGCTAGGACAAAATTTTTCCTTCAGGTAGTTCATTGTAATCCTACAATGTGATTTGCCTAAAAGCGAATAAACGAGAGATAGAACTCAAAGAATGGGTTCTTTGAGAGACAAGAAAGTAATCAACAAATATAAACAACCTAGTTCCTATATCAAAAGCTCCAAGGTAGTCGATAAGGATTTATAAACCGTCTCAGTTAAATGGTTTGAACTTTATGACTATGTCATAGAGTTGCACCTCTTAATTCGAAAGAAATAAGAATGAAAATCCTTATGACTACATTGAGTGTATATATGATATATACTCAAGGAAATGGTAAAGTACCATTTAACCCGAAATAATGAAACCTTCATAAGCTAATTGGTAGCTTAAGGTGACTACAATCAAAGAGAATGGTTGACTTTGAAGGAACCATTTTTGACGTAGTCTTAGTTTCAATTAATTCGAAGATTGCTAGCTACAACTAAATGGTGATTCAATGTTTGGACATAATATAGGTTTCCGAAACCATTATTAAGATAGTCTTGATAATATATGTCTAAAACTATGAATCACAAGACATGTAAGTTGTAGAGATCCATCCATCATGGATCTTAGCAAGCTAGTGGGAGCTATAAGCGTCTTATGAGAAAAAAGGTCAAATCGTTTGCTTTCTCATAAAGATGTAAATGAATCTTTTGTTTACTAGGTTTACAAAAGATTAGTGGGAGTTAATCATATTCCTAAATTTGTATATATATATATATAAATATATATGTGATATATATGAATGTATATATGATATATTAATTTTGGAATTGAAAAGAATATTTCTTCGTTAAAGTTATGACTTTAAGCATTCTATAACGATAGAATGTATATGGGAGACATAGTCTATATACATGGGATAGAAATCTATAATGATAGATTTTTTAGGATATAATTGGATTATATCAATTCCTAATAATAGACAAAAGATGCTAGGAAGTTTCTCATATGATGATAAACTTCAAATAGAAGGATGACTCTAGTGTGACTAGCAAGTTGCCCTTCTCAAAGGGAACGTGCCCTTTTAACTCCCAAAGAAATAATGTGTAAATAGAATCCTTTATGCATACGCACAAAGGTGATTTATGTATTTCATATTGTATGAAAAACATTGATATGAGTTGTACCTAGAATGGTACAAGATGATATCAGTGCAAGCCCAGGATCAGAACCATGGCAACTGTCAAGTGAGTCCTTAAGTATTTAAGAAATACTAAAGGATAAATTCCTCAAAGATCGAGGAAGAATTAGAGTAACGTAATGGAAGCGTAAATGTATTAGATTATGAATCTAATCCATCATTGGATGTTTCTTCATTATGAATGAAGAGATAAACAGATATCTCTTTATTATGACTAAAGAGATATTTGGATGGAAACATTAAAGTAATGACTTTAGTGTGTTCCATTATGAATGCAAAATATATTGCCATATAGAAGTTTGCAACAATGTTGTTTGGATGGGAAAGTTCATTTAGTGAACTCTCTATTCGGTTCCAACCAGAAAGTGTATCTAGTGTACTGACACTATGACACTAATGGGGCGATAGCTCAAGCCTGGGAATCAAGGTCTCATCAAGATCCGAACTCATATGAGAGACTGAACCACATGATTGAGAATCATGTATAATGGTGATGTCGTTATTCTCAAGGTTGCTTCTGTGGATAACATATAGATATCCATTGCCTAGGCCTACTATTCAGCCATTTATGAAATGACTACAGAAGAGGTATCATCACTGATGACCAAGCTGATTGGCTCTAGTGCAAGTGGGAGATTGTTGGAAATGTGCCCTAAAGCCAATCATATGATGATACTTTACGGACATTTTACATGTTAAACTAATCTAGTTTAACTATAAAGGGCAAAGATTATTGTTTGAGCCGTCTCATATAAATGTTATATGCTTAAACGATAAAGTCCAAGGAATATGTGATTGGAAGAATGTAATCTAATGAAGTTAGATTCATGAGACCATTCTTTCGTAGACACATCCTAAATGTTCCTGATCATAGGATTGCCAATTGGGCATTGACAGTCCGTCAAGATCGGTACGTGCTATGTCTTCTCTCAGGGAGAGTGACTAGTCTCGAGTCATTGGTGTGTGTGACATCAAGACAAGTACGTAGGTGCTCAGTAGAGAATGAGTTCACTGAACGTGATCAACGAAGAGTTCTCATACTCATGTCACATGAGAACTCATGTTTGGGATAATGCAAATTAGTCCTTTGACCTGAGGCATCACAGTTGTCTTGTGGTTAAGTCCTTGATCTTTGATTATGTCAAAGTCACCCTATCGGGGTGTCCACGGCATCGTTGGGGTTAAGCCACTTAGTCATGGAGGCAAGTGAATGCGCAACAAGAGATCTCTAACCTTCAAACTGTTTAAGGGAGAATACTCTATGATATGATTTAGAATCTCTGGCCAGAGTATGAATGAGATTTAGGAAGTCGTTCTAAATCACATTCAAGGAAATCATATAAGCACACGAATCACATTGGATAGTAGACATGAACTTATAAACTATCAAACCAAACAATGTGGTCAAGAGTATTAGATTAGAGAAAGACCGTATTGCATTTGTAATCCCAAACTGAATAGGTTCTCTACCTCTTCTGATTAGCTTGGGTAACCATGATATGCTGCAAGGTGTCACTCATGGTTTGTGGAAGCCCTAAACGTGTGTAATCACTAAAGGGAGAATTGAAAGTAAGTTTCAATTCACAATCGATGTAAAATGGTTTTAATCGCCCACTGCCTCGCTAAAAGGAACCTAATGGATCGCACACCGTGTAAGGAGGAGATTGAAGAAACAATGTAGATGAGTAAGAATGATTAAATGGTTTAATCATTTATTTATGGCAAGGATTAATTAATATGTTAATTAATCAAACGAATAAGTTCGTTAAAGACCTCGGGATAGTTTTGGACCTTAAGGCCCAATGGGCTTTGAACGTCAAGCCCATTAACTTAAGTTGTATGACAACTTAATAAATAATGATTCACAAAGGCCCAAACAACCCAAAAATACCCCAAGGCCGGCCATGATGTTTAGGGTAGTGAACTTGGACTTATTTACAAGTTTGCCACTCAAATGAATAAAGGTATAAATATGACTTTATAGCCAAAATTCATTAGGGTTTGTTTTGGAGAAAATTGGTGAGAACTTGTCTCTCCATTTCTCTCTAAAGAGGCCGGCCACCTTGGGGGTGCATCTTGCAATCCCATTACTCCAAGGTCACTCATTTCTTCTCCAATCTCTCCTTGGTGAAGAGACTTAGAGGTTCTCAATTTTGGGAACTTGGAGAAACCTATTCTTCCATCCAAATCCATAGATTTAAGATGCAAGGAATGAAGGCCCTCTCTTTGGGTGATTAGCCTTTGCTTATGCAAAGAGGAATCTACAAAGGTATAAATGTCAACTCACTTTGTTTTGAGTTGATTAATGGTTCACCAATCTACTAGGCTTTGAATTTCTTGGTTAATGTTTTGTTTTTAAGTGCATGCTAGCATGATTCCGCCTTTAATTGTTAATTGCATGCTTATTGATGTTGCTTAAATGAACATGGTTTTACAAAATAATCCTTCAGCTGCGGCATTTGATCTTTTGCACCTATATTTCCTGTTCTTTGGCAATGATCACAGGTTAGACAAAAAGTTCTAGCATCTTTAAACAAAGTGGGCCAATAAAATCCACATTCAAGAACCTTTAATGCTGTTCTTTGGGTGCCAAAATGTCCAGCACAAGCATAAGTGTGATAGAATCTTAGAATCGAATAAAGTTCACAATCATGCACACATCTACGCAAAATCTGGTCAGAACAATATTTCCATAAATAGGGATCATCCTAAACATAGAATCGTGCATTTTTTCGAAGTTTATAACATTGGTGCTTGGTGAGAGTGCTTAGAACTTGTTTAGTCACTAAGTAATTTACTAAATCGGCATACCAAGGTTCACTTACCTCAATGGATAGCAGATGTTCATTGGGGAAATTTTCTGAGATAGGCACGGCATGCTCATCATGGATTATTCAACTTAATTGGTCAGCCACCACATTCTCGTTTCCTTTCTTGTCTCAGATTTCGATGTCAAATTCTTAAAGAAAAAGAATCCAACGAATAAGCCTAGGTTTGCTTCCTTCTTCGTTAGTAAGTACTTCAAAGCTGCATGGTTAGAGTAAACAATCACTTCAGTGCCAATTAAATAAGACCGAAACTTATCTAATGCAAAGAAAACAGCAAGAAGTTCTTTTTCTGTTGTGGAGTAGTTCAATTGGGCATCATTGAGAGTCCGAGAGGCGTAGTATATGACATGTGGCTGCTTGTCTTTTCTTTGCCCTAAAACAGCGCCTAGTGCATAGTCAGATGCATCGCATATAAGCTCGAAAGGAAGGCTCCAATCGGGAGGAACAATGATAGGGGCTGAAGTGAGTTTCTCCTTGAGTTGCTTGAATACCGATTCACACTCCTCATCAAACTTGAAGGGCACATCTTTCTGAAGCAATCAACAAAGGGGGTTGGAAATCTTGGAAAAATCCTTGATGAAGCACCTATAGAACCCTGCATGGCCAAGAAAAGAACGAACCTCTCTAACCAAAGTAGGAGGGGGTAAGTGACATACAAGGTCTATTTTTGATTTATCGACTTCAATTCCTTTTGCTGAAATGATATGGCCTAAAACTATACCTTGTTTAACAATAAAATGACATTTTTCCCAATTCAAAACAAGGTTAGTTTCAACACATCGTTGCAAGATTAAGGTCAGATTATCCAAACAATTATCAAAAGAATCCCCAAACACACTAAAATCATCCATAAATACCTCAATAATCTTATCAACAAAATCGGAAAATATACTTACCATACAACTTTGGAAAGTGGCAGGTACGTTGCATAGGTCGAATGGCATGCGACGATAAGCAAAAGTTCCAAAGGGACACGTGAATGTGGTCTTCTCTTGGTCATCCGAGGCTATCATAATTTGATTATATCTAGAATATCCATCAAGAAAACAATAAAAAACATGACTAATTAACCTTTCAAGCATTTGGTTGATAAATGGCAAAGGGAAATGATCTTTCCTTGTTGTGGCGTTAAGCTTCCTATAGTCTATGCAAACTCGCCATCCAGTTTGAATTTGTGTAGGCATAAGCTCGTTTTCTTCATTTTTCACAATAGTGACTCCAGACTTCTTGGGAACGACTTGAGATGGTGAAACTCATCGACTATCGGAAATGGGATAGATCACTCCACAATCTAGGAGCTTGATTATCTCCTTCTTCACAACTTCCAACATGGGAGGGTTGAGATGGCGTTGTGTTCTCTAAATGGTTTGGCTCTTTCTTCCAAGAGTATTCGATGCATGCAAGTGGTAGGGCTAATTCCCTTTATATCGGCCAATGTCCACCTAATGGCAGTTTTGTATTCTCGAAGCACCCTCACCAACTTGTCATCCTCTTGTGCTGTGAGTGAAGAAGAGATGATGACATGCAACATCTCTTGTTCTCACAAAAACACATATTTCAAATGGCTAGGTAATGGTGTAAGCTCTAGGGAAGGTGGCTGGATTACAGAAGGAAGCAACTTGTTAGTCGAAACAGGAATTGAAATTAGGTTAGGAGACTTACCAATATGCTCTGGAATTGACTCTAGGGCAGCAACCATCTCCACCAGTTCTTCTTGAATAGGCACGGCAAGGTGTTCCTTGTTGTTGTCGTGGGGATGCCTAAATGCTAAACCTTCGTTTTTTAGTCCAATGCCTTGTGTGAGGGTCTTTTCAAGTGCATCCTCACTCAAATCATTAAGAAATTTCTGCGCCAAAGAGTCAATGATATCAATAGAAAAACAAGAGTGATCATCCACAGGATATCTCATAGTTTCAGAAATATTAAAATCGATAACTTCCCCATCAAATTCCATCGTCAAAGTGCCCTTGAACACATCTATGTTTGTGCGAGTTATCTTCATGAATAGCCTACCAAGGATAATCAGCAAAGATGTGGAATGGGCCGAATCTTCCATGTCAAGAATGTAAAAATCAGCCAGGAAGATTAATTGGTTCACCTGCACTAAAACATCCTCCAATACACCTTTTGGATAAGCGTTAGAACGATCAGCCAATTGCATGATCACACCATCATTTTTCAATTCACCCAAGTTCATAGATGCATAAATAGAATAAGGCATGACATTTATTGATGCACCTAAGTCGAGCATTGCATGTTCAAACCGATTAGTGCCAATTACACAAGGAATCGTAAAACTACTAGGGTCTTTGCATTTAGTGGGCAGTTTACGTTGCAAGACAGCTGAAACATTTTCACTTACCTTAACCACCTCTTTGTTAGACATTCTTCTCTTGGTTGTGCACAACTCCTTGAGAAATTTAACATTTTTTGGGACTTGTTTAATTGCCTCAACGAGTGGAATGTTTACTTGCACTTTCTGGAATGTTTTAAGAATGTCTTTCTCATTCTCATCATTCTTTGATTGTATAAACCTACGAGGAAAATGAGCATGGGTCAGATTAATATTAATTGAATTTGAACCCAACTTACCTTGTTTGGCCGAATTAGGAGTGATAGGGGTCTGCGGCAAAAGGGGTTTCATTCTTGCCGTGGGTGTGCTAGTGCTTCCTTCCTCATGTTGCAACTTTTCATCCTCTTTCTGGCAGATTTGGGATTGTTGGACTCAATTCCAACTTCTTTTCCACTACGCATCATCTTTGGCAAATTTGAATCTTCCCTTCGGATTCATATTTGTTGAACTAGGTAACTTACCTTGTTCTCTACTGAACTGCCCCATGAATTTAGCCATTTGTCCCACTTATTTCTTCAAATCTTCCACTTCCTTTGCTTGATTTTGCATGCCCTGCGCCACATTGGTTAATAATTGAACAAGTTGATCATTATCCATGGACGAACCTATTTTAGATTGGGCCGGGGGTGGTTGATTTTGTTGATAGGGCCGTGGGAACCTAAGGGGGTTTTGCCGAAATTCCCCTTGTTGTGTAGGTTGTTGGGGCTCTCTCCATTTCATATTAGGGTGATCTCTCCATCCGGGGTTGTATGTGTTCGAGTATGGATCGTATTTGGTTTCATTTTGGCCTTGGAATCCAATAGCATTGGCAGATTCCCATCCTTCATTCTCGATCAACTGAGGGCACTTATCAGATAGATGCCCTTGGATGGAGCACACGGTGCAAACCTGATTTTCTTGTGCTTTTAACCCAATTACAACCTGAGACACAAGAGAGGTAAGATTAGCTAATTGTGATTGAATTTTAGAAATTGCACTTACCTCATTCACACTATGTTGTCGTGGCCATTCTCTTTGTCCAACACCCTCATATTGTTGTGCATTATGAGCTCGATTTGCAATGAGAGTCTTGGCAGCCACCTGAGTCTTGTCCACCAACGCACCACCCGCAGAGGCATCTAGCATTTGGCGTTCAATGGGGAGGAGTCCTTCGTAGAAATATTAAATGAGCAGCTTCTCCTTCATTTGGTGCTGTGGACATGAAGTTACAAGAGTTTTCAAATGTTCATAATAAGTTGGAAACAATTCACCTTGATTTTGTTAGATGCCACTGATTCGTTTCCTCAAAATAATGACTCTTGAGGTTGGAAAGAACTTCTATAGGAACGCTCATTTCATGCTTTCCCAAGATGTAACCGTTCCAGATGCTAGTTCAAACAACCAATCTTTAGATTTGTCCATTAAAGAGAATGGAAAAGCCTTCATCTTCAAAATGCTACCATCGACATTCACCGAGGTCATGCTCGAACAAACTACTTCAAACTCCTTCAAGTGCTTGTTTGGATCCTGCATGGACATCCCATGGTACTTCGGAATGTGATGTAACAAGCTTGACTTCAATTCGAACTCTTCTGTCTTCCCTTAGGATGCCGTGGGGTATTGGATGCATAAAGGCATTGCATTGTCAACACCCGAGGCAGAAAGCTCTTTGATCGTTCGATTGTCCGCTGCCATGTCTTATACTTCCTCCACAACCTGTGTCGTGGCCTCCTCTTGCTCTTCTACTTCTTCTTCTTCATGCACGGGGTCAGGGGTGATTGGATTCTTGCTGATTTCTCTTCCTTCTCAAAGTCCGCTCAAAATCGTCGTCAAAGTCTAAGATATGCTCACGAACAGTTTGGGAACTCCGAGTCATAAACTAATACTTAAAAACAAGAAAACAAGACAAGGTCAGAAACTAAAACAAAACACACAAAAATAAATAACAAGAAATAACAAGGGATTAGCATTTCTAATCCCCGGCAACAGCGCCAAAATTTGATGCGAAATATATAAGCACACAAATTAAACCCTCTTATTGACAATTGTAGTAAAGACGTAAGTAAGGATCATTCTGGACCAGGGATAAGGAGGGATTACTAATCTATGCTAAACTGACTTTAAAATACAAAGCTAGGCTTGAAAACACTTAACTAGACTCAAACAACTCAAAACAAACTGAAAAGACTCAAAACTACCTAGAGTGACTCAAAACAGCTTAAAACAACTAAATAGACTCGAACTAGACCCTAGGGAGTGATTTGGACGAAAATTGGTTTTACCTTGACTCAAAACACTTAAAAACGCAAACTAAAACAACTTTAAACTCATAAGACCCAACAAAGTAAAGGGGGAGTTGGTTTTGACAAATTCGAAACAAATAAACAAATTGTAAAACTAAACAGATTGTAAAACAAATTTTGGGAAATAAGATGGTTGATGGATTAGCTAGAGGTCCATTCTTCACACATGACACACTTGCACATGAATCGATTTCCAATTGCTTTGCAATAAACTATGAAGCTCAACACCTCAGATTAACCATGGTGCACTAATTAACCCAAATCATTCTCCAAAGGTCCCCTACATGAATGCATAATAGAGATACAATCAGAGATCATTACGTTCTATGAAAATCATAAGTGTTGACAAGACATTCATAACTATGAATGCATGATACGTTTGCCAAGAATTCAATTAACGTGATTGTGACTAGCAACCTTCACTACTCATGAATATAAATTTGTAACGATTAGGTGAAACTCATTTATATTCTAGCGTCAAATTCCTGCACGAAAACTAAGTATGCATCCCTAATCGACATACAAGAATCAGTTTTAAAGAAAACAGTTAATTGAATTGCATTCATAACTTATCAATTCACAATTGGAAGAAATCAATTCATATCTCAAGGATGTTCATGGCTTTGAACTTCCCCTTAGCTAAGTAGGGGTTTAGTCACTCATGTTCACAGCAAAACGAAAGAAAAAGAAATTAAACATTGTAAATGTAGAGCAAATTACACCTAGAATGCGCCAACAATCAAGCTCGAACATTCAAGAGTCCTCCCTTCTTTCTTCTTGCTGCGGCACATAGGTGGATGAAGTGTATGATATGTGTTTAAGGGTCAGGAATGTGTTTTAGGTTGAATGGGGTTGTGGCTAGATGTGTATGGAAGTGGTTGATTGTGTAGAATGGGGAATGAGAGCTAGAGAATGCGGCTAGGGTGTTTATTTAAAGACTTTAGGGTATTTAGGGCTAGGAAATAATTTAGGTAACAGAAATTAAACCAAAACTTAAAGGGAAATAGGAATTGAAGTCGTAATCCTAAGGAAAAGGGGATGTAGGGTGTGGCGAGGACTGAAAATAAAGGGAAAAGGATTTTCCTATGCAGCAAGGGAAGAGAATGAGTTTTCCTTGCTGATTTGGGTCCTAAATTAAAAGGCAATGTATTTACTTGTGCGACAAGGAAGGGAGAGTGATGAGGAAGGTGCGGCATCCTCCTAGAGCAAGGAATTAGGCATCCCAAAGTCTTTAAGACTCCTTCTTTGTAGCTGAAACCTTTGTGCACTGAGAATAGGAAACTTTGACTTGGTCAATCCATCTTCTTCTTGGATACCTTTTTCCCCCTTGACTTGCATCACTTCTTCTTCCTCTCTTTGGCTGGTTCCTAGCTTCTTTAACTCTTCAATTTCGTCCATCTATATTACTCCAAGAATAAGCTATTCAATTCATGCCCAAAACTGCTCCAAAAGGCTCCAAAATGCACTTTCTTGCCTCCTTAGCCCTTTGGACCTAGAAACACACAAAAAAAGCTTAAAATACTAAAATAACTAAGGAATAACAACATAAATGCATAAGAACAAGCTAACTAAGTCACATAAATATGCTCCTATCAAACTTGATAACCGCAGGTATTGACATTCTCCCAACCTCTTTGTGGACGTTGATTTGCTTGATATTCTTGCCTATAAGATGCACCAAATGTAGGGACACTTTTCCTTGTGGTCCTTTCCGCATACTGCGACAATTAAGAAGTAAGATTCGCTATTTGAGCTTGAATGTTAGCAATTGCCATATCTTGCTTCTCTACTACCCAAAATCAAAGAAAGAAAACTAAATCAAATATCTAGTAAAAGACACGAACAGAAACAAAGGGAGATTACCAATTTTGCTAATCCCCGGCAACGGCGCCAAAATTTGATGTGAAAATTAACTTGCCACAGAAATTAAACCATATTGATGACAATTGTAGCAAAGATGTAAGTAGGGATCGTTCTAGACCCGGGATTGACTAGGGATGCTAATCTACACAAATAAGACTCAAAAACACTAAACTAGACTCTATAGACTAAAAACTGACTTAAAACACTCAAAATAGAAACAAACAATCAAAAAGACTCAATTCTAGACCTAACAAGTGATTTTGACGAAAATAAAATTTAACTTTACTCAAAAGACTAAAAGAAAACAGATTATGACTCAACTAACAAGACTTAATGAATCGAGGATTGTTTTTTACGAGTTTAAAACTTAAAACAGAAACTTTGCATAAAACACTTTATAAAAACGAGTTTGGTGAATTGAAAAGGGTGAAAGGCTAGTTAGAGGGTCCTTCTCCACACATGACATATGCAAACAAACCAATTTCCAGTTATTATTCCTTTAAACCATGAATGACAACATCCCAAGTTAACCGTGATAGCACAAATTAACCATAAGATTTTCGTTATTTCATTGAATTGGATAGGATACGCATCACAACCAAATTATCCTTCTCAAGTCCCCTAACTATGAAAAGCATGATAAAAGACATATCAAAGGTCATTAAGTTCTTTGAAAATCATAAGCATTGAAGAGGCATTCGTAACTATTAGAAGCATGATACTCCTGCCAAGGATTTACTTAACACAATCATGACTAGTGAGTTTTACTACTTGTGAATATAAGTTCATAATGATTAGGTGAAACTCCCTTATACTCTAGCATCAAGTTCATGCATGCAAATTAAGTGTCGACCCTCAAAACATACATAAACAAGTTTTAATAACTCAGATAAGCAAATCACATTCAAGACTTAAGAAACAATAACTGGATGTAATCAATTCATATAAAGCATATAATCATGGCTTCGAATTCACCTCTAACTAAAAAGAAACTAGTTCCTCATGTCTTTAAAAACATAAAACCAAATTAAAACAAACATTGAACTAAAACTAAGGATAGAATACACCTAGGAATGTCTAGCAATCCAAGCTTGAATGGTAGGGTACGACTCCAATGGTTTCCTATCCTTTCTTCCTTGCAAATTTGCGCACAAGTATGTTTTTTTCTAATGTTTTGGCTCTTGTATGTGTGGTGCATGAAATTGTGGTGGATGGTGTGGTGATTTGATGGTAGAGGGTGGTGTTCTAAATGAATGATGCAGCAATTATATTTATAGGGAAAAAAGGCAGGTAGCATTGGAAAAGGATTGGTACTCCAAAACCTAAGTGGAATGGGTTAAAACAATTAGAAACCAGGGGAAATTAGGACAACACATCAAAAACCATCAGGAACAAGGATAGAGGGTGCATCACAACTAGGAAAAAGGGTTCTAGAAAGGATTGGGGTGCCATTTTTGTAGGAGAGGAGATAAGGCTTCTAGAATCTGAAATATGTATTTTAAATGCATAATTATCCCTTATAAATGGCTGGAATTAAGGCACAAGATGATTTGGATAAGATAAGGTTGGATAATGCTAGATTTGGAAAGGATAAGATAAGATAAGATAAGGTTAGTTTGGATAAGATAAGGTTGGATAAGGTTGGAAAAGGTCTTGGATAATGACTCCTTCATTTGAGCCGATTCCTTATCTTCTTTGTCTTGGATTTATTTTCTTCATCTTTTTAGCACATTCCTAGCCTCTTGAACTTCAAATTCGTCCATCCATCTTGCTCCACTCATAAGCTATCCATTTGATGTCCAAAACTACCTTAAAATGCTCCAAATTGCACTTTCTTGCCAACTTTGTCATATGGACCTACAAACACACAGAAATAGCTTAAAACACTATAATAAGTAGGAACTAGCTATGAAAATGCAAGAAAACAAGCAAACTAAGTCGCATAAATATGCTCCTATCATGACTAGATTAGGCATGCCAGAAACAATCATAACAGATAACGGTACGATTTTTACATCCGACAGATTTAAAGACTATACGGCAAACCTAAAGATTCGACTCGAGCAATCTACGCCATACTACCGGCAGGTGAATGGACAGGCCGAAGCAAGTAATAAGGTTCTTATTGGTATTCTTGAAAAGATGATAAAAGAAAGGCCAGACATGTGGCATTTAAGGATAAACGAAGCATTATGGGCTTATCAAACCTCTCCACGGACAGCCATCGGAATGACCTCGTACGTGTTGACTTATGGACACGACACAATGCTGCCCGTCGAGCTCAGTGTAAACTCGTTGCGAATAATTGAACAAAGTAGTTTATTCACAGTCAAGCCATGAGACAAGAGCTAGAAGATTTGGAAGATGCTCGGCTTGATGCTTATAATTTATTAGTGGCTCAAAAGAAGATCGCCAAGCGTGCATATAATCAACGAGTTAGACAAAAAACATTCGACGAAGGAGAATTGGTTTGGCAAACCGTACTACCTGTAGGAATTAAAAACCCCAGGTTTAGTAAGTGGTTGACGAATTGGGAAGGGCCATTCGTTATTCATAAAGTCCTCGGCACCGTCTTAGAGATCGAACCGGTATTATTCACAAGTTGCCAATCAATGGAAAGTTTTTAAAGAAATACTATCCAGTGACATGGGAGATGCATGGATAAAAGCTCATTTCATTTCATCAAGTTCATGTCATTGACAGATTAGTTTACAATCAAATATTTCTACTACGGTGATAAAGGAAGAAGAATTTCAAGAACGACCTTCAACTCCAACCACCTCACCTCGCCCAATATGACCTCAGCTTGCCAATTCCTCTTGTCCATCCTCAGCTGCTCAACTCGCTTTACGCTCGCCCCGTATTCGGTTAAGCAAGATTTACCGCCTGACTCAAAATCCTTCGCAAGCTCAGAAGCAATGGCCGATCTTCGATTTGCCAGTTCGGCCATTTGACGGTCAAGGTCAGCCAGGGTTTCTTTTTTCACCTTTCAAACTTTGACGAATTAAGTTGCGCCACACAATAAAGAGTCGTGGGAAATATATGTAGTTGGGCACGCCTCATTGGATCATAATGCAGAAGGTGCAAAGAGCCAATGGATGACAACCACTTGCACATCTTAACCGTATAAACTAGGCTTGTTATGCGCTCGCCCGCAACATATCTCTCGATCATGTTGCTTCTGACGTGTGAGCCCACCACTTCCCCCCTTCACGTGTTACTGCATCAATAGAACCTAAATCAACCTTAACCCATAATTGCTAGAAGAATTACTAAAAGAAGAAGAACAAAATTGTATTTCTCATATCCCATTTGGTATCTTACACCATAAGCTATATAATAGCTTTTTTGTTCAAAGCTTATCCAACAGAAGAAACTAACTAACAAACAACAGCTCAGCCACAACTAACAATTTCTTATTACAACTCACTCCTTAAGATTAGGACACCTGTCATAATCACATAAATCACATTTACCACTTGGTTTTCGATCATTACTCCCCCCTTTGAAATATAGCCTTGTCTTCAAGGCTGGAAATCAAGAAACTTGATCTGTGATAGGAGCATATTTATGCAACTTAGCTAGCTTGTTTTCGTGATTTTTTGTTGTTATTCCTTAGTTATTTAGTGTTTAAAGTCATTTTCGTGCAATTTCAGGTTCTAAGGACAAAGTATGCAAAATGGTGCATTTTGGAGCCTTTTGGAGCAGTCTTGGGCATGAATTGAATAGCTTATGCTTGGAGCAATGTAGATGAACGAAATTGAAGACCAAAATATGCTAGGAATCAGCTAAAGAGAGGAAGAAAAATTAATTCAAGTCAAGGAAGGAAAAGGAATCCAATAAGAAGAAGGATTGACAAGTCAAAGTTTCCTAATCCTAATCTACAAAGGTTTCAGCCATAATTAAGTTTCCTAGTCAATTTGGGACACTTAAATCTCAGTCCAAGGGGGAGCCGCACCTTACTCTTCATTCTTCTTTCCTTGCCGGACAAGGTTGTGGATTTCCTTTCAATTTAAGACACAATTCCAACGAAGTAATCTACTTACCCTTTTTCCTTCCCTTGCCGCACCTTCCTTACCTTTTCCTTAGGATTCTGACTCTAATTCCTATTTCCCTTTAAGTTTTGGTTTAATTTCTGTTACCTAAATTATTTCCTAGCCTTAAATACCCTAAAAGTCTTTAAATAAACACCCTAGCCACATTCTTTAGGATTCATTCACCATTCTACATATCCATTCACTCCCATACACAATTCAACGATTCTCCTTTCCTTGCCATAGCCCCATTCAACCTTAACCCATCTCTGACCCCTTCATTCAACCATAAACATCCATAGTCACTTGTGCCGCAGCAAGGTGGGGAAGAAGAAGGGCTTTTGACGTTTCAAGCTTGAAGATTGGAGAGTTTTAGGTGTACTTCGTTCTTGTTTTCAATGTCTACTTTATTATTCTCTGATTTTGCTGTAACTATGAGCGGCTAAACCCCTACTTAGCTAGAGGGACATTCGAAGCCATGAACATCCTTGAGATATGAATTGATTTCTTCCAATTGTGATTTGATAAGTTGTGAATGCAATTCAATTAACTGTTTTCTTCAAAACCGATTCTTGTATGTTGATTAAGGATGCATACTTAATTTTCATGCATGAATTTGACGTTAGAATGAGTTTCACCTAATCGTTACAAATTTATATTCATGAGTAGTGAAGGTTGCTAGTCATAATCGCGTTAATTGAATTCTTGGCAAACGTATCATGCATTCATAGTCACAAATGTCTCGTCAACACTTATGATTTTCATGGAACGTAATGATCTCTAATTGTATCTCTATTATGCATTCATGTAGGGGACTTTTGGAGAATGATTTGGGTTGTCGCATGCATTCATCCAATTCAATGAGTAAAGGAAAATCTGAGGGCTAATTAGTTCATCACGGTTAATTTGGGGTGTTGAGCTTCATAATTTATTAAAAAACAATTGGAAATCGATTCATGTACAAGTGTGTCATGTGTGAAGAATGGACCTCTAGCTAATCCATCAACCATCTTATTTCCCAAAATTTGTTTTACAATCTGTTTAGTTTTACAATTTGTTTGTTTGCTTAAAGTTCGTCAAAAACCCAATCCCTTTACTTTAGAGTGTCTAATTAGTTAGAATCTATCTTAGTTTGTGTTTTTAAGTGTTTTGAGTCAAGTTTCAATCAATTTTCGTCCAAGTCATTCCTAGTGTCTTGTTTGAGTCTATTTAGTTGTGTTAAGCTGTTTTGAGTCATTCTAGTTAGTTTTGAGTCTTTTCAGTTTGTTTTGAGTTCTTTGAGTCTAGTTAAGTGTTTTTAAAACCCAGTTTTATGTTTTAAGGCCAGTTTTAATAGATTAGCAATCCATCCTAATCATCGGTCTAGAACGATCCCTACTTACATCTTTACTACAATTGTCAAAAAGAGGGTTTAATTTGAGTGTTGGATTATTTCACATCAATCTGCAAGTCCTGCAAATTCTCCTAAGATGCATCTTCAAAAGGATGATTTTTCCAATGAACCAAAAGTTCAGTTATTGAAGAATTTCCTTGTTGAACCATTCTTCTAACTAAGATAGCTACAAGTTCATATTAAAATAGTCCTGCATCTTGAACTGATGGTAATGGAACAGTTGGATTGAGAAGCCCCGTAGAAGTAAGTGTTTCATGTTTGTTTTGTTGGCAAATGGTACAACCAGCCACCATTTCCTTGATATTCTTTTTCATTCCTTCCCAAACCTAGATAGCCTTTTATAAGTTCTGAGGAAGCCTGCATGACCAACTGAAGGTGTACAATGGTGTTATTTAAACAATTTCGCTCTCCAAGGGCTTGTAGGACTGACAATTGTCCTGCTTTTGTATTTCAAAAACCCATTATCAAGCTTGTACTTCAAAAGAGCCAATGGTGTAGTCTCTAAAGTGGAATCTAAAACAACCTTAGATTTGGCTAGAATCCATTCATCCTTTTCCACATGCCTTCTTAGGTCATCAAGCCAAGAAAAATATGGGTATGATATGGCAAATAATTCCTCCTTCAACAGTGGTGAGTTCGAAGAACCATCACAACCTACTTTAGAGTCAGATAGACATTCAGCTTGGGAATTAGATACCATTGACAAGGCATCTGCTACTTTGTTAACTACACCTTTTTTGTACTGGATTTCACAATCAAATCCAAGTAACATCGACACCCATTCTGTTGAGAATGAGGATTGGCCCTATTTTGGAGGAAATATTTAAGGCTATGGTGATCGGTTATGTTAATAAAGTGATTACCAATGAGGTAGGACTGCCACTTCTTAACAACATATATCACAACCATCATTTCTCTTTCATATGTCGATAAAGCTTGATTCCTTGGGCCAAGGATTTGGCTTGTAAATGCAATTGGTTTGCCATCTTGTTGTAATACTACTCCTATACTAGTGCCAGAAGCATCACTTTCTATGATGAAGGGTTTGGAGAAGTAGGGTAAAGCTAGGACTAGAGGGGACATCATGGTAGTTTTAAGTTCTTCAAAGGCAGTAATGGTTCCTAGAGTCCACTTAAAGCAATCTTTCCTGGTTAATTGAGTCAATGGACCACTGATTCTTCCAAACTGAGGGATGAATTTCCTGTAGTAACCAGTTAAACCCAAAAACCCTCTCAAAGCCTTCATAGAAGTAGGTAAAGGCTAATTTACAATAGCCTTAAGCTTGGAGGGGTCAGCAGCCACCCAATTTCTAGAGACAATATGGCCCAAGTATTCAATTTGTGTCTTTCCAAAAGCACACTTTAACAATTTAACAAACAATTGATAATTCTAAAGTAGTTCAAGAGTATTACTCAAATGATGCAAATGTAATTCCTAGGATAAGCTATAGATCAATATATCATCAAAGAAGACCAAGATGAACTTCCATAGATAAGGTCTAAATATCTCATTCATTAAACTCTGAAAAGTGGCAAATGCATTCATTAAGCCAAAAGGCATAACTAGAAACTCATAATGTCACTCATGAGTTCTCAAATTAGTTTTATCAATGCCATTAGGGTGTACACGAATTTGATGATAGCCAGACCGAAGATCCAAATTGGAAAAATATGTTGCACCAAAAAGTTCATCCAAAAGTTCATCAATCAAAGGTATGGGTTACTTATCTTTGATTTTCAATAAGTTGAGTGCCCTGTAGTCCATACACATCCTCTAAGTACCCTCATTTTCCTTTACCAACAACATTGGAGAAGAAAAAATGTTGTGGCTTGGTCGAATGAAACCAAAATTTAGCAATTCTTTAACACACTTTTCAATTTCTGTCTTTCGGAAAGGACCATATTTATACGGTCTGGCACTAGAAGGCTTGATAGGAGCATATTTATGCGACTTAATTAGCTTGTTCTCGTGCTTTTACGTTGTGTTTCTTTAGTTATTTTAGTGTTTAAAGTCACTTTTGTGTGTTTTCAGATTCTAAGGCCAAAGTGCGCAAAATGATGTAATTTGGAGCCTTTTGGAGCAAAAGGAATGGATGAATTGAAGACTTGAAGAAATTAGGTTTCCTAATTGACGAAGGATTCCTAATTGACGAAGGATTCCTAATTGATGAGGGATTCCTAATTGAAGATGGATTCCTAATCACATAAGGATTCCTAGAAGAACAAGGATTCCAACTCCAACAAGGATTCCTACTTGAAGTAGGAAAGTTAAGCCAAGGTTTCCTATTTTGGTTTGACCTTTCCTAATTCTAAAAGTCCTTATGTTCCAGCCACTTTGAAGACTTCATGTGCACTTGAGGACACAAAACAAAGGCCCTAGAACCTTTAGGGACCCTTGCCGCACACACCTTGCCCATTCCTCTTCCTTGCCGTGCAAGGGAGAGGGTTGTTTCCTGATTCCTTGCATTTAAACACATTCCTAATCTATTTTAACACCTTGTCGCACCTTTTAGCCTATTTCCTTTAAATTTCTGATTTGATTTCCTAATTCTAGAAGCTTTAGACTTAATTTCTGTTTACCTAATTAACCTAGGGTTTTATTTCCTGAATCCCTTTAAATATACTTCCTTTTTTTATAGCCACAATTCATTCATTCACTCCCATTCACGCCAGAAATCATTCACCCATCCTTGCCGCACCCATCCTTCACCATTCCCTATAGTTTCTGACCCAAAACACTCCTAGCCACACCATACATCCATCCAAAACACCGTTCCACCCTTCTACACCATCCATAACCCCCAAAACTCACCACCAACCCTTGTGCTGCAGCAAAGAGGAAGGAAGAAAGCCCTTGGACGTGCTTGTCATTCGATTGAGGATTGCTGGAACGTTTTAGGTGTGATCTTTCTTTTGTTTTCAATATTTCAATTCAATAATCTTTGTATTGTGAGTATGAGGAACTAAACCCCTCTTAGTTAGGGGGTGATTCGAAACCATGTACTTACTTGCAATATGATTTGATTACATCCAGTTGTGATTCATAAGTTGTGAATTCAATTTACTTATCCGTTCGTATAAAAACTGATTTGTGTATGTTGGTTGAGAGTGCACGCTTAATTTTCATGCATGAATTTGATGCTAGAATATAAGGGAGTTTCACCTAATCGTTACGAACTTATATTCACAAGTAGTGAAGGTTGCTAGTCACAATCGCTTTAAGTAAATTCTTGGCATAAGTTTCATGCAATTCATAGTAACAAGTGCCTCGTCAATGCTTATGTTTTTCATAGAACTTAATGATTCTTGCTTGTATCTCTATTATGCAATTCATGTAGGGAACTTGTAGGGAATGTTTTGGGTTGTCGTATGCAATCATCCAACTCAATAACTTGTGGAAAAACTGAGGGTTAATTAGTGCAATTCACGGTTAACCTGGGGCGTTGAGTATTCATAGCTTATCGAAAAACAACTGGAAATCGTTTTGTATGCAAGTGTGACATGTGTGGAGAAGAACCTCCTAGCTAGCCTTCCATCCATAAGTTTCATTCAAATTCGTTCTACAATCTGTTTTAATTACAAAGTTTTGTCTTGTTTTCAATTTCGTCAAAACCAAATCCCCCTTTATTTTAAAGTGTTAGATTAGTTAGAAATCCATTTAGTTTGTGTTTTTAAGTGTTTTGATTCAAGTTGTAACCCAATTTCGTCCAAATTTGTGTTTGTGTTCAAAACTGCCCAGAAAGTGTTTTTAAGGCAGTTTTGAGTGTTTGTTTGCTGTTTTGAGTCTTTTGGTTTGTTTTAGTGTTTCAAACTTGAGTTTTACATTCTTTGAGTCTAGTTTAGTGTTTTAAACTTTGTTTTTACGTTTCTAAGTCAGTTTTCAAGTGTTTAGCAATCCCTCATAATCCCCGGTCCAGAACGATCCTTACTTACATACTGTACTACATTTGATAAAAAGAGGGTTTAATTTGTGTGTTTAGTTATTTTACGCATCAAGGCTTACAACCTTCAAGTAATGGGATTCTATGATCATGGGATCTGGAATGGGTTAAACCAGAAGGAGGTTGAAATAGAGGTTGTGACACACCCCGTCCCGAAGGAGGGCGTGCTGGCCGTCACGTGAGAGTGACGTAACCATTTACATAGTTCAGAAGCTTTAAAAAAAAATTTTCCAATTACTAAGATGACACACCCGAGGGTGAGTCCTACTTTTGTGAATTCTGTCAGAACACCGTTGGATTCCTCGTGGCCACCAAAGCTCTGCTAACTTGAACCTGGAGGGGCGCAAAACAAAATTGAGTGGGTCAGTAAAACAAAGTTTTTCGAAAACTTTTCATTTAAAACATTTCTAACCCCTCACCGTAAAACCTGTATACTTTCCCAAAAAATAGCATATATATAAACATATATATAAGCAAAAATCTCAAATCTCAAACCTTTAACACTTTTCAGAAAAATATATATATATAACCATATGAAATCTCAAAACTTGAATCCCAAATCTTTAACATTTTTCAAGAAAAACATGCCATGCCATAAATCAAAATATAAATCAGGTGAAATAAGGAATCAATCGGAGACCCTGCAGTTGGTCCTATACGATCAATTCAACAGCTCAAAATCCCACTATGCCGGAGTCACCACCGTGACCTGTACGGCCCTACTCTGCACATCACTCGGAACTACGTAAGGTAGTCTATACGATGAAAGGTGTAAAAATACGCTCTAGTGCTTCTCTCATCAATCATCAGCGCGCATAACTAAGATCACCCACTAGTCGGAATCACGCCTAGTGATCTATACGACTAGCATGTCGGAACCCTCACATGGTCTGTACGACATCCACCTACTTGGATCCAAGGCGAGCGTGCGGTGTGGTGAATAAAATAAGCACTAACACCTAGGGTGCAGGTTATGAGCTTGAAACATCTTATCAACAATCAATTAAATGAATAATGAACTCACCTGACTTACCTGTGCCTCCACAGCACCATACAACATGTATGCATCATATATCAATCATATAACTCATATGAAATTCACATTTTCCAAATAATTCTATGCATGGCATTTTCAAAACATAATTTCGTATAAATTCATCTTCTGGGAAAAATTTATAGTATAAAGGTAATACGAAAACAAAACTGCCCACTCACCTGGAGTTCGCTCAACAACTCCCTAGCACCACACATCAAGGCGTCATGAAGATTAGCGCCTAGAACAATAATCAAACCCAACCTCAGAAATCCTGCCGATAGAATACATAACTTATATAAGACACGTCACTACGTAGTTCGATCTGGATGATCTGCAATTCAGATTTCAAATCCGAAACTTCCAGAGGTCCACAATATACCTCTAGGACAACATCCTAAAATTTCATTACCATCCAACGGTCGGATCTCCGTCAATTTCCAAAACTAAGTGACGGTTAACATTCTATTTTATGAACTTACAATTCCAATTCCGGAATATCCGTAAATCGGATTCCCAATCCGTAAGTTCCTATAATCCTCAAATATTACGTATTACAACGTATCAAAGTTTGATGACGATCCAACGGTCGGATCGTCAATTCACATTTTCACCTAACCCCGAATCGTAACCAACTTAGGTTCAATTATTCAATTTACGTCCATCAATTATCAAAACAGAACCTAGAACCTTAATCACAAGCTAATAATGACATTGGCGGCCATTGGCCACGCGCCGCCGCGCGGGCCGCCGCGGGTGGCGGTTGGCCGCCCCCGGCTCGCCGGAAAATTCAACTATTTCCAAAAATTACCAAAATTTGCAGATTTGAAGATCTCAATGAGTAGAACAACTTTCATACCTGAGACCAAGGCCAATTTGGCCTGGAAGTGCTTCAATTTCACCAAAACCGTGAAGAACCCTAGAATTTGGGTGTTTCCAATTCGACCTTCAAACTTGTTCCAACGCCTCAATTACCTCTTGGGGTTTGTTCTAGGTCCTAAAGGAATGCTAAAGGTGTTAGTAATTGAAAGAAAACATTTCAAAATTTGGAGAATTTAAACAAAAGGGTCGCGGCACCCGTAGGGGTGTTCTTCGCGAAATCACAACGAAATTCAATGATTCTTGGGGTGAAACGTAAAGAGGGAAGATCATAGAAGGTTTTCCAAGTGATGGATTGATGTAACTCACCGGAAAAATGGTGAAATTTCGACGAAATTTGGTGAAGAACACCGACGGGTCGCGCGCGGGCCGCACGGGTCAAGAACGACCCGTTCCTCCTTTTCCCCCGTGCACCACTCTCCCTCCTTTCCCTCATTTCCTTCCCATGGTTGGTCAGTTTCTTCCTCTCTCTTCTTCTGATTCGCTCTCATCTTCTTCTTCCCCGATTGGGCATTTCTGCCCAGTCTCTCTTCTTCTTTTCTGTTTTCTTTTTCTTCTTCTCATACACATACACACACCAAAAACCTTTCCCTCATCCCAGCCATCCATTTCATTCATCAATAAATCTGGGCCGTCCAATTTCATAAAAGAATTTCTATATTTTACTAAAATTATAATTCCTTAAAATTCCAAATTTCAAACGTTAATAACTTCTTCGATATAACTCCAAATCACGAACCGTCTGCGCCCACACGTCCGTAACGACGAGTACTACGAGGATATGTCAAGAAAACAAATCTTAGATGGCACGACACAACGATTAACCTCGAATGATGTGCGTGCCTCGAAGGGCATTTTTGTAAAATCCTTTATTAAAACTTTAAAAATTCTTAAAAATTAGGGACGGGCTGTCACAGGTTGATATTTCTCCAAAATGACTTGTAATTCAGTATCTTGCTGACAACTTAACTAAGAAACTATGTTTGTAGATGAAACTGTTAAATCTAGTTGAATCACAAATAAAGCAACCCCTAGACAATGATCTTGATGATGGAGCTTGTCCATTTGAAGAGAAGAAATAGATTGTGGATCCTGAGTTGAAGGACCTGAGATAGAAAAAGTAGTATTACCACTTTCAAACTACATTACAATCTTATTAAAATCCCACAAAATTGGTCCTAAGGTTCTTAGCCACTGAACTCCCATGACAATATCACAACCACCTAGAGGTATTGCATAAAATCAAGTATGGTAGCATAATTATGAATTCTGATGAGGACTTTAGCTAAGTAACCGGTACTCGTGAGAGACCCCTCATTAGTAATCTTAACAGTGAAAGGATGTGCGATACTTAAGGTGTTTAAACAAAGAGATGTCAATGAAGTTATGTGAACTTCCTGAATCCACAAGAAAAATGGCAGGGCAATTCATCACCAAACTATTTACCTTTATTATTCTTATGGATTTGAGGGCAGGTACACCATATACTGCACAAGCAGTCACTTCCGATTCATCATTTTCATCAAAAATAGGTACCACATTATGTTCACTATCATACACATCAATTAATAAAACCTATATCTCAGCCCTATACAAATATGTTCCCTGGAGAACTACTCATCACAATTAAAACATAGTTTGTTCTTGGGTCTAAACTTAATTTCAGTTGTTGTTAGACGTCTAAAAGTATCACTTTTTCAGAAGAATCAGGCTTCAGTAAATTAGTAGTATCAAACAGAGGTTTAGATCGAAATTGTGATGTAGAAAAGGGAGTCAGAGAGAATGATTGTACCTTTAATTCTGCTAATTTTGCATTCAGTTGCTAAACATATGCAATAGCTTCATGAACATCAAAGGGTCTTAAGATCTTGACATCATGACGAATTTTGAGTTTCAATCATCCAATGAAACAACTCTTTAAGAGTCCAGGGGGCATTTGCACAGTACGATTTACCAAACGTCGAAACTTTGTGATATAGTCCCTGAGTAATCCAATTTGACGTAGTTTCACCAAGTTTTTAGTACAATCCATAAGATCAGAAGGACAAAACTCTTGGCAAATTTTTTTTGTGAAATCCTCCCATTTAGGATAATTTTTGACATAATTACCCATTGAAACCATTGAAGAACTTCGTTTTCCATATGAAAAGAAGCCATACGAACTTTCTTTTCCACCGGGATATCGAAGTAGTCAAAATAATGTTTCATTTTGTAAATCCATCCAAAATGATCATCCCCGTCATTGAAATGAGGAAAATCAAGTTTAATCAATAGAGGACAAGAGTGGAAACCTAAATCTTGAAGAATAGAATGATGAGGTCTTGAATAGTTACGCAAATTGGGATCTAATTGGGTTGCATCTGATGAATCTCTAGGAAAACCCATATCACATTTGTCCACAAATTCACGTTGAAATTTCTCGAATCGAACATCTGAAGAATCTTGACGAGCTTCCATGGCATCAAATCGCAAGAGGAACACAGCGATGCTGTTGTTAATTGCAACAAGTTGATTATGAGCTTCCATGGCTTTCTTCATAGATGAATGAGTCATACGGCAACAGAGAAGGGATTTAAGGGTTAAGGTTGATTTAGGTTCTACCATTGGTAGCGAACCACTTGGTCTTCTATCATGCATCTTGCTGGGGCCGTAGGCCCACTTTCATCTCTTATCCGTCCGAGAAGCATTGAAGACCCATATACCCATCCCAAACCATAATTCCTATTTTCTCATGATGCGATGAAAGTTAAGCACTCAAATTAAACCCTCTTGTTGTCAAATTGTAGTATAAATGCAAGTAGGGATCGTTCTAAACCGGGGATTAGGAGGGCTTGCTAAAACCTCTAAACTAACTCAAAGACATAAAAACAAAGTTAAAAACGTTTAAATAGACTCAAATGACTCAAGATGCGATGAAAGTTAAGCACTCAAATTAAACCCTCTTGTTGACAAATTGTAGTATAAATGCAAGTAGGGATCGTTCTAAACCGGGGATTAGGAGGGCTTGCTAAAACCTCTAAACTAACTCAAAGACATAAAAACAAAGTTAAAAACGTTTGAATAGACTCAAATGACTCAAGATGCGATGAAAGTTAAGCACTCAAATTAAACCCTCTTGTTGTCAAATTGTAGTATAAATGCAAGTAGGGATCGTTCTAAACCGGGGATTATAAAGGCTTGCTAAAACCTCTAAACTAACTCAAAGACATAAAAACAAAGTTAAAAACGTTTGAATAGACTCAAATGACTCAAAACAGATTCTAAAGACGCAAAACAACTTAAAAAACACTCAAAATTGCCTAAAAACACTTACTGAGCAGATTTGACTCTAACACAACCTTGGATGAAATTTGGGTTTTGACTTGAATCAAAACACTCAAAAACACTAACGAAATATAAATTTAACACTTTGAAACAACAAAGTAAAAGGGGGATTTTGGTTTTGACGAATTCGAAACGAACAAACAACTTATAAAATTAGACAGATTGTAAAGCGAATTTAAGAAATGAGATGATGGATGGATTAGTTAGAGGTCCGTTCTTCGCACATGACACACTTGTACATGAATTGATTTCCAATTGCTTTTCAATAAACTATGATGCTCAACACCCTAGATTAACCGTGATGCACAAATTAACCCTCATATTTTCCTTTACTCATTGAATTGGATGAATGCATGCGACAACCCAAATCATTCTCTAAAAGTCCCCTATATGAATGCATAATAGAGATACAATTAGAGATCATTACGTTCAATGAAAATCATAAGTGTTGACAAGGCAATTATAACTATGAATGCATGATACAATTGCCAAGAATTCAATTAACGCGATTGTGATAAACAACCTTCACTGCTCATGAATATAAACTTGTAATGATTAGGTGCAACTCATTTATATTCTAGCATCTAATTCATGCATGAAAACTAAGTATGCATCCTTAATAAACATACAAGAATCAGTTATGAATAAAATAGATAATTGAATTGCAATCACAACTTATCCAATCACAACTTATCAAATCACAATTGGAAGAAATCAATTCAAATCTCAAGCATGTTCATGGCTTCAAACTTCCTCCTAACTAAATAGGGGTTTAGCCACTCATAATTGCAACAAAATTAGAAAATAACAAAGTAGACATTGAAAGCAAGAACGAAGTACACCTAAAACGCTCCAAAATGCTCCAAAATGCACTTCTTTGCCACATTAACCCTTTGGACCTACAAACTGATAGGAGCATATTGATGCGACTTAATTGGCTTGTTCTCGTGCTTTTACATTGTGTTTCTCTAGTTATTTTAGTGTTTAAAATCACTTTTGTGTGTTTTCAGATTCTAAGGCCGAAGTGTGCAAAATGATGTAATTTGGAGTCTTTTGGAGCAAAAGGAATGGATGAATTGAAGACTTGAAGAAAGAAGGAGTCCTAATCAACGAAGAATTCCTAATTAAAGATGGATTCCTAATCACATGAGGATTCCTAGAAGAACAAGGATTCCTACTCCAACAAGGATTCCTACTTAATGTAGGAAAGTTAAGCCAAGGTTTCCTATTTTGGTTTGACCTTTCCTAATTCTAAAAGTACTCATGTTCCAGCCACTTTGAGGACTTCATATACACTTGAGGACACAAAACAAAGGCCCTAGAACCCTTAGAGACCTTTGCCGCACCTTTCCCAATCTTCCATACCCTTGCCGTGCAAAGAAGCCCTTCTCCCATCAGTTTTAGGACACTTAGACCTTCCTAAAGTCCTTGCCGCACACACCTTGCCCATTCCTCTTCCTTGCCATGCAAGGGAGAGGGTTGTTTCCTGATTCCATGTAGTTAAACACCTTCCTTTTATGTTAAAATCCTATGCCGCACCTTTTAGCCTATTTCCTTTAAATTTCTAATTTGTTTCCCTAATTCTAGAAGCTTTTGACTTAATTTTTGATTACCTAAATAACCTAGGGTTTTAATTCCTGAAATCCTTTAAATAAACTCTCTTTTGCAGCCACAAAATATTCATTGATTCACCATTCATGCCAGAAATCATCCACCACTCTCTACCACATCCATACTTCACCATTCATCATATTTTCTGCGCAGAAACAACCCTTGCCGTCCCCTACATCCATCCTAACCTTAATTCCATCCTTCTACATCATCCATAACTCCCCAAATTCACCCCCAACCATTGTGCCGCAGCAAAGGAGAGGAAGAAGAAGTGCTTGAAGGTTCTAGCTGTTCAACATTGAATCGTTGGAATATTTAGGTGTTCTCTTTCTTGTATTTACAATGTATAAATCTGTTTTCCTTTGTTTTGTGAACATGAGGAACTAAGCCTTTTTGGCTAGGGGGTTATTCAATACCATGATTATGCTTGCAAGATGAATTGATTACGTCTAATTGTTATTTCATGAATTGTGAATGCAATTTGCTTAACCGTTTGATTGATGACTTATTCTTGTGTGTTGATTAAGATGGCCAACTTAGTTTTCATGCAGGAATTTGAAGCTAAAATATAAGGAAGTTTCACCTAATAGTTACAACCTTATATTTGCAAGTAGTGGAGGTCGCTTATAAACGATCGTGTTAAGTGAATTCTTGGCAAACGTTTCATGCTTTTCATAGTAACAATTGCCTCGTCAATGCTTATAGTTTTCATGAAGTTTAATGATCTTTGATTGTATCTTTGATTCATGAAGTCTTTTGGTTTGTTTTAGTGTTTTAGAGTTTAGTTTTGCATTCTTTTAGTCTAGTTTAGTGTTTTAAACTTTGTTTTACGTATTTGAGTCAGTTTAGAGTGTTTAGCAATCCCTCCTAATCCCCAGTTTAAAAATGATCCCTACTTATCCATACTACAATTGTCAACAAGAGGGTTTAATTTGTGTGTTTAGTTATTTTACGCATCAAATTCTAGAAGAGGAGGAGGAACCCATGGCACAAGTGGGTGAAGAAGTACAAGGCATGGCCATGAACAACAGTACACTAAAGCAGCTTTCCGCCTCGGGATTGGATAATGCCGCACCCTTGTGTATCCAATATCCCACGCCTGCTTAAGGTAAGACTGAATAGTTCGAGTTAAAGTCAAGTTTGCTCCACCACATTCCAAAATACCATGGGTTGTCCATGGAGGATCCGAACAAACATTTGAAAGAATTTGAAGTGGTGTGTTCAAGCATGACTCCTGTCAACGTCGACGGAAGTATTTTGAAGATGAAGGCTTTTCCATTCTCTTTGATGGACAAAGCCAAGGATTGGTTATACGAATTGGCTCCCAGAAAGGTCACATCTTGGAAGAGTATGAAGAGGGCATTTTTGGAGAAGTTCTTCCCAACTTCTCGAATCATCCTTCTTCGTAAAAAGATAAGTGGTATTCAGCAAGAGTAAGGTGAGTCTTTTCCCACTTATTATGAACGTTTTAAATCACTTGTTGCTTCTTGTCCACAGCATCAGATGAAGGAGGAGCTACTTCTACAATACTTTTACAAGGGGCTTTTACCACTTGAACGTCAAATGCTCGATGCTTCGGTGGGTGGAGCATTGGTGGACAAAACACCCATGGCTGCCAAGATCTTGATTGCTAATCGAGCGTTGAACGCTCAACAATACGAGGGCGTAGGCCAAATAGGACCCCCACGGCAACAAGTGCATGAGGTAAGTTCCACATCCGATATTCAATCTCAATTAGCTAATCTTACTTCCATTGTTTCTCAGATGGCCGAAAGAATGAAAATTCAAGGACCAATGGTGTGTGGCGTATGTTCTATCCAAGGACATGCCTCATAAAAGTGTCCTCAACTCATTGAGAATGGTGGATGGGAGAGCGCTAATGCAATTAGGTTTCAAAGCCAAAATCAACCAAGAAACTATCCATATTCGAATACCTACAATCCCGGTTGGAGAGACCACCCAAATTTCAAGTGGAGGGAGCCCCAACAATCCCAACCACAAGGAGGCTTTAGGCAACAACCCCCGGGTTTCTACACCAAACCATATGCACCCCCTTAAGTCCAACCACAATCTGCTCCAAATGCTTCAGGTACGTCTCTAGATAATGATGCACTTCTTAAGATACTAACCAAATTATCTCAGAGGCAAGACAATCACACCCAAGCAATGCAAAACCAAAACAAAAGGGTGGATCACTTGGAGAAACAAATTGGGCAAATTGCAGATTTTGTAGGGAAGTTTCGAGACCAAGGCCAACTTCCTAGTTCTACCATTCCAAATTCGAAGGGAGGGTTTGAAAGTGCAAAAGCCATATTGTTGAGAAGTGGAAAAGAAGTTGGGGCCGGTTCGAAACCATCAACATCATGTCTCAAAGAGGATGAAAAACTAAGATTTGAAGAGGAGGAAGAAAGCCTACTCACGGCAAAGGTGGAAACACCTTTGCCGCAAGCTTCTAGTACCCCAAAGTTGTCCAATCTGTCCAATACGGGTAAGCATGTGTCAAATTCAGTTCCTACTAATGTTTTTCCTTCGAATGTTCCTTTTCCTAGTAGGTTTATGCAAACAAAGAAGGAAGAAGCTGAAAAGGACATCCTTGAGACATTTAGGAAAGTTCAAGTTAACATACCCCTTTTGGATGCAATCAAGCAAGTCCCGAGATATGCCAAGTTTTTAAAGGAGTTGTGCACCACTAGGAAAAGGATTTCGACCAAGGAGGTTGTAAAGGTAGGTGAAAATGTCTCCGCCATCTTGCAACGCAAACTACCCCCCAAATGCAAAGATCTGGGTAGTTTTACAATTCCTTGCGTCATTGGTAATACCCGTTTCAAATCTGCCATGCTAGACTTAGGAGCATCTATAAATGTTATGCCATATTCAATTTATGTATCTATGAACTTAGGTGAGTTAAAACTTGATGGTGTAATCATACAATTGGCCGATAGATCTAACGCTTATCCAAATGGAGTTTTGGAAGACGTTTTAATGCAGGTTGATCATTTAATCTTTCTGGCGGATTTCTATGTCCTCGAAATGGATGAATCGGACCATGCCCCTTCATTGCCCATCCTCCTTGGAAGGCCATTCATGAAAACGGCCCGGACCAAGATTGACGTGTATAATGGAACTTTGTCCATGGAATTTGATGGGGAAGTTGTTAATTTTAATCTTTCTGATTCTATTAAGTACCCTAGTGAGGACCATTCATGTTTCTCTATTGATATAATTGACTCTTTGGCACAAGGATATCTTAAAGATTTGAATGCCGATGCGCGTGAAAAAGTCATTACAAGAGGCATGGAACTCAAAACCAAGGGTGCAGGCCCTATGCTAACCCACTGCACACATGAAACACTCCATGCCGTGCCTCCTAGTGAGGAAATCATTGAGTTGGTTGCTGCCCTTGAGTCATTACCTAAGCATGGTGGTAAGTCTCCTAAATTCGATTCAATTCCCATTTCGACTAACAAGTTGCTTCCATCCATAATTCAGGCACCCATCCTTGATCTCAAACCCTTACCAAGCCATTTGAAGTACATTTTCTTGGGGGAAAACGAGACCTTACTGATAGGAGCATATTTATGCGCCTTAGTTTAGCTTGTTCTTGTGCATTTATAGTGTTTTTGCTTAGTAAAGTAGTCTTTTAAGCTAGTTTTATGTGTTTTCAGGTTCTAAGGGCAAAGTATGCAAAAGGATGCATTTTGGAGCCTTTTGGAGCAAAGTTGAGCTTGGAATGGATGTCATATGCTTGGAGCTAAGAGGATGGACGAAATTGAAGATTTGAAGATGATGTTTCCTACTTGAACAAGGTTTCCTAGTCGAAGTAGGAAAGCGCCTAAGTGAAGATGGAATCCTAGTTGAATTAGGATTCCTAGTCAAAATGGGTTTCCTAGTTGAATTAGGATTCCTTGAAGATGAAGATTCCTACTCAAACAAGGTTTCCTACTCGAAGTAGGAAAGTTAAATCCAAATGGCATCAAGTTTCAGCAACAAAGAAGTTTTCCAAGTCCAAGAAGGAAAAGGAATCCAAGATGAAGAAGGAGAAGAATTCCAAGTCAAGGGAGGATTGAGACATGTTTTCCTAATGCTAGAAGGACTCCTAAGTGTTGTAGGACACAAATGAGAAGTTTCTAGGAAGTTTACATCCTTGCCGTGGGTTTCATGCAATTCCTATCAGTTTTGGGGCTTTCTAGAAGCCCTATCCCTAATCCCTACATTGGTGCCGCACCCTAGCTCCTAGAAATCTGATTTCCTTGCCTTGCAAGGCTTTCTAGAAGCCTTATCCACCTTATCCCTATCCAGCCGCACCTAGGAGCCTTTTTCCTTGCAAAATCTGATTGTTTAGACCTATTTCCTTGTGGATTTGGGTTATCCAAGTCCATATATGATTACCCTAGGGTTTTAAGTGCCTATATATACTCCTATTAACCCCTAAATCAGATCACCACTCACCACAATTCACAATTCACTCCAGAAATTCGTCCAAACTCTCTCCACATCTTTGCCGCACCATTCCCTTCCCCTAAACACTACTACATCCCTCCATAACCATGCATCCATACACCTAAGGTCCTAAACCTGTCCCTAGACCCTTGCCGCACCAAGGATGAGGAGAAGGAAGCTCGGAAGTTCATGCAATTCAAGTTCGCGTCGCTGGAATTTCTAGGTGTTTCTTTTCCTTTGATTTCAATGTTTAAATTCAATTCTCTTTGTTTTGTGCGTATGAGGAACTAAACCTCCCCTTGGCTAGGGGGGGATTCGAAATACATGTTTATGCTTGCGTTATGATTTGATTACTTCTAATTGCGTTTCATAAGTTGTGAATTCAATTTACTTATCTATGAGAATTACATTGATTTGTGTGTGTTGGTTGAGAGTGCACACTTAATTATCATGCATAAATTGAATGCTAGGATATAAGGAAATTTCACCTAATCGTTATGGAATTATATTCACAAGTAGTAGAGGTTGATGATCTCAATCGCGTTAAGTAAATTCTTGGCATAAGTTTCATGCAATCATAGTAACAAGTGCTTCGTCAATGCGTATGGTTTTCATAGAACTTAATGATTCTTGCTTATATCTCTATTATGCAATCATGTAGGGGACTTGTGGGGAATGTTTTGGGTTGTCGTATGCAATCATCCAATTCAATAACGTTAGGAAAATCTGAGGGTTAATTTAAGCGGACCTAATTAACTTGGGGCATTGAGAATTCATGGTTTATTGAAAAGCAATTGGAAATCGTTTTGTATGCAAGTATAACATGTGTGGAGATGAACCCCTTAGCTAGCCTTCCATTCACCCATCTAAATCAAATTCGTTTTTACAATCTGTTTTAATTTACAAAGTTTGTTTTGTTTTAAATTCGTCCAAAACCAATCCCCCTTTGTTTTAAAGTGTCAAATTAGTTAATAAGTGTTTTACTTTGTGTTTTTAAGTGTTTTGATTCAAGTTAAAACCCAAATTCGTCCAATTTGGTGCTTAGTGTCCAAAACTGCCCAGATTGTGTTTTTAAGGCAGTTTTTAGTGTTTTGGTGCTGTTTTGAGTCTTTTGGTTTGTTTTGGTGTTTTAAAGTTTAGTTTTGCATTCTTTGAGTCTAGTTTAGTGTTTTAAACTTGTTTTTACATATTTGAGTCAGTTTTCAAGTGATTTTGCAATCCCTCCTAATCCCCGGTTTAGAACGATCCCTACTTACATACTTTGCTACAACTGATAAAAAGAGGGTTAATTTGAGTGTCAACATAATTTTCACATCAAATTTTGGCGCCGTTGCCGGGGATTAGCAACTGTGCTAATCCCTTGGATTGTTATTTTCGTTTTTCTTATTAGATCAGATTCTTATGTTATTTTGTTTCTTGTTTTAGGTACTTGTTTATGACTCGGAGTTCTAATCCGGTTCAAGAACATATTTTAGACTTTGACGACGATTTTGAGCGTGAGTTGAGACGAAAGAGGAAGAACCCAGAACCTAGTGAATCAAGTGCAAGTTCCGAGTCCGTTTCTGAAGTTGAAGAGGAAGTGGAAGACATGACAGCGGAAAACCGAACGATCAAGGAGCTTTCCGCTTCGGGATTGGATAATGCCGCACCTCTATGTATCCAGTACCCTAGGGCGGCTCAGGACAAAACTGCCGAGTTCAAATTGAAGTCAAGCTTGTTACATCACATTCCGAAGTACCATGGGCTGTCCATGGAAGATCCAAACAAGCACTTGAAGGAGTTTGAAGTCGTTTGCTCAAGCATGACTCCGGTAAACGTGGACGGGAGTATATTGAAGATGAAGGCTTTCCCCTTTTCTCTTATGGAAAAGGCGAAATATTGGTTATATGAATTAGCTCCCGGAACAGTCATATCTTGGGAGAGCATGAAACGGGCTTTCTTAGAGAAGTTTTTTCCAACCTCTCGAGTCATTCTCCTACGAAAAAGGATAAGTGGAATTCAACAAGAAGAAGGTGAGTCTTTTCCTACATACTATGAACGTTTTAAATCTCTTGTTGCTTCTTGTCCACAGCATCAAATGAAAGAGGAGCTTCTTCTGCAATACTTCTACGAGGGACTTCTACCAATCGAACGACAAATGCTAGATGCCTCGGCGGGAGGAGCATTGGTGGACAAGACCCCCACGGCAGCAAAGACTTTGATTGCCAATCGAGCGTTGAACGCTCAACAATACGAAGGTGTTGGACAAAGAGGCACCACACGGCAACACCAAGTGAATGAGGTAAGTGCCATAACCGAACTTCAAAATCAAATGGCTAACCTTACTACTTTGCTTTCTCAGGTTGTGGAAGGGCCAAAAGTTCAAAATGTAAGTGCGTGTGGCGTATGTTCCATGCAAGGACACCCTACGGACAAATGCCCACAACTGATTGAGAACGGAGGGTGGGAGACCCTAAATGCCGTGGGTTTTGGGCAGCAATACCAACAAAGGAATGATCCCTTTTCTAACACTTACAATCCCGGTTGGCGTGATCATCCAAATTTCAAATGGCAAGAACCTCAACAAGGCCAACAACAAAGCACATTTAGGCAACAACCCCCGGGTTTCTATCAAAAGCCATTTGCACCAACTCAACCCCAAGCACAACCCACCCAAAAATCAGGTTCGTCTATTGATAATGATCAAATTTTTAATTTACTAACTTCTATGGCGCAGGGAATGCAAAATAGGGACAAAAAGGTGGACGAGTTGGAGAAACAAGTGGGGCAAATTGCCGAGTTCATGGGGCAGTTTCGAGAGCAAGGAAGATTGCCTAGCTCAACCATTGCAAATCCGAAAGGAGGCTTTGAATCTGCCAAGGCAATCATGTTAAGAAGTGGGAAACAAGTAGGAACAACCCCACCACCATCCAAATCAGCCCCAAACAAGGTGGAGGAAGTGATAATTGAAGAGGAGGAACAAGGGTTGGCCACGGCAAGGAAAGATGTTCCTTTGCCGCAAGTCTCCATGGCTCCTAAGCCATCCAATCTGCCAAATAAAGGTACAATTGTGTCCAATTCCATTCCTACTAATGATTTTCCTTTGAATGTCCCCTTTCCTAGTAGGTTCAAGCAAACAAAGAAAGAAGAAGCTGAAAAGGACATTCTAGAGACGTTCCGGAAAGTGCAAGTCAATATACCTCTCCTTGACGCAATTAAGCAAGTACCTAGGTACGCCAAGTTTTTGAAGGAACTATGTACAACAAGAAAGAGAATTTCAAACAAAGAGGTTGTCCAGGTAAGTGAGAATGTTTCCGCTGTTTTGCAAAGAAAATTACCTCCTAAATGCAAAGATCCGGGAAGTTTTACAATTCCATGTGTTATAGGCAATACTAAATTTGAACATGCTATGTTAGATCTAGGAGCTTCAATTAATGTCATGCCATACTTAATATATGCATCCATGAACTTAGGAGAGCTTAAAAACGATGGTGTTATAATTCAATTAGCCGATCGTTCTAATGCATATCCGAAAGGAGTTTTGGAAGATGTGTTGGTGCAAGTGGATAACTTGATATTTCCAGCGGATTTCTACGTTTTAGAGATGGAGGACTCACCAAATGTCACCCCATTGCCGATTCTACTTGGGAGGCCTTTCATGAAAACAGCACGCACCAAGATCGATGTGTTCAAAGGGACGTTGACAATGGAATTTGATGGGGAGATTATTAACTTTAACATTTCTGAAGCTATGAAATTTCCTAAAGATGATCATTCTTGTTTTTCTATTGATATATTGGATGAATTGGCGCAGCATTATCTTGATATGTTGGAGGTGAAGGAATTATTTTGAAAAACATGTTCATTTGAGCAACATCATATAGCATGCAATTAACAATTAAAGGCGGAATCATGCTTACATGCACTCAAATACAAAACATTTACCCATGAAATTCAAAGCCTAGTAGATTGGTGAACCAATAATCAACTCAAAAATAAGTGAGTTGAAATTAATACCTTTGTAGATTCCTCTTTGCATAAGCAAAGGCTAATCACCCAAAGAGATAAGGGCCTTCATTCCTTGCTTCTTAGATCCATGGATTTGGATGGAAGAATAGGTTCTCCAAGTTCCCAAAATTGAGAACCTCTAATTCTCGACACCAAGGTTCGATTGTAGAAGAAATGAGTGACCTTGGAGTAGTAGGATTGCTAGATGTACCCTCCAAGGTGTTGGCCTCTTTAGAGAGAAAATGGAGAGACAATTCTCACCTATTTTCCCCAAAAATAAACCCATTTTTCACTTAATGAATATTTAGTTATAAAGTCATTTATATAGTCACTTCTTTAAGTGACCTAAATAACCAAAACCCTAATTCATTTCATCATGGCCATCCATTTAAGGGATTTTGGGCTTTTGGGCTTTAATGAATCTTTATTCATTAAATTGTCATACAACTTAAGTTAATGGGCTTGACGTTCGAAGCCCATTGGGCCTTAAGGTCCAAAACTATCCCGAAGTCTTTAACGAACTTATTCGTTTGATTAATTAACATATTAATTAATCCTTGCCATAAATAAATGATTAAACCATTTAATCATTCTTACTCATTTCCGTTTAATCTCCAATCTCCACCTTTCACGGTGTGCGATCCATTAGGTTCCTTTTAGCGAGGCAGTGGGCGATTAAAACCATTTTACATCGATTGTGAATTGAAACTATTTTCAATTCTCCCTTTAGTGATTATACACGTCTAGGGCTTCCACAAACCATGAGTGACACCTAGCAGCATATCATGGTTACCCAAGCTAATCAGAAGAGGTTAGAGAACCTATTCAGTTCGAGATTACAAATGCAATACGGTCCTTCTCTAATCTAATACTCTTGACCACATTGTTTGGTTTGATAGTTTATTTTCTCATGTCTACTATCCAATGTGTGTCTTGTGCTTATATGATTACCTTGAATGTGATTAGGAACGCATTCCCAAATCTCATTCATACTCTGGCCAGAGATTCAAATCATATCAGAGAGTATTCTCCTTCAAACGGTTTGAAGGTTAGAGATCCCTTGTTGCGCATTCACTTGTCTCCATAGCTAAGCGGCTTGACCCCAACGATGCCGTGGACACCCTCCTGGTGGGATGACTTTGACATAATCAAAGATCAAGGTCTTAACCACAAGACAACTATGATGCCTCAGGTCAAAGGACTACTTTGCATTATCCCAACCATGAGTTCTTATGTGACATGGAATATGAGAACTCTTCGTTGATCGCGTTCAGTGAACTCATTCTCTATTGAGCACCTACCGTACTTGTCTTGATGTCACACACACCAATGACTAGAGACTAATCACTCTCCCTGAGAGAAGACATAGTACGTACCGATCTTGACGGACTGTCAATGCCCAATTGGCAATCCTATGATCAGGAACGTTTAGGATGTGTCTACGAAAGAATGGTCTCAAGAAACTAACTTCATTAGATTACATTCTCCCAATCACAAATTCCTTGGACTTTATTGTTTAAGCATATAACATTTATATGAGACGGCTCAAACAATAATCTATGCCCTTTATATGTTAAACTAGATTAGTTTAACATGTGAAATGTCCGTAAAGTATCATCACATGATTGGCTTTAGGGCACATTTCCAACAATCTCCCACTTGCACTAGAGCCAATCAGCTTGGTCATCTTGATGATACCTCTTCTGTAGTCATTTCATAAATGGCTGAATAGTAGGCCTAGATAGTGGATATCTATATGTGTTATCCACAGAAGCAACCTTGAGAATAACGACGTCACCATTATACATGATTCTCAATCATGTGGTTCAGTCTCTCATTTGTGTTCGGATCTTGATGAGACCTTGATTCCTAGGCTTGAGCTATCGCCCCATTAGTGTCATACACTTTCTGGTTGGAACCGAATAGAGAGTTCATAAATGAACTTTCCCATCCAAACAACATTGTTGTAAACTTCTTTATGGCAATATATCTTGCATTCATAACGGAACACACTAAAGTCATTACTTTAATGTTTCCATCCAAATATCTCTTTAGTCATAATAAAGAGATATTCGTTTATCTCTTCATTCATAATGAAGAAACATCCAATGATGGATTAAATTCATAATCTAATACATTTACGCTTCCATTACGTCACTTTGATTCTTCCTCGATCTTTGAGGAATTTATCCTTTAGTATTTCTTAAATACTTAAGGACTCACTTGACAGTTGCCATGGTTCTGATCCTGGGCTTGCACTGATATCGTCTTGTACCGTTCTAGGTACAACTCATATCAATGTATTTCATATAATATGAAATACATAAATCACCTTTCTGCGTATGCATAAAGGATTCAACTTACGCATTATTTCTTTGGGAGTCAAAGGGTACATTCCCTTTGAGAAGGGCAACTTGCTAGTCTCACTAGAATCGTCCTTCATATTGAAGTTTATCATCATATGAGAAACTTCCTAGCATCCATTGTCTATTATTAGGCATTGATATAATCCAATTATATCATGAAATATATCATTATAGATTTCCATCCCATGTATATAGACTATATCTCCCATATACATTCTATCGTTTATAGAATGCTTAAAGTCATAACTTTAACGAAGAAGTATTCTTTTCATTTCCAAAATTAATATATCATATATATTTAAATTTTTAGGAACATGATTAACTCCCACTAATCTTTTGTAAAACTAGTAAACAAAAGATTCATTTGCATCTTTATGAGAAATCAAACGATTTGATCCTTTTTCCTCATAAAATGCAAATAGCTCCCACTAACTTGCTAAGATCCATGATGGATGGATCTCTACAACTTACAAGTCTTGTGATTTATAGTTTTAGACATATATTATCAAGACTGTCTTAATAATGGTTTCGGAAACCCATATTATGTCCAAACATTGAATCACCATTTAGTTGTAGCTAGCAATCTTCGAATTTATTGAAACTAAGACTACGTCAAAAATGGTTCCTTTAAAGTCAACCATTCTCTTTGATTGTAGTCACCTTAAGCTACCAATTAGCTATGAAGGTTTCATTATTTCGAGTCAAATGGTACTTTACCATTTCCTTGAGTATATATCGTATATGCACTCAATGTAGTCATAAGGATTTTCATTCTTATTTCTTTCGAATTAAGAGGTGCAACTCTATGACATAGTCATAAAGTTCAAAACCATTCAACTGAGACGGTTTATAAATCCTTATCGACTACCTTGGAGCTTGTGGTATAGGAACTAGGTTGTTATATTTGTTGATTACTTTCTTGTCTCTCAAAGAACCCATTCTTTGAGTTCTATCTCTCGTTCATTTGCTTTTAGGCAAATCACATTGTAAAATTACAATGAACTATCCAACAAAACAACATTTGTTAGTTGGTTTATAGAAGCGATATCCAAAAGTTATTTTAAGGATATCCTACAAGATTATTATCAAACAAATATTGCTTGTTAGCACACAACCCCAAATCTTTAACATGCTTAAGATTTGTCTTTCTTTTCCAACTACATCTTATGGAGTCATGAAAATATTGGAAGATCTTCTCATTGACAATCATATTGTTTTAGAAGTATATATCCTATATATGGGTAATAGATAACATCTAACGAACTAAATCTTATTCAAGTTCGTTCTTCTCCTAATGGAGAAAAACATTATCTTATGATGCTATTTTCCTTGATATCTTTCAAGGAAACTTATCTAAAGTGTTACCTTTTCCTTGGATCAAATCTAAGGAGGTAAATACTTTAGATGTCTTACTCATCAACTTACATTACTTGAATTTCTTTGAAACATTTTGCAAAGTATTCGGACTTGTGTTTATTCAAAATAAACTATAGTCCAACCGAGAGTGATCTTCGGTGAATGTTATCCAACATGAGTAGTATTTATGTTTGTGGACAAGTACCACTAACATCTAAGTGAATTAACCTCAACAACTTTGTGATTCTTTCTTCTTTCCAAAAGAATAAAGATTCAAACATTTTGCCTCTATACAATTTTAACAAGAAGGTATTGGATCCGGATCTAACGATCCAAAGCGTCCATCTATGACCAACTCGTAATTTATGTTTTAGAGGTATCACAACTTTAGTTGAGATTAGTCACTTCCTTGCAACCTTTTGGGTTTTAAGCATCATTATTTTCTAAACAGTTAACACTACCATATTATCTCTACTATAGAGACAATTAATTAGATTACCATAATCTAATCATTGATTAATAAAGAACATTGTTTTGTCAAACAAAACATTTATCCATTTCACATAGTGACGGAATTTAGTTCCTTAAAATTGGAATACAAAGACAATCTATGTTTTTCCAATTTCTTTGGTAGTTCATATGAGAAAGTAAGTACCATCTGCTTTCGCAGAGATCTACATTTGATTCACGCTTCGAATGTGAAGTACTTTATCTTCTCTCATTAATCTTTTACTTCTTATTAGCCACACTTTTACAACGATTGTAAAACATAGTCACTAATACGGAATCATGCATTCAAGTAGAAGAACCAACTGTTTTGAACTATTCAAGAACAATTTACAACACCTTCGAAAGGTGTGTCCTTGACACTTGCAAGACATTTCTTGCAAATACCCCTTCCAATGTCCATCATTTCATAAAGAAAGTTTGTTCCCTTGGAGTTATTTATCTTCTTTATTTGACTTTCACCTTTGACTATATTAGTCATGGTCCCTAAACTCCCACTATCTCTCTTGAAACCTTTTTTCAATTGTGTTATCACATCAAACAATTTTGGAGAGCATGTGGTTATTTTTCACTACATAGTTTACAATAAACTTAGTGAACGATTAGGATAGGGAAACAAAGGTGAAGTCCTTGCCTAGTTTCCGTCTCGTTAAGTGGTTTATCACTTCAACATTCAATGATTCAAAATCATCATAAGTCCATGTTAATGGACTATTTTTGTCAACCAACCATTATGTTCTAAACATAATTACAAACCTTCAAGAGTTGTACAAGGCAACTCTTATTTCTTCACACAACAAATTGTAAGTGAAGAATCATGGCACATTTAAGTGTTCATGGCTTTGTGCTTTCTTCTCAAGTTCCTTGTTCATTTAACAAAGAAACAAGCACTAAGTGTTTGCATTGACTAAGGGTTGTTCAAAGCAACTCCTATTTCTTCATACAACAATTTGTAATTGAAGAATTATGACATTAAAAGTGTTGTCCTCTTTATGATAGACCTTTTCTAACATATTCTTCTAATGATACATTATCAATAGTAAGATTGTGAGGATGAGACTACTTTGGTACTTTTACAAGCCATTAAAGACAATCTATGGTTTTGTAGTACCAAGTCCGTAAACTAAACGTTCGGTTTTTATTTGTCAAGTGTTGGATAGCGTTTGCAAATATATTGGTAATCAAATACATAATGAATATAAATTGATTGATTTTAAGCCATTTGATTTGGGTCTTTAAATCAAATAGCACCACCCACTATTTTTGGCAAATTCCATATCCCTCATAGGAATTCGAGAGTTTTGGATGAAACTCCTAGTAGGTTATGGGAGGCTCACTATTACCAAGCCCACCTCACGATGATACGATATATGGCTAGCAACAATAATAATGAGAGAGTACGCTTACTCATTTGCAACTCATGCAAGTACCCATCTTATTTGGCCTCTAGAGAATGTAACCTCACAATGATATGATATTGGTTCCATTGCACTTAGTTAAGTTCTTCCCACCATGCTTAGTGTGTGAAGGGGTTCAAGAATAGCCTCACGATGATACGATATATAGCTATCCTCGTTGCCTACACTCACCTCATCATATGTATATGGATTCCTCCTGAGTATAAGCATGCACTGTGTACTCCCCCATGATAGGGTGAAGCCGGTGTACAAGTCATAAACGATTGGATCCCACCACGGTGGAAGGCCACGAAGAGATATTCTAAACATCTCTCGCTTATCAACTTAATATTGGTTTGGTTGAGGGTTTTAGGTCTCATCACATATAAACATACATTTTAATCTCTATTAAAACTATTTTGGTCCTATTACAACTATTGGTCCATCCCTTTGTTTTAGTTGTACATAATACTCCCACTATGCTTTTAAAACGATTTTTAAAGCAAGAGTATATTATACTACTAACATAAACTTTGCATTCATTTGATGGACTACATAGTTGCCTTAGGGCCTAAGGATGATTATGAACCTTTGTTTAGATTCAACACGAGCCTTGTGTTGAACCTCGGTCTAGGAATGAAGATTGATTTTAGTTACGCGTTTAATCACATTAAGGCGTGTTGTCTTATGGGCGTTGGACCCAACTACTTCATTTTCATGCATATCGTATAAAGCAAGAAAGAAGTACTTCAAAGTAAAGGTGAGCTTATGCTCATTACAACATTTGCATATAACAAATTACTTTAAAGTAAAGAAGAGCTTAAGCCCTTTTACAACATTTGATCAAATCAAATTACAACCAAAATCTAATCTACACATTCCCATGGTTCAAACAAATTTGAAACGCCTTTCACATAGCTCAATTATATTAGGCTTAGGTTCATAATCACCCTTTAATTAATTAACACTTTAACTAATTAATGAATGCAACATTTTCATTTGGTTTTTGTATCCATAAAATTGATTTAAATGGAGCTAAACAAAATGAAAATCCAATTCTCATTTAAAGAGACAAAACAATTTTGTTCTCATCCTATTTGGGCCATCATGCAATTAACCTCAACTTTTGGGCCATATTGCAATAACAAAAACTTTTGGGGTCACTTTGTATAATACACAAAAGTCACAACTTCATGTAAATACAACTAGAACCCAAACTTTTAATAATGCAAAAACATCATTAAAGGATCAAAACAATTTGTCCTTTAGCGTTTTTGGACCTAAACGTAAAAACGTAAACTTTTGGGCCAAAGTGCAAATACACAAAAGTATCAAAACTTTATGTAATTGCATAAAAGCCCCAAAAGTACTCCCTTTGAGGGAGTGGCCTGTTTTAGGGAGAGGATAAGAGTGGTGTGTGTGTTGATTTGTAAGTTTTGTCAAAAAACATGCAAGTGTATGTAAAAGGATATGTTTATGAAATAATTCAATCATTATTATTTCAATCATCATTTATACAAATAATTAACACTTTAAATACATGATAAATCATTTAAAAACATATCACATATACTTTATGAAATAAATCAAAACTTTGAATCAAAACACCAAACCTTTTTGTTCTTGGCAAGAACATCAAGAACAATGAAGAACATCCATGAAAAACCCAAATTTTTCCATGAACTTTTTCCACCCAAAAACATTCCAAAACCATTCTTACTTAAGGGAAATAACATCTAACCAAACTAGGGTACTTAGGGGTTCCAAAGAACACATTAAAACACTTTTAACAAGTCAAACAAGAACCCAAAAATTCACCCTTTGATTTTGGCCGAATTTTCCCAAAAGCATGGCACCAAATTTTAGCTCCAATATTCATGCTCATATGAACAACATCTACAACATTTGAGATAGCAAATTTTCCAACAAAATTTACTTTCAAAGAAGCAAGAATAAAGCTTGTAACAATTACAACTTTTAGATCACAAACTTATGAACTACAAAACACAAAAGGATTCACCAACTACTAGACCTAGGCTCTGATACCACTTGAAGGAATTATTTTGAAAAACATGTTCATTTGAGCAACATCATATAGCATGCAATTAACAATTAAAGGCGGAATCATGCTTACATGCACTCAAATACAAAACATTTACCCATGAAATTCAAAGCCTAGTAGATTGGTGAACCAATAATCAACTCAAAAATAAGTGAGTTGAAATTAATACCTTTGTAGATTCCTCTTTGCATAAGCAAAGGCTAATCACCCAAAGAGATAAGGGCCTTCATTCCTTGCTTCTTAGATCCATGGATTTGGATGGAAGAATAGGTTCTCCAAGTTCCCAAAATTGAGAACCTCTAATTCTCGACACCAAGGTTCGATTGTAGAAGAAATGAGTGACCTTGGAGTAGTAGGATCGCTAGATGTACCCTCCAAGGTGTTGGCCTCTTTAGAGAGAAAATGGAGAGACAATTCTCACCTATTTTCCCCAAAAATAAACCCATTTTTCACTTAATGAATATTTAGTTATAAAGTCATTTATATAGTCACTTCTTTAAGTGACCTAAATAACCAAAACCCTAATTCATTTCATCATGGCCATCCATTTAAGGGATTTTGGGCTTTTGGGCTTTAATGAATCTTTATTCATTAAATTGTCATACAACTTAAGTTAATGGGCTTGACGTTCGAAGCCCATTGGGCCTTAAGGTCCAAAACTATCCCGAAGTCTTTAACGAACTTATTCGTTTGATTAATTAACATATTAATTAATCCTTGCCATAAATAAATGATTAAACCATTTAATCATTCTTACTCATTTCCGTTTAATCTCCAATCTCCACCTTTCACGGTGTGCGATCCATTAGGTTCCTTTTAGCGAGGCAGTGGGCGATTAAAACCATTTTACATCGATTGTGAATTGAAACTATTTTCAATTCTCCCTTTAGTGATTATACACGTCTAGGGCTTCCACAAACCATGAGTGACACCTAGCAGCATATCATGGTTACCCAAGCTAATCAGAAGAGGTTAGAGAACCTATTCAGTTCGAGATTACAAATGCAATACGGTCCTTCTCTAATCTAATACTCTTGACCACATTGTTTGGTTTGATAGTTTATTTTCTCATGTCTACTATCCAATGTGTGTCTTGTGCTTATATGATTACCTTGAATGTGATTAGGAACGCATTCCCAAATCTCATTCATACTCTGGCCAGAGATTCAAATCATATCAGAGAGTATTCTCCTTCAAACGGTTTGAAGGTTAGAGATCCCTTGTTGCGCATTCACTTGTCTCCATAGCTAAGCGGCTTGACCCCAACGATGCTGTGGACACCCTCCTGGTGGGATGACTTTGACATAATCAAAGATCAAGGTCTTAACCACAAGACAACTATGATGCCTCAGGTCAAAGGACTACTTTGCATTATCCCAACCATGAGTTCTTATGTGACATGGAATATGAGAACTCTTCGTTGATCGCGTTCAGTGAACTCATTCTCTATTGAGCACCTACCGTACTTGTCTTGATGTCACACACACCAATGACTAGAGACTAATCACTCTCCCTGAGAGAAGACATAGTACGTACCGATCTTGACGGACTGTCAATGCCCAATTGGCAATCCTATGATCAGGAACGTTTAGGATGTGTCTACGAAAGAATGGTCTCAAGAATCTAACTTCATTAGATTACATTCTCCCAATCACAAATTCCTTGGACTTTATTGTTTAAGCATATAACATTTATATGAGACGGCTCAAACAATAATCTATGCCCTTTATATGTTAAACTAGATTAGTTTAACATGTGAAATGTCCGTAAAGTATCATCACATGATTGGCTTTAGGGCACATTTCCAACAGGAGGATGATCCACTCGAAACGACAATTGCACAAGGACTTGGCACAGAACCCAACATGGTCGTACCAAAGGATGAACATGCCGAGCTTGTGGCTGCCTTGGAATCATTGCCAAAACATCATGGTAAGCTTTCTAACCCAATTCCAATTCCCGTTTCCACTAATACGTTGTTACCTTCTGTGATTCAGGCCCCCGTTCTTGAGCTTAAACCGTTGCCGGACCATTTAAAGTATGCATTCTTGGGAGAGGAAGAGACGTTGCCCATCATTGTCTCTTCATCACTCACGGCATTAGAGGAAGAAAAGTTGATTCGGGTGTTGAAAGAGCACAAAACAGCCATCGGATGGACACTGGCCGATATTAAGGGAATTAGCCCTACAACATGCATGCATCGCATATTTCTAGAGGAGGGGGCTAAACCAACTCGAGAGGCTCAACGCCGGCTCAACCCTCCGATGATGGAAGTCGTGAAAAAGGAGATTATAAAGCTTCTCGACTGTGGAGTGATCTATCCAATCTCGGATAGCCGTTGGGTCTCACCGGTTCAAGTTGTTCCAAAGAAGTCCGGAGTCACTGTGGTGAAGAATGCCGAGGATGAGCTTGTGCCAACCCGTATTCAAACAGGTTGGAGAGTATGCATTGACTATAGGAAGCTCAACAACACCACAAGGAATGACCACTTTCCACTACCATTCATCGATCAAATGCTGGAAAGGTTAGCCGGTCATTCTTTTTATTGTTTTCTTGACGGTTATTCGGGATATAATCAAATTGTCATAGCTCCGGAAGACCAAGAAAAGACCACATTCACGTGCCTATTTGGTACTTTTGCTTACCGCCGCATGCCATTCGGTTTATGCAATGCACCGGCCACGTTCCAATGATGCATGGTAAGTACTTTTTCAGATTTTATTGAGAAGATTATTGAGGTATTCATGGATGATTTTAGTGTCTTTGGCGATTCGTTTGATGGTTGCTTGGAAAATCTCACATTAATCTTAAAACGATGCCTGGAAACTAACCTTGTTTTAAATTGGGAAAAGTGTCACTTTATGGTAAAACAAGGCATAGTTTTAGGGCATATTGTTTCTGCAAGGGGAATTGAGGTTGATAAATCGAAAATAGATCTTGTACGCTACTTACCCTCTCCAACTTCGGTTAGAGAGGTTCGTTCGTTTTTGGGACATGCAGGATTTTATAGGCGATTCATCAAGGACTTTTCAAAGATTTCCACACCCCTATGCCGACTTCTCCAAAAGGATGTGACCTTCGACTTCAACGAGGAATGTGAAAAGGCATTCAAACACCTCAAAGAGATGCTAACTTCGGCCCCCATCATTCGGCCACCAGATTGGAGCATTCCCTTCGAGCTTATGTGCGATGCATCCGATTATGCTCTAGGCGCTGTTTTGGGACAAAGGAAGGACAAACAGCCACACGTCATATATTATGCCTCTCGGACCTTGAACGATGCTCAATTGAACTACTCCACAACGGAAAAATAACTCCTTGCCGTTGTTTTTGCTTTAGATAAGTTTCGTTCTTATTTACTTGGTACTAAAGTAATAATTTACACTGATCATGCAGCATTGAAGTACTTGCTCACGAAGAAGGAGGCTAAACCAAGGCTTATTCGATGGATGCTTCTTCTCCAAGAGTTCGATATCGAAATCCGAGACAAGAAAGGAAGTGAGAACGTTGTGGCTGATCACTTGAGCCTTTTGGTGCATGAAGAAGATGTCATACCTATTCCAGAGACATTCCCAGATGAGCAATTGATGTCCCTAAAGGTTAGTGCACCTTGGTATGCCGATATTGTTAATTTTTTGGTGTCAAAACGTATTCCAAGTGAGTTCACTAGGCACCAACGTGATAAACTTAGGCATGATGCACGGTTTTTTGTGTGGGATGATCCGTACTTATGGAAATTTTGCCCCGATCAGATTATACGTCGTTGTGTGCATGATTCTGAATGTCATTCAATTTTGAGTTTTTGTCACACATATGCATGTAGAGGGCACTTTGGCACACAACGCACAGCCCTCAAGGTGTTACAATGTGGATTCTATTGGCCTAGTATTTTTAAAGATGCTAAAACTTTTTGCTTAACGTGTGATAAATGGCAACGAATGGGTGGTATTAGTGCAAAGGACCAAATGCCGCAGGTTTCTATCCTAAATGTTGAAATTTTTTATGCTTAGGGTATTGATTTTATGGGTCCCTTCCCTTCATCGTATGGCTTCATGTATATTTTGCTTGCGGTTGATTATGTGTCAAAATGGGTGGAAGCCAAGGCCACCCGGACTAATGATTCTAAAGTGGTTGCAGATTTTATTAGAACTAACATTTTTGCAAGGTTTGGAATGCCACGAGTGATCATTAGTGATGGAGGGTCACATTTTTGCAATCGGACCATTGAAGCGTTATTGAGGAAATACAGTGTCACCCATAAGGTTTCTACACCTTACCATCCTCAAACGAATGGCCAAGCCGAGGTTTCCAACCGAGAGATCAAGCAAATACTTGAGAAGACCGTTGGGCCAACATGGAAGGATTGGAGCTTACGGTTAGATGATGCACTTTGGGCATATCGTACGGCGTACAAAACCCCCATTGGGATGTCCCCCTTCCGACTTATCTATGGCAAGGCGTGCCATCTTCCCGTTGAATTGGAGCACAAAGCACTTTGGGCCATCAAGAAGTTTAACATGAACCTCGATGAAGCGGGAAGTCAAAGGAGATTGCAATTGAATGAGCTTGATGAGATACGGCACGAGGCATACGATAATGCAAGCATTTACAAGGAAAAGACCAAAGCTTTCCATGACAACATGATCCGTGGGAAATCATTCTCCATTGGGCAGAAAGTGCTATTGTTCAATTCCCGTTTACGTTTGTTTCCCGGTAAGTTACGTTCTAAGTGGATTGGACCGTTTGTTATTACTAATGTTTTTGTTCATGGTGCAGTCCAAATCCAAAGCTTGAAAACGGGACAAGAATTCAAGGTGAACGGGCATCGTATGAAGCCCTACTATGACACCTTTGTGGAGCATGCCGTGGATGACATACCCTTGGATGCCGTGGGCCCTAGTAAGGAGTGAAAGAGGTCTTCGTCTGGCTATACGACGTTAAAGCAAGCGCTACTTGGGAGGCAACCCATGCATTCAACAAAGGAGGACATAGAGAGCACTCCAATTCCAGATTTGCGTTCCTAAACTCTTCTCTTTGTTGTTAAATTCGTTTCTGCTATGTTAGGTTGTTTAGATGTTGTTTTGTTTGTTTGTTTGTTATTTGTGTGAGTCTATCCTTGAAACATTGAGGACAATGTTTGATTTAAGTGTGGGGGGGGGTAACCAAAGTGTTTTGATGCAAATTCGTAGGGTTTATCACTCATAATTTCAAATGTTGTTTCTTGCTGTTTTTAATCCTTTTTAAGCTGTTTTGGTGTGTTTTAATGTGTTTTGAGTCAAAAATCCGAAAATCCCATAAAAATTTGAAAAATTTGTTTTAAAAAACCCAAAAAGAGTCGTTTTTGTGTGTTTGTTTGTGTCTTAGGGTACCTTCCAACACAATGATGAGGATTCGGTTTGTAATTGCATGACGGTTAAAGAGAGTTATAAACATGGATAAAAGTTTGATTCACTCTTTGGTTTATGCTTGGTTGTGGTTATAACTTATGAATTCACATGTAATCATAAAGTAAAAATCCGTTTTTGTAACATGCTTGAAGGAAGTAACTCAAACTAACGCTACAACCTTGTGAGACTTGAGCCTAAACGTTTATTTGGAGAGTTAAAATCTATGCATTCTTTGTTTTCTAAAGTCGTTGCATGATCTCATTATTCTTTGCTTGGTTGCTACTTAGAAGGCGTTTCATCACTTAGAACCAAACACTAGAACTCATGCCCATTTCATTCAAAACATGTCATTGATTTGCATAACACATATTCAAGATTAAGTTGTGTAGTGTCCACCATAGCCCAAAAGCCGTATATCCCTATTCCATTATGTTTTGTAGGTGTTAACCCCGTTGAGCCTCGTTTAGCCTATTTTCCTTGTTAACCACATTAGCCTCACCTAGCCTAGATTAGGACCATCCACACCCTTGTTCTTAAAACGTAGTAAAGCATAACGCAAGATGAATTCCTTTTGATCAATGTGTGCGGGAAACAAGTGTGGGGGAAGGATTAGTGATATGGGGATGTGCCAAAGTCTTGAATGAGGCACGGCAAAGAAGAAAAAAAAAATGAGAAATAGAAAGAAAAAAAAAAAAAAAAAAAAGAAAAGTGTGAAAAACATGCAAAATAGTTGAAGAGCATGTGAAAAAGAGTTCCAAAGTGTTGTTTGTTGAAGAAAGGGTCCAAAGAGTTGCATTCGGCCCTAATTGATTGTATGAGTTTTCCCTTCTGTTTTGAAATTGATTTCGGCATGCTAAAGTGAATTCTAAGTTTCGATTTCCATACTTTGCTTACTATTGTTTTAAAGAACGTTTGTTTTCCATATCCGTTTTTGTTAGCCAATACCTTAAGCCCCATTACAACCCTTGACTTTAATCTTGAGTGTTGTGTATTTCAATTTGTGGAGTTTAAAATTGGTATGAGCATATGGTGTCACTGGTTCTCGCATCTAAGTAGTAGCATTCCATTCATGAGATCATATTTATAAACATGTTATTAACTCCGGAAATTGCTTTCTTTGTTATACATATATGTGAGCATTCGTTTTTATTTCTACATCAATCTTCTCACATATAACTAGTGTAGGGTGTGTAGTTAGAAAATCTGAGTGAAAATAGAGTGCATATCTAGTAAGGAATTGAGGGATTCTCTAAAGCATGTTACTACATTCAAAACATTGTTTTAATTGGTTAAATGTGAACTAGTAAGTAGTGACTATGATTAAGTATGGGCTTAAGTGTAAAGATGGCTAAAATCTGTGGGAATGATGATTTTTAACATGTCATGTGCATTGGAAATCCCTGAGGCGATTGTTGGAAGGTTTAGGTTGTTTTACTTGTTTTATTTCGTTTTGTTCTTTTGTTTCGTTTTGTTTTGCTTGAGGACTAGCAAAAGCTAAGTGTGGGGGAATTTGATAGGAGCATATTTATGCGCCTTAGTTTAGCTTGTTCTTGTGCATTTATAGTGTTTTTGCTTAGTAAAGTAGTCTTTTAAGCTAGTTTTATGTGTTTTCAGGTTCTAAGGGCAAAGTATGCAAAAGGATGCATTTTGGAGCCTTTTGGAGCAAAGTTGAGCTTGGAATGGATGTCATATGCTTGGAGCTAAGAGGATGGACGAAATTGAAGATTTGAAGATGATGTTTCCTACTTGAACAAGGTTTCCTAGTCGAAGTAGGAAAGCGCCTAAGTGAAGATGGAATCCTAGTTGAATTAGGATTCCTAGTCAAAATGGGTTTCCTAGTTGAATTAGGATTCCTTGAAGATGAAGATTCCTACTCAAACAAGGTTTCCTACTCGAAGTAGGAAAGTTAAATCCAAATGGCATCAAGTTTCAGCAACAAAGAAGTTTTCCAAGTCCAAGAAGGAAAAGGAATCCAAGATGAAGAAGGAGAAGAATTCCAAGTCAAGGGAGGATTGAGACATGTTTTCCTAATGCTAGAAGGACTCCTAAGTGTTGTAGGACACAAATGAGAAGTTTCTAGGAAGTTTACATCCTTGCCATGGGTTTCATGCAATTCCTATCAGTTTTGGGGCTTTCTAGAAGCCCTATCCCTAATCCCTACATTGGTGCCGCACCCTAGCTTCTAGAAATCTGATTTCCTTGCCTTGCAAGGCTTTCTAGAAGCCTTATCCACCTTATCCCTATCCAGCCGCACCTAGGAGCCTTTTTCCTTGCAAAATCTGATTGTTTAGACCTATTTCCTTGTGGATTTGGGTTATCCAAGTCCATATCTGATTACCCTAGGGTTTTAAGTGCCTATATATACTCCTATTAACCCCTAAATCAGATCACCACTCACCACAATTCACAATTCACTCCAGAAATTCGTCCAAACTCTCTCCACATCTTTGCCGCACCATTCCCTTCCCCTAAACACTACTACATCCCTCCATAACCATGCATCCATACACCTAAGGTCCTAAACCTGTCCCTAGACCCTTGCCGCACCAAGGAGGAGGAGAAGGAAGCTCGGAAGTTCATGCAATTCAAGTTCGCGTCGCTGGAATTTCTAGGTGTTTCTTTTCCTTTGATTTCAATGTTTAAATTCAATTCTCTTTGTTTTGTGCGTATGAGGAACTGAACCTCCCCTTGGCTAGGGGGGGATTCGAAATACATGTTTATGCTTGCGTTATGATTTGATTACTTCTAATTGCGTTTCATAAGTTGTGAATTCAATTTACTTATCTATGAGAATTACATTGATTTGTGTGTGTTGGTTGAGAGTGCACGCTTAATTATCATGCATAAATTGAATGCTAGGATATAAGGAAATTTCACCTAATCGTTATGGAATTATATTCACAAGTAGTAGAGGTTGATGATCTCAATCGCGTTAAGTAAATTCTTGGCATAAGTTTCATGCAATCATAGTAACAAGTGCTTCGTCAATGCTTATGGTTTTCATAGAACTTAATGATTCTTGCTTATATCTCTATTATGCAATCATGTAGGGGACTTGTGGGGAATGTTTTGGGTTGTCGTATGCAATCATCCAATTCAATAACGTTAGGAAAATCTGAGGGTTAATTTAAGCGGACCTAATTAACTTGGGGCATTGAGAATTCATGGTTTATTGAAAAGCAATTGGAAATCGTTTTGTATGCAAGTATAACATGTGTGGAGATGAACCCCTTAGCTAGCCTTCCATTCACCCATCTAAATCAAATTCGTTTTTACAATCTGTTTTAATTTACAAAGTTTGTTTTGTTTTAAATTCGTCCAAAACCAATCCCCCTTTGTTTTAAAGTGTCAAATTAGTTAATAAGTGTTTTACTTTGTGTTTTTAAGTGTTTTGATTCAAGTTAAAACCCAAATTCGTCCAATTTGGTGCTTAGTGTCCAAAACTGCCCAGATTGTGTTTTTAAGGCAGTTTTTAGTGTTTTGGTGCTGTTTTGAGTCTTTTGGTTTGTTTTGGTGTTTTAAAGTTTAGTTTTGCATTCTTTGAGTCTAGTTTAGTGTTTTAAACTTGTTTTTACATATTTGAGTCAGTTTTCAAGTGATTTTGCAATCCCTCCTAATCCCCGGTTTAGAACGATCCCTACTTACATACTTTGCTACAACTGATAAAAAGAGGGTTAATTTGAGTGTCAACATAATTTTCACATCACTTACCTGCCATCATTTCCTCATCCCTCACGGCACAAGAAGAGGAGAAACTAGTGCGTGTGTTAAAGGAGTTCAAATCTGCTCTAGGTTGGACCTTGGCCGATATCAAAGTGATAGGAGCATATTTATGCGCCTTAGTTTAGCTTGTTCTTGTGCATTTATAGTGTTTTTACTTAGTAAAGTAGTCTTTTAAGCTAGTTTTATGTGTTTTCAGGTTCTAAGGGCAAAGTATGCAAAGAAGTGCAAAATGGAGCATTTTAGAGCAAAATTGAGCTGGAATGGAGTGTATGCTAATGGAGCACAAGGAATGGACGAGTTTGAAGGTCAAAGGAGCTTAAGAAATGAAGAAATGAAAGTGAAGAACAAAGAATTCAGATTTGGAAACCAAAGTTTCTAAAGTTGGAAGTTTCTATTCTTGGAGGTTTCCATTTTCGAGAGTTTCTATTCTTGGCTTTGGGCTTTTAGATGACCTAAACCCTAATTCCTTATCAACCCTAACCCTAGCCGCACCTAGGCCTCTAGAATATCTGATTTCCTTGCCTTGCAAGGCATTCTAGAAAGCCCATCTCTAAACCCTAACCCTAGCCGCACCTTAGGCCTTATTCCCACTAAAAATCTGATTGTTTTAACCTAATTTCTAGTGGATTTGGGCTTCTAGAAACCCTAATCTGATTACCCTAGGGTTTGGGATGCCTATATATACTCATTATAACCCCTAGATCAGAATATCATCTCCCATACACAATCATTCACGCCAGAAATCTGCCCTTGATTTCTGCCGCACCTTTCCATCACCAAAGTCCCAAAATTCTGCCCAAAATCATCCCTAGCCGTACCCCCATCAACCCTAAACCTTTCCATACCATTCCCCATCCATTCTACACCTCAAATAACCCTAAAAACCTGTTCTAAAGTTCTCTGCCGCAGCAAGGAGGAAGGAGAATTCGTTGATGAGCTTGCTGCCAAGTTGGAGCGTTCTAAGTGTTTTCTTTCTTTGGATTTTAATTTCTAAATTTATGTATCTTTGCTTTGCAAGTATGAGGAACTAAACCCCCCTTGGTTAGGGGGGGAATTCGAAACCATGTACATGCTTGCAATTTGATTCGATTACATTCAGTTGTTATTTCATAAGTTGTGGATTCAATTCGTTCATCTATTTGATTGATAACTTATTTGTGTATGTTGATTGAGAGTGCACGCTTAGTTTTCATGCATGAATATGATGCTAGATTATGAGGGAGTTTCACCTAATAGTTACAATCTTATAATCATAAGTAGTGAAGATCGCTTGAAAACGATCGCGTTGAATGAGTTCTTAGCATAAGTTTCATGCAATTCATAGTAACAAATGCTTCGTCAATGCTTATGTTTTTCATAGAACGTAATGATTCTTGCTTGTATCTCTATTATGCAATTCATGTAGGGAACTTGTAGGGAATGTTTTGGGTTGTCGTATGCAATCATCCAACTTAATAACTTGTGGAAAAACTGAGGGTTAATTAGTGCAATTCACGGTTAATTTGGGGCGTTGAGTATTCATAATTTAATTGGAAGAACAACTGAAAATCGTTTTGTTTGTAAGTGTGACATGTGTGGAGAAGAACCTCCTAACTAGCCTTTTATCCATCTATTTCACCAAAATCGTTTTTACAATCTGTGCTAGTTAAAGTTTCTGTTTTGTGTTAAATTTTCGTCCAAAACAAATCCCCCTTTAATTTGAAGTCTTAAATTAGTTAGAAAGTGTTTTGATTTGTGTTTCTAAGTATTTTGATTCAAGTTTTTCATCAAATTTCGTCCAAATTAGTGTAGGTGCTCAAAACTGCCCAGAAAGTGGTTTTTAGGCAGTTTTGAGCCTTCTAGTTGCTGTTTTGAGTTTTAGGTTTGTTTAAGTGTTTTAACCTTTACTTTTGCATTCTTTGAGTCTAGTTTAGTGTTTTAAACTTTGTTTTTGAGTTTTTAAGTCAGTTTCCAAGTGTTTAGCAATCCCTCCTAATCCCCGGTTTAGAACGATCCCTACTTACATCTCTACTACAATTTGACAAAAGAGGGTTTAATTTGTGTGCTTATCTATTTCGCATCACAAAGGTATAAGTCCTACAACGTGTATGCATCACATATTTCTTGAGGAGGGGGCCAAACCAACTAGAGAGGCTCAACGCCGTCTTAACCCTCCGATGAGGGAAGTTGTGAAAAAGGAGATAATCAAGCTCCTTGATTGTGGTGTGATTTATCCCATCTTCGATAGCCGTTGGGTTTCACCTATCCAATGTGTGCCCAAGAAATCTAGAGTGGCGGTTGTAGCAAATGCGGATAATGAGCTTGTGCCCACCCGAATTCAAACCGATTGGCGAGTGTGCATTAATTATAGGAAGCTAAACGCCACCACAAGGAAGGATCACTTCCCATTGCCATTCCTAGATCAAATGCTTGAGAGGTTAGCGGGTCATTCCTTTTATTGTTTTCTTGATGGTTATTCCAGTTATAATCAAATTGTCATTGCCTCGGATGATCAAGAAAATACCACTTTTACTTGTCCCTTTGGAACGTTTGCATATCGACGCATGCCATTCGGTTTGTGCAGTGCTCCTGCCACGTTTCAAAGGTGTATGGTTAGCATATTTTCTGATTATGTTGAAAGGATTATTGAGATATTCATGGATGATTTTAGTGTGTTTGGTAATTCATTTGATAATTGCTTGGATAATCTCACTTTAATCTTGAAACGTTGTGTTGAAACAAACCTTGTGTTAAATTGGGAGAAATGCCATTTTATGGTTAAACAAGGTATTGTTTTGGGTCATATAATCTCTGAAAGAGGAATTGAGGTTGATAAGTCTAAAATAGATCTTGTACGCTACTTACCCTCTCCTACTTCGGTAAGAGAGGTTCGTTCTTTTCTTGGTCATGCATGATTCTATCGATGATTTATCAAGGACTTTTCCAAGATTGCACAGCCCCTATGCCGTCTCCTATAAAAGGAAGTGTCTTTTGAGTTCAACGAGGCGTGTGAGCAAGCATTCAACCACCTCAAAAACCTCCTCACCACGGCACCAATTATAACTCCACCAGATTGGTCCATTCCCTTTGAACTAATGTGTGATGCATCGGATTATGCACTTGGAGCTGTTTTGGGCCAAAGGAAAAACAAGCTGCCACATGTTATTTATTATGCTTCTCGTACCTTAAATGATGCACAATTAAATTATTCCACAACTGAGAAAGAGCTTTTGGCTATTGTCTTTGCATTAGATAAGTTTAGATCATATTTAATTGGCACTAAAGTCATTGTTTTCACTGACCATGCAGCCTTGAAGTACTTGTTCACAAAGAAAGAAGCTAAACCTAGACTCATTCGTTGGATGCTTCTACTTCAAGAGTTTGATATCGAAATCAAGGACAAGAAGGGGAGTGACAATGTAGTTGCCGACCATCTAAGCAGGTTGGTGCGTGAAGAAGAGGTTCTTCCCATCTCTGAAACGTTTTCGGATGAACAACTCTTGTCCATTAAGGTAAGTGCCCCCTGGTATTCAGATTTGGTGAATTATTTGGTGACTAAACAAGTTCCTAGCACCTTAAACAAATTCCAACGTGATAAACTTAAGAAGGATGCTAGATTTTATGTTTGGGATGACCCATACTTGTGGAAATATTGCTCAGATCAGGTTATAAGAAGATGTGTGCATGAATCAGATTTTCACTCAATTTTAAGTTTTTGTCACACATATGCATGTGGGGGTCATTTTGGCACCCAAAGGACATCTTTTAAGGTTCTTGAATGTGGTTTTTATTAGCCTACTTTGTTTAAATATGCTAGAACCTTTTGTTTAACGTGTGATCGCTCCGAAAGGATAGGTAATATAGGCCCAAAAGATCAAATGCTGTAGGTACCCATCTTTGCTGTTGAAATTTTTGATTTCTGGGGTATTGATTTTATAGGTCCTTTTCCTTCATCTTTTGGTTTCAATTACATATTACTTGCTGTTGATTATGTTTCAAAGTGGGTGGAAGCGAAAGCCACTCGAACTAACGATTCTAAAGTTGTGGCAGATTTTGTGAAAACTAATATCTTTTCTATATTTGGGATGCCTAGGGTGCTAATAAGTGATGGAGGGTCTCATTTTTGCAATCGTACCATTGAAGCATTACTCAAGAAGTATCATGTGACACATAAGGTTTCCACACCTTATCACCCCCAAACCAATGGCCAAGCTGAGGTATCTAATCGAGAGATCAAACAGATTTTGGAGAAGACCGTTGGGCCAAATAGAAAAGATTAGAGCTTATGGTTGGATGATGCACTATGGGCGTATCGAACGGCTTACAAAACCCCCATTGGTATGTCTCCTTTTCGGCTTGTGTATGGCAAGCCATGCCATCTACCCGTGGAATTAGAACATAGAGCTCATTGGGCTATCAAGACCTTCAATTTGAATGTGGACCAAGCTGGAATTCATAGAAAGCTTCAATTGAGTGAACTTGATGAGATAAGGCATGAAGCTTATGAGAATACTAGAATTTACCAAGAAAAGACGACGGCATTCCATGATAAGATGCTTCGAGGTAAGACTTTCACACTAGGGCAGAAAATGTTGGTGTTCAACTCTCGTCTTCGTCTATTCCCTGGTAAGTTACGTTCCAAGTGGGTTGGCCCGTTTGTTATTACTAATCTTTTTGTGCATGGTGCAGTCCAAATTAAGAGCTTGAGAACTGGGCAAGAATTCAAGGTGAATGGACATCGATTGAAGCCATACTACGAGAACTTTGTGGAGCATGTTGTGGAGGAGATCCCACTGCATGCCGTGGGTTCCAAGGAGGAGTGAAGGTGTTCTTCATCTGGCTGTATGACGTTAAAGCAAGCGCTAGGTGGGAGGCAACCCATGCATACAACAAAGGAAGCCCTAGGAATCACTCCAATTCCAGATTTACGTTCCTAAAACCCTTCTCTTTGTTGTTGTTTCTATTCTACCATGTTTATTTGTTTAGTTGTGTTTGCATGTTTACTTGTGTTTTGTGTGAATTTATGCTTGAAACATTGAGGACAATGTTTGATTTAAGTGTGGGGGGGTAATCAAGTGTTTTTTATGCAAATTCGTGGGATTTTATCACCCATAACTTCAAGTGTTGTTCCTTGCTGTTTTTAAGTGTTTTTAAGCTGTTTTGGTGTGTTTTAGTATGTTTTGTTCTAAAAATCCGAAAATCCCAGAAAAAATTGAAAAATTGTTTTGAAAAAAACCAAAAAGAGTTGTTTTTTATTTGTTTTTGTGTGTTTGTTTGTGTCTTAGGGTACCTTCCAACACAATGATGAGGATTTGATGTGTAATTGCATGGCTGTTAAAGAGAGTGATTAACATGGATGAAAGTTTGATTTACTCTTTGTTTATGCTTGGTTGTGGTTATAACTTATGAATTCACATGTAATCATAAAGGAAAAATCAGTTTTTGTAACATGCTTGAAGGAAGGAACTCAAACTAACGTTACAACCTTGTGAGACTTGAGCCTAAACGTTTATTTGGAGACTTCAAATCTGTGCATTATTGTTTTCTAAAGTCGTTGCATGATCTCATTATTCTTGCTTGGTTACTACTTAGAAGGCGTTTCATCATTTAGTTCCAAATGCTAGAACTCATGCCCATTTCATTCAAAACATGCTATTGATTTGCATAACACATATTCAAGATGAAGTTGTGTAGTTACCACCACCTTAGCCAAAATGCCGTGTATCCTCTACCTCATTTTTATGTTTAAGTTAACCCCATTGAGCCTTGTTAGCCTACATTCTTTGTTAACCCACACTATCCTCACCTAGCCTAGATTAGGACAATCCATACCTTTGTTCTTGAAGCATAGTAAAGCATGATTCAAATTGAATTCCTTTTGATTAATGTATGGCAGAAAATAAGTGTGGGGGAAGTGTTCTCATGTGAGTTAGTGTGCCATAGGCACGGGTAGAAAGAAAAGAAAAATTCGTGAAAAGAAAGAAAGAAAAAAGAAAAGTGTGAAAAGTATGAAAAAAAGAGTTGAAAAGATATGAAAAAGAGTTCTAAAGTGTTGTTTGTTGAAGAAAGGGTCCAAAACATTGAATTCGGCCCTAAGTATTGCTTGAATCTTCCCTTCGTGTTTAAAAGTTGATTTATGCAATCTAAGTGAATTCTAAGTTTCAACTTCATTACTTTGCTTGCTATTGCTTTAAGAACGTTTGTTATCCCTATCCTTCATTTGTTAACCAATACTCCAAGCCCCGTTACAACCTTTGACTTCAATCTTGAGTGTTATGTGTTTCAATTTGTGGAGTTTGAATTTGGTATGAGCATATGGTGTCACTGGTTCTCGCATCTAAGTAGTAGCATTCCATTCATGAGATCATATCTAAACATGCTTATTAACTCCAGAAATTGCTTTCTTTGTGATACATATATGTGAGCGTTCGTTTTCATATCTACATCAATCTTCTCACATATAACTAGTATAGGATGTGTAGTTAGAAAATCTGAGTGAAAATTGAGTGCATATCTTGTAAGGAATTGAGCGATTTCTCTAAGGCATGTTACTACATTCAAAACCTTGTTTTAATTGATTAATTGTGAACAAGTAAGTAGTGACTATGATTAAGTATGTGCTTAAGTGTAAAGATGACAAAAATCTGTGGGGAGGACAATTTTTAACATGTCATGTGCGTTGGAAATCCTTGAGGCAAATGTTGGAAGGTTTAGGTTGTGTTTTATTTGTTTTGTCTCATTTTATTTCTTTGTTTTGCTCGAGGACTAGCAAAAGCTAAGTGTGGGGGAATTTGATAGGAGCATATTTATGTGACTTAATTGGCTTGTTCTCGTGCTTTTACGTTGTGTTTCTCTAGTTATTTTAGAGTTTAAAATCACTTTTGTGTGTTTTCAGATTCTAAGGCCGAAGTGTGAAAAATGATGTAATTTGGAGTCTTTTGGAGCAAAAGGAATGGATGAATTGAAGACTTGAAGAAAGAAGGAGTCCTAATCAATGAAGAATTCCTAATTGAAGATGGATTCCTAATCACATGAGGATTCCTAGAAGAACAAGGATTCCTACTCCAACAAGGATTCCTACTTGATGTAGGAAAGTTAAACCAAGGTTTCCTATTTTGGTTTGACCTTTCCTAATTCTAAAAGTACTTATGTTCCAGCCACTTTGAGGACTTCATATGCACTTGAGGACACAAAACAAAGGCCCTAGAACCCTTAGGGACCTTTGCCGCACCTTTCCCAATCTTCCATCCCCTTGCCGTGCAAGGAAGCCCTTCTCCCATCAGTTTTAGGACACTTAGACCTTCCTAAAGTCCTTGCCGCACACACCTTGCCCATTCCTCTTCCTTGCCGTGCAAGGGAGAGGGTTGTTTCCTAATTCCATGTAGTTAAACACCTTCCTTTTATGTTAAAATCCTATGCCGCACCTTTTAGCCTATTTCCTTTAAATTTTTGATTTGTTTCCCTAATTCTAGAAGCTTTTGACTTAATTTTTGATTACCTAAATAACCTAGGGTTTTAATTCCTGAAATCCTTTAAATAAACTCTCTTTTGCAGCCACAAAATATTCATTGATTCACCATTCACGCCAGAAATCATCCACCACTTTCTACCACATCCATACTTCACCATTCATCATATTTTCTGCCCAGAAACAACCCTTGCCGTCCCCTACATCCATACTAACCTTAATTCCATCCTTCTAAATCATCCATAACTCCCCAAATTCACCCCCAACCCTTGTGCCGCAGCAAAGGAGAGGAAGAAGAAGTGCTTGAAGGTTCTAGCTGTTCAACATTGAATCGTTGGAATATTTAGGTGTTCTCTTTCTTATAGTTACAATGTATAAATCTGTTTTCCTTTGTTTTGTGAACATGAGGAACTAAGCCTTTTTGGCTAGGGGGTTATTCAATACCATGATTATGCTTGCAAGATGAATTGATTACGTCTAATTGTTATTTCATGAATTGTGAATGCAATTTGCTTAACCGTTTGATTGATGACTTATTCTTGTGTGTTGATTAAGGTGGCCAACTTAGTTTTCATGCAGGAATTTGAAGCTAAAATATAAGGAAGTTTCACGTAATAGTTACAACCTTATATTTGCAAGTAGTAGAGGTCGCTTATAAACGATCGTGTTAAGTGAATTCTTGGCAAACGTTTCATGCTTTTCATAGTAACAATTGCCTCGTCAATGCTTATAGTTTTCATGAAGTTTAATGATCTTTGATTGTATCTTTATTGTGCTTTTCATGTAAGGGACTTTTAGAGAATGTTTTGAGTTGTTGCATGTGCATTCCCATCCAATTCAATAACTTAAGGAAAACTTGAAGGTTAAAAAAGTGCTATCACAGTTAACCTAGGGCATTGAGATTCATGGTTTATTGAAAGAAGCAATTGGAAATCAAATTTGAATGTAAGTGTATCATGTGTGGAGAAGAACCCTCTAGTTACCCCATATTTTATCAATTCACCTAATTTTGTCTAAGAACCTATTTACATTGTTCGTATCTTAATTTACTTATTTTCGTCCAAAATCAACCCCACCTTATTTCTTTGAGTAATATTAGTTAGAACTTGTCTTAGATTATGTTTTTAAGTGTTTTAAGTCATTAGAAAACCAAATTTCGTCCAAGTTTGTGTTAGAGTCCAAAACTGCCCAAAAAGTGGTTTTAAGGCAGTTTTGAGTGTTTTTGTGCTGTTTTGAGTCTTTTGGTTTGTTTTAGTGTTTTAGAGTTTAGTTTTGCATTCTTTGAGTCTAGTTTAGTTTTTTAAACTTTGTTTTACGTATTTGAGTCAGTTTAGAGTGTTTAGCAATCCCTCCTAATCCCCGGTTTAAGAACAATCCCTACTTATCCATATTACAATTGTCAACAAGAGGGTTTAATTTGTGTGTTTAGTTATTTTATGCATCACAAACACACGAAAATAGCTTAAAATACTAAAATAACTACGAACTAACAACATAAATGCCAAGAAACAAGCTAACTAAGTCGCATAAATATGCTCCTATCAAATTCCCCCACACTTAGCTTTTGCTAGTCCTCAAGCAAAACAAAACAAACAAAACAAAAGAAAACAAAACACAACCTAGACCTTTCAACAATTGCCTCAGGGATTTTTAATGAAACATGACATGTTAATAATCATCATTCCCACAGATTTTGGTCATCCTTGCACTTGAGCACATACTTATAGTCACCACTTACTAGTTCACAATTAACCAATTAAAACGATGTTTTAAATGTAGTAACATGCCTTAGAGAATTTACTCAATTCCTTACAAGATACTCTCTATTTTCACACACATTTTCTAACTACACACCCTACACTAGTTATATGTGAGAAGATTGATGTAAACATGAAAACGAACACTCGCATATATGTATAACAAAGAGGGCAATTTTTTGGAGTTATTCAGCATGTTTAGATATGATCTCATGAATGGAATGCTACTACTTAGATGCAAGAACCAGTGACACCATATGCTTAAACAAATTCCAAACTCCACATATTGAAACGCATAACACTCAAGATAAAGTTAAGGGTTGTAACGGGGTTTAAAGGTAATGGCTAACAAAGAAAGGATAAGGATAACAAACGTTCTGAAAGCAATAGCAAGCAAAGTAATGAAATAGACACTTGGAATTCACTTAATAATGCAGAAATTAACTTTAAACACAAAGGGAAGATTCAAGCAACACTTAGGGCCGAATTCAATGTTTTGGACCCTTTCTTCAACAAACAACACTTTAGAGCTCTTTTTTCACATATTTTTCAACTCTTTTTCACTCTTTTCACAACTTTTCTTCTTTTCATTCTATTTTCCACGAATGTTTCTTTTTTTCCTTTTCTTTTCTACCCGTGCCTTATTAAGGACTTTGGCACACACACACACACACACAAGAATCACTTCCCCCACACTTGTTTTTTTGCAAAAGTTCAACAAAAGGAATTCCTTCTAAATATGTGTTACACAACTTCATCTTGAATATGTGTTATGCAAATCAATAGCATGCTTTGAATGAAATAGGCATGAGTTCTAGCATTTGGAACTAAATGATGAAACGCCTTCTAAGTAGTAACCAAACAAAGAATAATGAGATCATGCAACGACTTTAGAAAACAAAAAAATTGCACAGATTAATAACTCTCCAAATAAACGTTTAGGCTCAAGTCTCACAAGGTTGTAGCGTTCATTTGAGTTCCTTCCTTCAAGCATGTTACAAAAATTGATTTTTCCTTTATGATTGCATGTGAATTCATAAATTATAACCACAACCAAGCATACACCAAAGAGTAAATCAAATTTTCATCCATGTTTATAACTTTCTTTAACAGTCATGTAATTAAAAACCAAATCCTCATCATTGTGTTGGAAGGTACCCTAAGACACAAATAAACATACAAAAATAACTCTTTTTGGGTGTTCAAAACAATTTTTTCAATTTTTTATGAAACACTTAAAACACTCCAAAACAGCTTAAAGAAAAACACTTAAAACAGCAAGGAACAACACTAGAAGTAATGGGTGATAAACTCCTACGAATTTCATGCAAAACAACTTGGTTACCCCCTCACACTTAAATCAAACATTGTCCTCAATGTTTCAAGCATATACTCACACAAAAACAAGAAAACAAACAAACAACGAATAAACATGACAAGTATGGCAAAGTAAAAACAAGACAGAGTAGAGTTTAAGAATGCAAATCTGGTTTTGGAGATAGATGATCTTGTTGACTTTCCACAGCTTTGATCTCGAACTGGTTTGGAATTTTGAGCGAGGACTATGAGAGTTCCTTGGTTTCAAATCAGACTCCTTCTGCTGGGTTGATTTGATTGTGCAGTCTGCATTCTTCTCTGCTTGTTTCTTTTGCATGGCAGGCAGGCACGAGGTAGAGGTGTTGGTCTGTTTCTTTCTTCAATCTTTCCAAGTGCCCACCTCTTGCTTTCTTTCTCCTTGTCCCTAGCTGAGGATGAATTAGCACATTATCTCCATATGCTTCGAGGTATCATTTTCACTTCCCTTATCTGTTCCCCAAACAGATGTGGTAAACGAAGAGGAAGCATAAGATGTTGAAGATGAGTACTCGAGAGCAGGCTAGGTAAGCAATCAGGAAAGGGTTCCAGGCAGTCGGATCCAGATTGGAAGATTGATACCAAGTGCTGGCTGATTGCTCTCTTTCTCCTTGTCCCGCAGATGAAAACAACGACAAGGTGAAGGACAGGGAGAAAGCATGATATGAGATACTCTTGCTTTCAATCTTTATGATATGAAATACTTTTTCTTTGGATGAGTTGTTTGCAGACGTACCCTAAGGAATAATGAACACTGAGTGACTCGAGAGGCTTCGTTAGGAAGGCATTCTCGGAGATGACGGAAGGTTATGTATGTCTGCCTTGCTATGGAGGGTGAAGGTCGACATTTATAGGAAATAATAGCCAATACTATTCTTTCACTCTTGTCAGCAACCGTTGGATGATTGAACAGTAAACTTCACGTGCTTTCTACTTTACCAGAAATCTTCGACAGATTGCCCGTAATTTCCGCAAGGCTGAGTATGCATGTGACAGATGCTGACACGTCTAGATAAAGCAGATGCCTCTTCGATATCTGGAATCAGCGCTTCGACAAACTACCTGTGATTTCCACAAAGTTAAGCGTGCATGTGAGAGATGCTGAAACGTCTGGAAAAGCAGATGGCTCTCGGATTTCTGAGCTTGCCTCTTCGAGTTCTGAGCTCTGTCGAGTGCAGAGGTTGCATGTGACGAGTGCGGATAAATCTGGAACAAAGGATGGCCCGTGGTTTCTGAGCAAGCCCAACTTTTGAGAAAGCTAGCGCCTCTTCGATTTTTGAATTGGCCTATTTGAATTCTGAGCTCGCCTCTTCGATATTTGAAATCCCGTCGAGTGTTGATTTTTATAAAGGCACGCAGTTCATTTCAAAGCACACTTGAATTTGCGCTTGTAGAAACTCCCTTCTTGCACTTCAAATATCTTGACTTGTCCGACCTCTTCTTTCTTCAACACCTTTGAAAATGTCTGGCCCTTCCAACCGTCGTTTTGACTTGAACCTTGGTGAAAAGGCTGGCATGCCTTCTCCAGACAACATATGGCGCCCATCCTTCATATACCCTACTAGTCCCCTTACCATTGGGGATTCGGTGATGAAGAATGATATGACAGCTGCGGTGGTAGCCAGGAACCTTGTCACTCCCAAAGATAACAAACTACTTGCCAAATGGTCTGATGAGTTGGCTGTTAAGGATTCTCTGGCTCTTAGTGTGCAGTACGCAGGTTCCGTGTCTAATATGGCCCAACGCCTATTTGCTCGAACCCGTCAAGTTAAATCATTGGTGGCTGAAGTGATGAGTCTCAAGCAGGAGATTAGAGGGCTTAAGCATGAGAATAAACAGTTGCACAGGTTCGCACATAGCTATGCTACGAACATGAAGAGGAAGATTGACCAGATGCAGGAATTTGTTGGTCAGATTTTACTTGATCATCAGAGGTTTGTGGGTTTGTTCCAACAGCATTTGCCTTCGTCTTCTGGGGCTGTACCGCATAATGAAGCTCCAAATGATCAACCTCCGATGCCTCCTCCTTCTGGGGCTCCGCCGACTACTGAGACTTCTCCTAAGCAGCCTTTGTGAAGGCTCCCTCTTGTATTTATCTGCTTAATGTTCCTTTCTTTTTTGTGAATGTAAAAATACCTTGCATAACTGTCAATGTTTCAAAAATAAACCCACACTAAAAACAATTAAACAAGCAACAAATAAAAATGACAATCATGGCAAAATAAAACTACAGAAAAGGGAAGGTTTTTAGAAACGCAAAACTGATTGTGGAGCAATTCAAAAATCTTCCTTATTTGAATACATGGGTTGCCTCCCAAGAAGCGCTTGCTTTAACATCTTCCAGCCGGACGATACCTCCATTTAAGCTTGTACAAGGCCCACGCCATGGAGGGGTACATTCTCCATGACATGCTCCTCAAAGTGCTCACACATTGAATCCTTGAACGGAACGGTATAGTAGTCCTTCTTGATTTTGGTGTGTTGCTTCCAACAATCGATGTAACCTTCCCTACTACCTTGCATTCGATTAGGTACCTGCACCATAGAGGGTAACAACCTATTAGTTGAAATGGGAATTGAAATTGGGTTAGGTGACATACCAATGTGCTGCAATGAAGTGGCAGCACTATCAACAAATGCACAAGGATTGCTCTCGGTCAGAATTGGGGTTTTGAGAGGTGTGGTCGTGCATTCCTTGTTGTTCACTCCAATTTCCTCCTCGATGGTGGTTCGAGGTACTTTCTTTTTTATTAGTGTTGAACGTTTCTGCCCTATATTTTCAATCACATCAATGGCATAACGAAAACGAACATCTTTAGTATTCTTAACAGATTCATGAATATTAAAGCTAATCATATCACCACCAAATGCCATAGTTACTGATCCTTTGGCTACATCAATCTTGGTTTGAGCCGTTTTCATGAATGGTCGTCCAAGGAGGACGGGCAATGTAGGGGAGTGGTCCGACTCGTCCATTTCAAGCACGTAGAAATCCGCCGGAAAGATTAAGTGATTGACCTGCACTAAAACATCTTCCAAAACTCCCTTTGGATAGGCAGTAGAACGATCGGCCAATTATATAATCACACCATCATTTTTCAATTCGCCTAAGTGCATAGATGCATAGATTGAATAAGGCATGATATGAAGGATGATTTTGTGAAAACATGTTCATTTAAGCAACATCTATAAGCATGCAATTAACAATTAAAGGCGAAATCATGCTTGCATGCACTTAAAAACAAAACATTAACCAAGAAATTCAAAGCCTAGTAGATTGGTGAACCAAAACTCAACTCAAAACAAAGTGAGTTGAAATCATACCTTTGTAGATTCCTCTTTGCATAAGCAAAGGCTAATCACCCAAAGAGAGGGCCTTCATTCCTTGCATCTAAAATCTATGGATTTGGATGGATGAAAAGGTTTCTCCAAGTTCCCAAAATTGAGAACCTCTAAGTCTCCACACCAAGGAGAGATTGGAGAAGAAAAAGAGTGACCTTGGAGTAGTAGTATGGCTAGATACACCCTCCAAGGGGCCGGTCTCTTTAGAGAGAAATGGAGAGACATGTTCTCTCCAATTTTCTCCAAAACAAACCCTAAATGAATTTTGGCTATTAAGTCATATTTATACCTTTATTCATTTGAGTGGCAAACTTGTAATTAAACCAAGTTCACTACCCTTCCTCTAAATGGCCGGCCATGGGGTTTTGTTTGGGCTTTTGGGCCTTTGTGAATTAAGTTGTCATACAACTTAAGTCAATAGACTTGATGTTCGAAGCCCATTGGGCCTTGAGGCCCAAAACTAACCCGTGGTCTTTTAACGAACTTTATTCGTTTGACTAATTAACATATTAATTAATCCTTGCCATAAATAAATAATTAAACCATTTAATCATTCTTACTCATCTCCATTGTTTCTTCAATCTCCACCTTACACGGTGTACGATCCATTAGGTTCCTTTTAGCGAGGCAGTGGGCGATTAGAACTCTTTCAAATCGATTGTGAATTGAAACTTACTTTCAATTCTCCCTTTAGTGAGTACACACGTTTAGGGCTTCCACAAACCATGAGTGACACCTAGCAGCATATCATGGTTACCCAAGCTAATCAGAAGAGGTGAAGAACCTATTCAGTTTGGGATTACAAATGCAATACGGTCTTTCTCTAATACAATACTCTTGACCACATTGTTTGGTTTGATAGTTTATTTATTCATGTATACTATCCAATGTGATTCGTGTGCTTATATGATTACCTTAAATGTGATTTAGAACGACTTTTCTAAATCTCATTCATACTCTGGCTAGAGATTCTAAATCATATCATAGAGTATTCTCCCCCAACGGTTTGAAGGTTAGAGATCCCTTGTTGCGCATTCACTTGTCTCCATGACTAAGTGGCTTAACCCCAATGATGCCGTGGACACCCCGATGGGGTGACTTTGACATAATCAAAGATCAAGTACTTAACCACAAGACAACTGTGATGCCTCAGGTCAAAGGACTACTTTGCATTATCCCAACCATGAGTTCTCATGTGACATGAATATGAGAACTCTTCGTTGATCGTGTTTAGTGAACTCATTCTCTATTGAGCACCTACGTACTTGTCTTGATGTCACACACACCAATGACTCGAGACTAGTCACTCTCCCTGAGAGAAGACACAGCACGTACCGATCTTAACGGACTGTCAATGCCCAATTGACAATCCTATGATAAGGAACATTTAGGATGTGTCTACGAAAGAATGGTCTCATGAATCTAACTTCATTAGATTGCATTCTCCCAATCACATATTCCTTGGACTTTATCGTTTAAGCATATAACATTTATATGAGACGGCTCAAACAATAATCTTTGCCCTTTATAGTTAAACTAGATTAGTTTAACATGTGAAATGTCCGTAAAGTATCATCATATGATTGGCTTTAGGGCACATTTCCAACAATCTCCCACTTGCACTAGAGCCAATCAGCTTGGTCATCTGTGATGATACCTCTTCTGTAGTCATTTCATAAATGGCTGAGTAGTAGGCCTAGACAATGGATATTTATATGTTATCCATAGAAGCAACCTTGAGAATAACGACGTCACCATTATACATGATTCTCAATCTGTGGTTCAGTCTCTCATTTGAGTTCGGACCTTGATGAGACCTTGATTCCCAGGCTTGAGCTATCGCCCCATTAGTGTCATAGTGTCAGTACACTAGATACACTTTCTGGTTGGAACCGAATAGAGAGTTCATAAATGAACTTTCCCATCCAAACAACATTGTTGTAAGCTTCTATATGGCAATGTATTTTGCATTCATAATGGAACACACTAAAGTCATTACTTTAATGTTTCCATCCAAATATCTCTTTAGTCATAATAAAGAGACATCTGTTTATCTCTTCATTCATAATGAAGAAACATCCAATGATGGATTAGATTCACAATCTAATACATTTACGCTTCCATTACGTTACTCTAATTCTTCCTCATTCTTTGAGGAATCTATCCTTTAGTATTTCTTAAATACTTAAGGATTCACTTGACAGTTGCCATGGTTCTGATCCTGGGCTTGCACTGACATCGTCTTGTACCTGTTCTAGGTACAACTCATATCAATGTTTTTCATACAATATGAAATACATAAATCACCTTTCTGCGTATGCATAAAGGATTCTATTTACGCATTATTTCTTTGGGAGTCAAAGAGTACGTTCTCTTTGAGAAGAGCAACTTCTTAGTCTTACTAGAGTTGTCCATTTGATTGAAGTTTATCATCATATGAGAAACTTCCTAGCATCTCTTGTCTATTATTTAGGGCTTGATATAATCCAATTATATCCTAAAATCTATCATTATAGATTTCCATCCTATGTTTATAGACTATGTCTCCCATATACATTCTATCGTTATAGAATGCTTAAAGTCAGAACTTTAACGAAGAAGTATTCTTTTCATTTCCAAAATTAATATATCATATATATATTTATATTTTAGGAACATGATTAACTCCCACTAATCTTTTGTAAACCTAGTAAACAAAAGATTCATTTACATCTTTATGAGAAATCAAACGATTTGATCATTTTCTCATAAGATGCTCATAGCTCCCACTAGCTTGCTTAGATTCATGATGGATGGATCTCTACAACTTACATGTCTTGTGATTCATAGTTTTAGACATATATTATTAAGACTATCTTAACAATGGTTTCAGAAACTCATATTATGTCCAAACATTGAATCACCATTTAGTTGTAGCTAGCAATCTTCGAATTAATTGAAACCAAGACTATCTCAAAGATGGTTTCTTCAAAGTCAACCATTCTCTTTGATTGTAGTCACCTTAAGCTACCAATTAGCTATTTAAGGTTTCATTATTTCGGGTCAAATGATACTTTACCATTTTCTTGAGTATATATCATATATACACTCAATGTAGTCATAAGGATTTTCATTCTTATTTCTTTCGAATTAAGAGGTGCAACTCTATGACATAGTCATAAAGTTCAAACCATTCAACTGAGACGGTTTATAAATCCTTATCGACTACCTTGGAGCCTTTGGTATAGGAACTAGATTGTTATATTTGTTGATTATTATCTTGTCTCTCAAAGAACCATTCTTTGAGTTCTATCCCTCGTTCATTTGCTCTTAGGCAAATCACATTGTAGGATTACAATGAACTACCCAACAAAACAACATTTGTTAGTTGGTTTATAGAAGCGATATCCAAAAGTTAATTTAAGGATATCCCACAAGATTGTTATCAAACAAATATTGCTTTTAGCACACAACCCCAAATCTTAACATGCTTAAGATTTGTCTTTCTTTCCAACTACATCTTATGGAGTTATGAAAATTTTGGAAGATCTTCTAATTGACAATCATATTGTTTTAGAAGTATATATATCCTATATATGGGTAATAGATAACATTTAACGAACCAAATCTTATTCAAGCTCGTTCTTCTCCTAATGGAGAAATTCATTATCTTATGATGCTATTTTCCTTAATATCTATCAAGGAAACTCATCTAAAGTGTTACTGTTCCTTGGATCAAATCTAAGGAGGTAATTACTTTAGATGTCTTACTCATCAACTTACATTTCTTGAATTCTTTGAAACATTTTACAAAGTATTCGGACTTGTGTTTATTCAAAACAAACTATAGTCCAACCGAGAGTGATCTTCGGTGAATGTCATATAACATGAGTAGTATTATGTTGTGGACAAGTGCCACTAACATCTAAGTGAATTAACCTCAACAACTTTGTGATTCTTTCTTCTTTCAAAAAGAATAAAGATTCGAACATTTCGCCTCTATACAATTTTAACAAGAAGGTATTGGATCCGGATCTAACAATCCAAAGCATCCATTTTTCACCAACTCATAACTTATGTTTTAGAGGTATCACAACTCAGTTGGGATTAGTCACTACCTTGCAACCTTTTGGGTCTTAAGCATCATTATATTCTAAACAGTTAACACTACCATATCATCTCTACTATAGAGACAATCAATTAGATTACCATAATCCAATCATTGATTAATAAAGAACAATGTTTTGTCAAACAAAACATTCATCCATCTCTACTATAGTGACGGAATTAAATTCCTTAAAATTGGAATGTAAAGACAATCTTTGGTTTTTCCAATTTCTTTGGTAGTTCATATGAGGAAGTAAGTACTATCTGCTTTCGCAAAGATCTATATTTTATTCACATTCCGAATGTGAAGCACCTTTTCCTTCTCTCATATATCTTCTACTTCTTTATTAGTCACACTTTTACAACGATTGTAAAACATAGTTACTAATACGGAATCAAGCATTCAAGTAGAAGAACCAACTGTTTTGAACTATTCAAGAACAATTTACAACACCTTCGAAATGTGTGTTCTTGACACTTGCAAGACATTTCTTGCAAATACCCCTTCCAATGTCCATCCTTTCATAAAGAAAATTTGTTCCCTTGGAGTTAATTTTATCTTCTTTATTTGACTTTCACCTTTGACTACATTAGTCATGGTCCCTAAACTCCCACTATCTCTCTTGAAACCTTTTTCAATTGTGTTATACACATCAAACATTTTGGAGAGCATGTGGTTATAGTTCACTACATAGTTTACAATAAACTTAGTGAACCATTAGGATAGGGACACATAGGTGAAGTCCTTGCCTAGTTTCCGTCTCGTTAAGTGGTTTATCACTTCAACACTCAATGATTCAAAATCATCATAAGTCCATGTTAATGGACTATTTTTGTCAACCAACCATTATGTTCTAAACATAATTACAAACTTTCAAGAGTTTGTACAAGGCAACTCTTATTTCTTCATACAACAAATTGTAAGTGAAGAATCATGGCACATTAAGTGTCCATGCCTTTGTGCTTTCTTCTCAAGTTCCTTGTTCATGTAACAAAGAAACAAGCACTAAGTGTTTGCATTGACTAAGAGTTGTTCAAAGCAACTCCTATTTCTTCATACAACAAATTGTAATTGAAGAATTATGACATTAAAAGTGTTGTCCTCTTCATGATAAACTTTTCTAACATGTTCTTCCAATGATACATTACCTATAGGAAGATTTTGAGGATGAGACAACTTAGGTACATATACAATCCATTTAAGACAATCTATGGTTTTGTAGTACCAAGTCCGGAAACTAAAGCTTTCGGCTTTTATTTGTCAAGTGTTGGATATCGTTTGCAAATATATTGGTAAACAAATACATAACGAATATAAATTGATTGATTTTAAGCCATTTGATTCGGGTCTTTAAATCAAATAGCACCACCCACTATTTTTGGCAAATTCCATATCCCTCATTGGAATCCGAGAGTTTTTGGAGGAAACTCTTAGTAGGGTATGGGAGACTCACTATTACCAAGCCCACCTCAGAATTATATCATGTTGGCTAGCATTAATAATAATGAGAGAGTACGCTTACTCATTTGCATCTCTTGCAAGTACCCATCTAATTTAGCCTCTAGAGAATGATGCCTCAGAATTATATCATGTTGGCGTCATTGCACTTAGTTAAGTCATTCCCACCATGCCTAGTTCGTGTAGGGGTTCAAGCATAGCCTCAGAATTATATCATGTTGGCTAAACTCGTTGCCTACCTCACTTCATCATGTATGTATATAGAACTCCTCCTGAGTGTAAGCACGCACTTTGTACTCCCCCATTATAGGGTGAAGCCGGTGTACGAGTCACATACGATCGGAGCCTACCACAGTGGAAGGCCACGAAAGAGTGTTCAAAGCACTCTCACGCTTATCAACTTAATAATGGTTTGGTTGAGGGTTTTAGGTCTCATCACATATAAACATACATTTTAATCTATATTAAAACAATTTTGGTCCTATTACAACTATTGGTCCATTTGATTGTTTTTAGTTGTATATAACACTCCCACTATGCTTATAAAACGTTTTTAAAGCAAGAGTATGTGATACTACTAACATAAGGTTTGCATTCATTGATGGACTACATAGTTGCCTTAGGGCCTTAGGATGACTATGAACCTTTGTTTAGATTCAACACGAGCCTTGTGTTGAATCTCGGTCTAGGGATGGAGATTGATTTTAGTTACGCGTTTAATCACATTAAGGCGTGTTGTCTTAGGGGCGTTGGACCCAACTACTTCATTTTCATGCATATCAAATAAAGCAAGAAAGAAGTACTTCAAAGTAAAGGTGAGCTTATGCTCATTACAACATTTGCATAAAACAAATTACTTTAAAGTAAAGAAGAGCTTAAGCCCTTTTACAACATTTGATCAAATCAAATTACAACCAAAATCTAATCTACACATTCCCATGGTTCAAACAAATTTGAAACGGCCTTTCACATAGCTCAATTATATTAGGCTTAGGTTCATAATCACCCTTTAATTAATTAACACTTTAACTAATTAAATAGAATGCAACATTTTCATTTGGTTTTTGTATCCATAAAATTGATTTAAATGGAGCTAAATGAAATGAAAATCCAATTCTCATTTAAAGAGACAAAACAATTTTGTTCTCAAACTATTTGGGCCATCATGCAATAACCACAACTTTTTGGGCAATATTGCGAAAACATAAACTTTTGGGGTCACTTTGTAAGAACACAAAAGTCCACTACTTCATGTAATTACACTAGAACCCAAAATTTAAACAATGTAAAAACTTCATTAAAGGAGCAAAACAATTTGTCCTTTAGCGTTTTTGGACCTAAACGTAAAAACGTAAACTTTTGGGCCAAAGTGCAAATACACAAAAGTATCAAAACTTTATGTAATTGCATAAAAGGCCCCAAAAGTACCCCCACTAGGGGGTGGCCGGTTTTGGAAGAAGAAATGGAGTGATGTGTGTGTTGATTTGTGAGTTTTGACATAAAGCATGCAAGTGGTGCAAGTGGTGTGTGTGAAAGGAAATTAATCCTTACACACCCACCATAATATCTCTTACATCTCTTACACCATTTAAACAAATATCTAAAACATTTAAACATTTGAAAAACATAAAACAAAAACTTTATGATATAAATCAAAACTTTGAATCAAAACACCAAACTTTATGTTCTTGGCAAAAATGTCAAGAACAATGAAGAACACTCATGAAAAACCCAAAATTTTTCCATGAACATTTTTCACCCAAAAACATTCCAAAACCATTCAAACTTTAGGGAAATAACATATAACCAAACTAGGGTACATAGGGGTTCCAAAAGTTACTTGAAAACACTTTTAACAAGTCAAACAAGAACCCAAAAATCCACCCTTTGGATTTGGCCGAATTTTCCCAAAAGCATGGCACCAAATTTTAGCTCCAATATTCATGCTCATAAGAACTACATCTACAACATTTGAGATGGCAAATTTTCTAACAAAATTTACATTCAAAGAAACAAGAATAAAGCTTGTAACATATTACAACTTTTAAATCACAAACTATGAACCACAAAACCCAAAAGGATTCACCAACTACTAGACCTAGGCTCGGATACCACTTGAAGGATGATTTTGTGAAAACATGTTCATTTAAGCAACATCTATAAGCATGCAATTAACAATTAAAGGCGGAATCATGCTTGCATGCACTTAAAAACAAAACATTAACCAAGAAATTCAAAGCCTAGTAGATTGGTGAACCAAAACTCAACTCAAAACAAAGTGAGTTGAAATCATACCTTTGTAGATTCCTCTTTGCATAAGCAAAGGCTAATCACCCAAAGAGAGGGCCTTCATTCCTTGCATCTAAAATCTATGGATTTGGATGGATGAAAAGGTTTCTCCAAGTTCCCAAAATTGAGAACCTCTAAGTCTCCACACCAAGGAGAGATTGGAGAAGAAAAAGAGTGACCTTGGAGTAGTAGTATGGCTAGATACACCCTCCAAGGGGCCGGCCTCTTTAGAGAGAAATGGAGAGACATGTTCTCTCCAATTTTCTCCAAAACAAACCCTAAATGAATTTTGGCTATAAAGTCATATTTATACCTTTATTCATTTGAGTGGCAAACTTGTAATTAAAGCAAGTTTTGGTCCACCCTTTTTTCTTGGTTTTGCATTGCTTTGGCTTGATTTTCTTGCCCTTGAGACAAATTGGTGAGTAACTTAAGAAGTGTCTCATTATCTAAAGATGTACCTGAGGTATTTTGGGTAGGTTGTTGTGAGGCTTGTGTTGCTGTGTATTGTTTGGTATAGAAGCCCGGAGGTTGTTGCCTAAAGCCTCCTTGTTGTTGGGGTTGTTAGGGCTCCCTCCACCTGAAATTTGGATGGTCTCTCCAACCTGGATTGTACGTATTAGAATATGGATCGTTCATTAGCTGGTTTTGGCCTTGAAATCCAATTGCATTGGCACTTTCTCATCCACCATTTTCAATCAATTGCGGGCACTTTTCAGAGGCATGTCCTTGGATAGAACACACACCACATACACTTGGTTCTTTCATCCTCATTCCTTCGGCCATCTGAGACACAATGGAAGTAAGATTAGCTAATTGCAATTGAATGTCGGATGTGAAACTTACCTCATTCACTTGCTACCGTAGGGTGTCCCTTTGACCAACGCCTTCATATTGTTGAGCATTCAATGCTTGGTTAGCAATTAAGGTCTTGGCAGCCATGGGTGTTTTGTCCACCAAAGCTCCTCCCGCTGAGGCGTCTAGCATTTGGCGTTCAATTGGTAGAAGCCCTTCATAGAAATATTGAAGAAGAAGCTCCTCTTTCATCTAGTGTTGTGGACATGAAGCAACAAGGGTTTTAAATCGCTCATAGTAAGTGGGAAATGATTCACCTTGGTTTTGTTGAATGCCACTAATCCTTTTGGGTAGTAGAATGACTCGAGAGGTTGGGAAAAACTTCTCCAAAAATGGCCGTTTCATACTCTCCTATGATGTGACAGTTCCAGGGGCTAGCTCATACAACCAATCTTTAGCCTTTTCTAAGAGAGAAAAGGGAAAAACTTTCATTTTTAGAATGCTCCCATCAACGTTCACAGGGGTCATGCTCGAGCAAACAACCTCAAACTCCTTCAAGTGTTTATTAGGATCTTCCATGGACATCCCGTGGAACTTAGGAATATGATGCAACAAACTTGATTTCAATTCGAACTCGTCCGTCTTCCCTAGGGCAGCCATGGGGTAGTGGATGCATAGGGAAGCGGCATTGTCCAATCCTGAAGCGGAAAGCTCCTTGATTGTTCAATTGTCCACTGCCATGTTGGGATCTTCCTCTACAACCTGTGCCTTGGGCTCCTCTTGCTCTTCTACTTTGTCTTCTCCAAGATCTGGTGCAGGTTGAGATGGTTGGGATTCTTGTTGATTCCTTGCTCGTCTCAAAGTTCGTTCAAAATCGTCGTCAAAGTTACGGATGTGCTTATGAATAGGTTGAGAACTTTGAGTCATAAACCACCTACAACAACAAAACAAGTAAAGTCATCAACTAGGACAAAAACACATGAAAATAAACAAAAAGAAATAACAAGGGATTAGCAAAATTGCTAATCCCCGGCAACGGCACCAAAAATTTGATGCGAGAATAACTTAACACACAAATTAAACCCTCTTGTTGTCAATTGTAGTAAAGAATGTAAGTAGGGATCGTTCTAGGCCGGGGATTAGGAGGGATTGCTAAAACACTTGAAACTGACTTAAAAACGTAAAATTAAGTTTAAAACACCAAACTAGACTCAAAAGATGCAATACAAACTAAAAAGACTCAAAACTAGTTTCAAAGACTCAAAACAGCTTAAAACAATGAATTAGACTCTAAACTGACTATAGGGATGGTTTTGTACGAAATTAGGTTCTAACTTGACTCAAGACACTTAAAAACACAAATCAAAACAGATTTTGACTAATAAAACACTTTAAAGTAAAGGGGGATTTGATTTTGACGAATTTGAAAACAAAACAAACAAATTGTAAACTAAAACAGATTTTGGACGAAATTGGGTAAACTATGGATGATGGGCTAGCTAAAGGGTTCTTCTCCACACATGACACACTTGCACATAAACCAATTTTCAGTTGTTCTTTCGATAAATCATGAAACTCAACACCCCAGATTAATTAGGTCCGCTTAAATTAACCTTCAAGTTCTCCTTGAGTTATTGAATTGGATGGGAAAGTGCATACAACAATTCAAAGCATTCTTCAAAAGTCCTTTATGTGAACAGCACAATAAAGATACAATGAAAGATCTTTAAGCATAATGAAAACTATAAATATTGACGAGGCATTCGTTACTATGATGAGCATGAAACTCCTGCCAAGAATTCATTTAACGCGATCATTTATAAGCGACCTCCACTACTTGTGAATATATGTTTATAACTATTAGGTGAAACTCCCTTATACTCTAGCATCATATTCATGCATGCAAACTAAGTGTGCACTCTTAATAAACATACACGAATAAGTTATCAATCAAGCAGTTAAACAAATTGAATTCACAATTTATGAAATCACAACTAAAAGTAATCAAATCATATTGCAAGCATGAACATAATTTCGAATTCCCCCCTAGCTAAGGGGGGGTTTAGTTCCTCATACTCACAAAGCAAAGATACATAAACTTAAACATTTAAAACAAAGAATGAAAACACCTAAAAATGCTCCAACAATCCAACTTGAATGGCAAGCATGTCCAAGGGTCCTCATTCTTCTCTTTGTTGCGGCACAAGGTGTAGCTTGATGGATGCGTATGGATATATGGAAGGGAATGGCTAAATGTGTTTAGGTTGGATGGAGGTCACGGCAAGGAAAGGGAAATGAATGGATGAATGGATGGTGCTCACAGCCAAGGAATGAAAGTGTAAGTGTATGGAGTTGTGAGATGTGAATGTAGTGTCTTTGGATGGATTTTTTGGTAATGAGTGGATGTAATGGGTGTAGTGGATGAGTGTTTGGTAATGAGTGGATGTAATGGGTGTAGTGGATGGATGTTTGGTAATGAGTGGATGTAATGGGTGTAGTGGATGAATGTTTGGTAATGAGTGGATGTAATGGGTGTAGTGGGTGAGTGTTTGGTAACGAGTGGATGTAATGGGTGTAGTGGATGAGCGTTTGTAGTTGTAGGTCAACACACTTGCACACACACTTGATAATTTCTAGCCTTCTAATCTTCAAAAACGTCCATCCTTATGTCTCCATGCTTGCACTATCCAATCTTGGCCTAAAAATGCTCCAAAGTGTTCCAAATAACACTTTGTTGCCAACTTTGTTATTTGAACCTACAAACACACGAAAATAGCTTAAAATACATAATTAACTAAGAAATAACAACACAAATGCACAAGAACAAGCTAACTATGTCGCATAAATATGCTCCTATCAGGCCCATAGCATGGAATTGATCCTTGAATGGAAGGTGATACTTGACGTGATCCGGCAATGGTTTAAATTCTAGTGTAGGTGCCTGAATCATCAAAATCAGCAAGTTAGTATATAATAAAATCGAAGTTGGAGAAGATGGCTTACTTGCTTGCTCCAACACAAACTCAATTACGAACACCACATCAGGGATATGGGATTTGGCCAGATTTGGTGTTTTGAGAGTTATGACTTTTCCCGTGTCATAAAATCCAACTTCTTTGGGAATTTTCTTCTCAAGTGTATCTTCTTTGATGAATTCTAGACATTCCACATCCACTTCTTGCTCTTGATTCTTTGGAAAGGTTTCGAAGATGCCTTTCTCACCCTCTTCTTCCTTGGATTGCATGATCCTGCAAGGAATAAGGACATTTGGTGAAACGGGATCAGGACAAATTGAATTTAGGCTTACCTTGGTTGTAATGGATGGCATAGAGGGCATATGGGGCTGCGGCAAGGGTGGTTCTTCCCTTGTCGTGGCCTTGTTATTCTCCTCTTCTTCGAGCAGCAGCTGTTCATCCATGCTTTGGCTTGGTTTGGATGTCTTGGGTTTACCTCCAACCTCCATAGCACTTCCCAAAGTGATAGCATCATGGATTTCAAAATCTTCCTTCAAATTTTCAATAGTTGAGTTGGAGAGTTCACTTTGCTCTTGAATTTGTGCCATGAACTTCATAATCTACCCAATTTGCTTCTCCAATTCACCCGTCTTCTTGGCTTGATTTTTCATCTCTTTGTTTCAATTTTCTACTTCCTGGTTCAAATAGGTGAGTAACTTATTAAACATATCATTATCCAAAGACATACTTGAATTGAATTGGGCAGATTGTTGTGGTGGCTGTGATGGTTCATATGGCCAGTGATAGAACTCAAATATTCTTCTTGTTGTGAGCCCTGCTTCATCGAGGTTAGTACATCAAGAATTTCATCATAACTCATAGGCATACTTGAATTTGATTGGAATTGTTGTGGAGGAGGTTGTGGTGGCTGCATAGGTCTTGAATAGAACTCCTCTTCTTGCTGCCAATATTCATCTTGTTGGAATTGTTGAGGTTCTCCCCACATGTAATCTGAATAATCTCTCCAATCCGAATTGCAAGCGTTGGAAAACATGTTGTCCCATGATTGGCTATAGCCTTGATAACCCTAAGCATCTTCATTCGCAGCGAATTGAGAACATTGATGAGTTGGATATCCTTGCCCATAGGACACTTTGCATTATGGTCTTTTCGGGATATTGTGACAATTGAGAAGTAAGTTTCGCCAATTGAGCTTGAATGGTAGCAAAATCCATGTCTTACTTCTCTAGTACCTGAAATCAAGGAAACAAAACTAAATCAAATATAAAAAGTAAAACAAAAAAAAAAATAAATAAATAAAAAAAAACACAAACAGAAACAAAGTCAGTAACTAAAAACAAAAGACACGAAAATATGCAAAAAGAAATAAGAAGGGATTAGCAAAGTTGTTAATCCCTGGCAACGGCGCCAAAAATTTGGTACGAATTTTACTTAACACACAAATTAAACCCTCTTGCATCAATTGTAGTAAAGAATGTAAGTAGGGATCGTTCTGGACCGGGGATTATGAGGGCTTGCTAATAACCTCTAACTGACTTAAAAACATAAAAACATAGTTAAAAACACTAAACTAGACTCAAAGAACTCAAAACAAACTTAAAAGACTCAAAACAAGCTAAAAACGCCCAAATCTGCCCAAAACATAAACTGGGCAGATTTGGACTCTAAACACACTTTTGGACGAATTTTGGTTTTTACTTGGTTCGAAACACTTAAAAACACAAACTAAATCAGTTTCTAACTAATATGACTCAACAAGGTAAAGGGGGGGTTTGGTTTTGATGAAATTGAAAACAAAACAAGTAAATTAAAGAACTAATGAAATCTGCACGAATTTGAGTAAATTGAATGATGGGCTAGCTAGAGGGTTCTTCTCCACACATGACACACTTGCAAATAAACCAATTTCAGTTGTTCTTTCGATAAATCATGAAACTCAACACCCCAGGTTAATTAAGTCCGCTTAAATTAACCTTCAAGTTTTCCTTAAGCTATTGAATTGGATGGGAAAGCGCATACAACAATTCAAACATTCTTCAAAAGTCCTTTTCGTGAACAGTACAATAAATATACAATCAAAGATCATTAAGCATTATGAAAACTATAAGTATTGACGAGGCATTTGTTACTATGATGAGCATGAAACTCCTGCCAAGAATTCATTTAACACGATCGTTTATAAGCAACCTCCACTACTTGTGAATATGAGTTTGTAACTATTAGGTGAAACTCCCTTATACTCTAGCATCATATTCATGCATGCAAACTAAGTGTGCACTCTTAATAAACATACACGAATAAGTTATCAATCAAGCAGTTAAACAAATTGAATTCACAACTTATGAAATCACAACTGAAGGTAATCAATTCATATTGCAAGTATGTTCATGGCTTTGAATTCCCCCCTAGCTAAGGGGGGGTTTAGTTCCTCATACTCACAAAGTAAAGATAAACAAATTTAGACATTGAAAACAAAAGAATGAAAACACCTAAAAACGCTCCAACAATCTAACTTGAATGGCAAGCACGTCCAAGGGTCTTCATTCTTCTCTTTGTTGCGGCACAAGGTGTGGTTTGATGGATGCAAATGGATATATGGAAGGGAATGGCTATGTGTTTAGGTTGGATGGAGGTCACGGTAAGGAAAGGGAAATGAAGGTGCATGAAATTGTGTTTTTGTTGTGGGAATGTGCAAAATGGTTAACAAGAAAAGACTCTGCCTTTCGGCAGAATGTGTCTTCCTCCCTTCTCCCTAAATTGTCCCCTTGGTTGTGTCTTTGGATGGATATATTTATAGGCTAGGGAGAGGATGTAGTGGGTGGTGGTAATGAGTTGATGTAGTGGTAGGTGAATGTGCTGGTGGTTGAAATGAGTGGATGTGTTGGGTGAAATGAGTGGATGTAGTGGTAGGTGAATGGATGTGTTGGGTGAAATGAGTGGATGTAGTGGTAGGTGAATGTGTTGGGTGGTTGTAATGAGTGGATGTGTTGGGTGAAATGAGTGTGCTAAAATGGTTATTTATAGGGAGAAGATGATGCACAAACTTCAAATTTCGTCCATTCCTTTTGCTCCAAAAATGCTATCCATTCCATGCCCAAAATTGCTCCAAAAATGCTCCAAAATGCACTTCTTTGCCACATTAACCCTTTGGACCTACAAACACACGAAAATAGCTTAAAATACTAAAATAACTACAAACTAACAACATAAATGCCAAGAAACAAGCTAACTAAGTCGCATAAATATGCTCCTATCATTTATGCTTGAAACATTGAGGACAATGTTTGAGCTAAATGTGGGGGAATTTGATAGGAGCATATTTATGCGACTGAGTTAGCTTGTTCTCATGCATTTATGTTGTTATTTCTTAGTTAATTATGTATTTTAAGCTATTTTCGTGTGTTTGTAGGTCCATAGGCCTTATAAAGCAATAAGATGCATTTTGGTGCATTTTGAAGCAGTTTTGGGCTTGGAATGGATAACACATGCATGAAGCAAGGTGGATGGACGAAATTGAAGACTAAAGAGGCTAGGAATGTGTTAAAGAGAAAGAAGAATTAGTGTAAAAAGGAGAAAGAGCTCAGCCATAAAGGGGTGTCACTCCACCATTCACCTTTCCATCATTGTCGTGCACCACCATTGTACTCCCTTTGGATTCCTATGCCGTGCAACATCATCCATGTTCCCTCCATTGACTCATTTGTTGCATCATTCCACTTCCTTTCCTTTGTCTACCATATGCACGATATCCTTTCACGTCCTTGCACTCATTGATTCACCACTTAATCACCTTTCCGCCTTGTCAATGCTTATGATTTTCATTAAACGTAATGATCTTTTATTGTATCTCTATTATGATGTCATGTAGGGAACTTTTGAAGAATGTTTTGGGTTGTCGAATGATGTCATCCAATCCAATAAAACAAGGAAAATATGAGAGTTAACTAATGATGTCACGGTTAATTTGGGGCATTGTCATTCATAATTCAATGAAGTAGTAACTGGAAATCGAGTTGTTTGAATACATATCACGTGTGGAGAAAAAGCCTCTAGCTATCCCATCCATCATCTTATTTCTCACATTTGTTTTACAATCTGTCTAATTTTTCATAGCTATTTGTTTGTTTCAACTTCCTCCAAATCAAAACCCCCCTTTTAGTTTCTTGTTTCAAAGTGTTTCAAATATGTTTTAGTTTGTGTTCTTAAGTGTTTGGATTTAAGTAAAAGTCAATTTTCATCCAAAGTCATTCCTAGTGTCTAGAGGTTATTAGCAAGCCCTCATAATCCTCGGTCCAGAACGATCTGTACTTATACTTGTACTACAATTGTCAAAATAGGGTTAAATTTGTGTGTTAATTTAATTTTTGCATCAGAGCCTTCATTGGTCAGGAGGTGCCTCAACACTCGACAGAGCTCCAGAAAGATGAAGCGCCAGAGTTTGATTTTTCGGAGCCTCAACACTTGGTGAAGCGCCAGATGACGAGAACAGAAGTTGCCTTTGGAGTAACGCCACAAACCTTTGATGATCACTCTGAATCTGAACTTCGAACTCTTGTAGCTGGTCAAGCTTCCTCTTCTTACTCGTTGAGTAATTAGTTACGAGCATATGCAACTCTTTATTCTCGTGCCTAAGGCCTCGGATTTCTTGCCGAAGACTAGCCACCTCAGCCATCAAAGACTCAATCTGACAAGATCGAGCAAGAAGGCGTTGGCCCATGTTTGATACTGAGCCTGCACATCGGACGCTGAAGGCCAGAGAGTCCTAAACAGCCAACCCGTCGAACTTCCTGGAAAGAATCCTACTGTCTCTTGGAGTGAGAAGATTTCAAGCCACCACCGAAGCGGTTGTATCGTTTTTCATCACAGAATCCCCAACTGTAAGAGGACCATTGGGGGATAAGAAGGACATATGCCAAATGTTGTCTGGAGAAGACATGTCAATATCTTCCCCGACATTCAAGTTAAGATGACGGTCAGATGGGCAAGACATTTCCGAAGGTGTTGAAGAAAAAGAAGAGGTCGGACAAATCATGATCTCAGAAATGCAAGAAGGAAGTTTCTACAAGCGAAAATTCAAGTGTGCTTTGGAACGTAATGCATGCCTCTATAAAAATCAGCACTCGACGGAGCTCTAGAAAGAAGAGGCGTCTGCTCAGAAATCGAAGAGGGGCCTGCTTTCTCAAAAGCCAAGCCTGCTTAGAAACCACAGGATGATCTGCTTTTCCAAACTTGTCAGCACCTGTCACATGCAACCTCAGCTTTGCTCAAATTACGGGCCACTTTATCAAAGATTTTTTACAAAGTAGAAAGCACGTGAATCTTACTGTTCAATAACCCAACAGTAAAAAAATAGTACCTCTACCGGCTATGAAGAAATTCCTATAAATGTCAACCTTTACCCTCCATAGCAAGGCAAGCTTACTCAACCTTTCTTCATCTCCGAAAATGCATTCCTAATAAAGCCTCTCGAGTTACTCAGTGTTCCTCATCCCCTGGGGTACTTCTGCAAACAAGTCATCAAGAGCAAAAGTATTTCATATCATGAAGGTTGAAAGTAAGAATATCTCATATCATGCTTTCTACCTGTACTTTTCCTTGTCTTTGTTCTCACATGCGGGATAAGGAGAAAGAGAGCAATCAGCCATCACTTGATATCAATCTTCTGATCAAGAACCAACTTCCTGGAACCCATTCCTGATTGCTTACTTAGCATTGCTCTTGAGTACTCATCTTCAACATCTTATGCTTCCAGAAAAGATACCACATCAGCCTGGAGAACAGATAAGGCAAGTGAAAATGATACCTTGAAGCATGTGGAGACAACGTGCTGATTCATCCTCAACTAAACTAAGGATCACTTGCCATGTCAAACTGCTCATGGTCCGATTTCCTTTAAGATCAAGTCTCCTCTTCCTTGCTAAGAAGCTCCCCAGCCTAGTTCAAGAATAAACCTGTGGAAAAATACTTCTTCAAAATCAAAAGTACCTCATATCATCAGAGTCAAAGGCAAAGATATCTCATGGCATGCTTTTCCTTTACCCTTGCTCTTGCCTACGGGACAAGGAGAAAGAAAGCGATCGGTTGACACTTAGACAGATTGACCAAAGAAACAAACCATCACCTTTACCTCGTGCCTGCCTACCGTGCAAAAAAAAACAAGTAGAGAAGAATGCTGCTTGCACAATCAATCAACTCAGCAGAAGGAGTCTGAGTTGAATCCAAGAACTCGAGAAGCTTCAACAACATATTGACACATTAGTCGCAAAAAAGCAAAGCCTCGCCATACAATGCCATCAAATCACCACCACCAAGGAATTCTCCTTTTCCTTGCTCAGAACTCCATAACCAGATTTGCGTTCCTAAACTCTACTCTTTCTTGTTTTTACTATGCCATGCTTGTCATATTTGTTAGTTGTGTTGTTTGCCTGTTTAAGTGTAAATCTATGTTTGAAACATTGAGGACAATGTTTAGGTTAAGTGTGGGGGGGGGTAAACAAGTGTTTTTATTGCAAATTCGTAGGATTTTACCACCTAACATAACTAGAATTGTTTCTCACTGTTTTTAAGTGTTTTTAGTACATTTTGAGCCGTTTTAGTGTTTTAAAAAGAAATTCGAAAATTTGATGAAAATCAAACCTAAAAGAGTCGTTTTTGTGTGTTTGTGTCTTAGGGTACCTTCCAACACAATGATGAGAATTTGGTTTTTAAGTACATGACTGATGTGAGAATTACTTGACACACAAATTAAACCCTCTTTTTGACAATTGTAGTATAGATGTAAGTAGGGTATCGTTCTAGGCCGGGGATTAGGAGGGATTGCTAATCTATTCTAAATTAATTTAAAAATATTAAACAAGACTCAATGACACAAAACTAGGCTAAAAACTCTAATAACTCGAAACACACTAAGAATGACTCAAAATAATAAAACAATCAAATTGGATACTAGGAACTGAAATGGACGGATATTGAATTAAAAGACTAACAACAATGAAAACTAACTAAATAATATAATTTAATAATGGGGGTTTTGGTTTTGATGAAAAGTAAATTAAACTTAAATAAATTACAGAATTGACAAAAACATGAAATTAAGGTGAAAGGATAGTTGATAGACTAGCTAGAGGGTTCTTCTCCACACATGACACATATGCAACCTAAATTGATTTTCAGTTGTTCTTTCAATAAATTGTGAATCTCAATACTTCAGATTAACCGTGAACAGCACTTTTTTAATCTTCAAGTTTTCCTTAAGTTATTGAATTGGACGGAAAAACGCATACAACAATTCAAAACATTCTTCAAAAGTCCCCTACGTGAAAAGCACAATAGAGATACAATCAAAGATCATTAAACTTTGTGAAAACTATAAGCATTGACGAGGCATTCGTAACTATGAAAAGCATGATACTCTTGCCAAGAATTTACTTAACGTGATTGTGACTAGCAACCTTCACTACTTGTGAATATAAGTTCATAACGATTAGGTGAAATTCACTTAAATTCTAGCATCAAATTCATGCATGTAAATTAAGTATGCATTCTTAATCGACATACAAAAATAAGCTATCAATCAAGCAGTTAAGCAAATTAAATCACAACTTAGAAATCACAACTGAAGGTAATCAATTCATATTACAAATATATTCATGGCTTTGAATTAACCTCTAGCCAAAATAAATTTAGTTACACATTATTAAAAACAGAAATAAAATATAAATTTAGAAAGATTTAACCGAGAATAGATGATCTGCTGCGTTCGTGCCCACGCTGCCCTTGCTGATCCCCGCGCCAATCTCTCCCCGCGTCACAGTCTTCTTCTTTTTTTTCTGCTTTGCCCAAGGGTAGCTTTCCTTTCCTGCCCACAGTCTCTGCACCTCTTCCCCTTGCTTGCGTCTGTCTCTCGCTGCCAAAGGCAGCACCTATTCTATCTCTCTCTACTGACTACCCTCCTGCTCACCTCCCTCACGCTTCTTTTATTCTCTTATTCCTTTCTGGTCCGTCTCTGACTCCCTCCAGCTGCCAAAGCAGCTCATTTTCCTTCTCAATTATGTCGTGTCCCTGACCTCCCACTTCTCTCTATTCTTTATTATTTTTCTTTTCTCCACTTCTTGCGCACTACCGTGTGGACTCCTCAATTTTTGCTGCTTTTTCTATTTTATTTTCTTTTTCTTCCCGGCTGCCAAAGCAGCCTACCTCCCCTTTGGAATCTTTGCACGCTTTGGCAATTGGATGGTGGTTGCAATGGGGTTGTTAATATGACATTATCAGCATGTGAAGCCAAAGTTATGATTGGAAACATGTGGGAAAAGTCGACGATAATCATATGGGGAAGATGATTAATTCCTGACTGACTCGGCAGCTTCACGTCCCATGAGGCATATAAATTTATTGGGAAGAACTCTTACCATTCTGAAATTGTAATAATAACTTGTTTATAAAATGTACATTAGTATTATCATGTGACAATAAAAGGTAAATTTGCATAACAGATCCTATAAACACAAAAATAACGTAAATAGCTCAAAAATATAAGGAACTAACTAAGAAAAGACGAGTGAATTCGAAGTAAAAATATATATAAATATGATCCGATCAATGACTATTAAAGAAAGTTATAAACATGGGTGGAAGCTTGATATGCTCTTTGGTTAATACTTGGTTATAGTTGATGTTTACGAATTCACATGTAATCATAAAGGAAAAATAAATAAAATCAGTTTTTGTAACATGCTTGAAGGAAGGAACTCAAACTTACGCTACAACCCTGTCAGACTTGAGCCTAAACGTTATTTGGAGAGTTATTAATCTGTGCATTCTTGTTTTCTAAGTTGTTGCATGATCTCATTATTCTTTGCTTGGTTGCTACTTAGAATGCGTTTTCATCATTATAGTTCCAAATACTAGAACTCATGCCCGTTCTATTCAAAGCTTAAAATTGAATGCATAACACATAACAAGATGGAGTTGTTTAGTAGTTACCGCCAAAGCCAAAAAGCCTTCATCCCATGCATTTGTTTTGTAGGTTTAACCCCTTTGAGCCTTATTTAGCCTATTTTCTTTGTTAGACACATTATCCCTACCGAGCCTAGACTATCCATACCCTTGTTCTTGAAGTATAATGGAGCATGACTTAGAAGGAATTCAATTTGATCAACATTATGCAGAAAACAAGTGTGGGGGAAGGTTATTTCCAACAAAAGAAACAAAAGAAAAAAATGTGTAGAAAAGAAAGAAACAAGTTGAAAATAAGTGAGAATGAACTCACAAGTGTTGATTGTTGAAAAAATGGTCCAAAAGATTGAATCTGATCCTGAGTGTTTTGTGAACTTTTCCTTTGTGTTTAAAGTGCATTTTTGCATTCAAAAGTGAATTCTAAGTGTCAATTTCACTACTTTGCTCACTATTGCTTTAAGAACATTTGTCTACCCTTACCTTTCCTTGTTAACCAATACCTTAGCCCCGTTACAACCCTTTGACTTCAATCTTGGGTGTTATGTGTTTCAATCTGTGGAGTTTGAAATTGATATGAGCATATGGAATTCCTGGTTCTCGATTCTAAGTAGTGGCATTCCGTTCATGAGATCATATATATACATGCATTAATAATTTCAGAAATTGCTTTCTTAGTTATAAACATATGCGAGTACTAGTTTTCATGTTTGCATTAATCTTCTCACATATATCTTGTATAGGGAGTGTAGTCAGAAAATCTTGTGTGAAAATAACAGAGAATCTGGTAAGGAATTGAGGGAATTCTCTAAGGCATGATACTACATTCAAAATGTCATTTTAATTGATTAAATGCGAGCTAGTGAATGGTGACTATGATTCAGTGTATGCTCGAGAGTAAGGATTGCTAAAATTCATGTGAGTAGTGAAATCTGGGGCAAAAAGGAAAAAGACATGATTATCTTTGGTGAAACAAGCAATAGAAAGTAAATTTTTGTGAATGGCGGGAATGCGAAAAACATCATGAAAGGTGAATTTAGAAGATCCCAAAGAAAAAGGAAGATTACCGGTGTGGGTAATATTCATTGATTCTCCATTACCCATAAATACATTGTGATTACCATTGTCGAAATACGAAGTTCTTAAGATATGTGTCGGGACCCATCATGTGGTGAGTGGCACCGGTATCAGGATACCAAACAGGATCAGCCGTAGGGGCGGGTTAGGCCCAAGGACCAGCGTGGAAATGGACCATATGTGCACCGACGAATGGAGGAAATTGGGTAGGGCCAGTGTACTGGTGCGGGCAATGGGCCTGACTATGTTGATTAGTGCTGCAATTGGGACACCATGTTGGAGGAGGGCCCAACAAGCCTTGTTTCAAAGCAGACCATGAATGTGGGCGTGGAAGCCATGGTTGCTAACCTTGCTATTGGTGTTGATGAAGACCATTATATTGATGGTTGTTGTACCGGCGGTTGGGGTTCCGGTTATTATTACGGTAATGACCACCATGACTAAGATTGTTGCGGTGGAAACCCTTGGGATTATGAGGCTTATTTCCAGGGAATTGTTGAGGTGGGGCTTGGTTGGGAGAGGCCGGTGGTGGGAGGTGATTATTGAAGAGAGCATGGGAGGATTGAGAGGACGAGAGCGAAGCAAAATTTCTCATCGAGTAAGTTCTGATCAGCACAAAAAGCGTAATGATATAGGCATTGTCTCGAAGAGATGGTCGGTGAAATAGACATATGTTAGTGAAGATGCGGACTACTACACGTGGGCAGAAACACTTTAAAGCCTCACTTTCATCCACTCCTTGTAGACATCTATCGTTGTATGAAAAAAATAAAAAAAATAAAAAAACGTTTGTAATTAGTGCTTATATACATATTGTAAATGATTGTATTTAACATCCTATCATATAATCTAAGTTTTGGGGAGGGTTCTAGCCTTCTAGGGTAAGTGTCTGTAAGGGTTTTACCAAAATTGGAACGAATAAGTTAAAATGAAAAGCTTTCTCTGCGGCATCACTTTTTCTACAATTTTTTCATTAGTTGAAGACGAATACTACACTTATCATCTAGTTGTACCATCATTTCTACCATTTTTCTAATAGAGATAGATTTCGCCAACGCAGGTAGGTCTCATCTCTATTAGAGAGAAATGGTACAAATAATTGTATAAATTTGTGGTAAGAGTATCATTTTTGTTAGTTAAATGTGCAGGCAAATGTTTTAAGTGGAATCATTATGGTTGCTAGGGTCTTCCCTTGCAATCTACTACATCCTGAGTTTAAACCCTTCACCCTCACTTGTAGCGTTAATTAGCGTAGAATATCGCTTATACTAAAAAAAAAAAAATACAATATTGAGAGGTTTAGGTTTCCTTCTAACCAATTTATCATTTACCATCAATTTGGATAACTTTTGTTTTATTGTTTTTTTTAACATCAAAGTACCAAACCAAACCTTAGTCTTAGAGACCAGGATCCCCTTCACGAGCAAGTTTATTTAATAACATATCCTTTCGCAAATTGAATTCAATTTAACATCCCGACTATATGGGATATGTCCGGAGGAACTCAGGATGACCTTCGGGAAGTTAGTAAGAATATTGAGTTGCGAAACAACAATGCTCATGTTAATATCATAAATTCCACCTAAATCACTTTGCAGACTTTCTGTTTTCTTTGGCAGTTGCACATAAAAAAGCGCACACGGTACATTGAACCGCTGCAGTCCCGAACACAGGGAGGTGCAGGGCCGCAGAAACTGAAAAACTGGCATTCCATTTTGGCATACATTCCGAAATCCACTCGTAACCATCCAAATAACAGAAATTGCAGAAAGATTGTCAAATGATAAGGCCTACATATTAAAAAGGTCAACTCTATCGAAAGGCATACACAACCAAGGAGTGCAATTTGTCTGGCACAGACTGATACATCTTATATTGGCTTGATCTTGAAGTGAAGCGAGATGAGAGAGAACACAAAGCACTTCAGATCCTGCGGTCAAATAAAAATGTCATCAAGAAACAGTCTTGGGCAGAAGACTCATCCTGAGTCACTCGGACACAAGAAAGACTTCATGAAAGAACTCGTATACTAGGCTAAAAGTGGACAAAATATATAACAGGTGAGGGAACCAAGGCGTTTCATTGCATAAATAGATGATCCAGCATAGACCCATCACCCATGCAAAATTAGGCAGAGCTACCCTCGTATCATTCTTGCATAGATACTTATTCAATACCAAAAGGTTTTGAACTTCCGCGGAAAAAGCACCACGCTGTTAAGCACCTGATTCTCAAAAACTCACAAATGAACAGAACAGCATGTTCTCTCCTTCTACAACATAACATACAAGAATGCATTGAATACTAGAAACATATTCTACAAAACAAGCACATACCATGATTCAATTATACACAGTGAAATCTCGCCTTATTTGAGAACATAATTCCAGCAGTGACATGTATGAGCTAACAGCCTTATGCAATTACAATCCGGAAAAAGGAAAAGCATATCATAATACTAAACGAAAATGCAAATCAACTAACCTGAACGAGATAATAAAAGATGCGAAGACCTTCAGGATCCTTACTACTCTGGACATCCACAAGCGATCCGATCTTTGAAGTAGTGAAGGAGATATGCTCATTCCCCATTACAATTTCAAGCTCCTGCCGCCCAACACGGTCAGGTTCTGGCCAGTTCACATCATCTTCCTTCATGATCTACATTAAAGCAAGCATGCAACCAATTAAGGAAACCAGGACAACAAAATTTCAATAATCAAATTCCTGGAAGAATACAGTTTCCAAGATCAATCAATTTGAATGATTAATCAACGTAAGAATTGAGTGTTGACAAGTAGTTTCACTGTTCAGTTAAGATAAACGAACATACATTCATTTTCCATCCTTTAATAAGACATAGCTAATTCCACCCAATACCAATGTTTCCTTTAACCTTATTAGATGGCCATCTGAAACAAGTGTTATTAATCAATGGAAAGATAGAACTTCATGTTTTGGAAGTAATTTCCTTGCTCTTGATTCCCCAATTCCAATAGTGTGAACATAACTCTAACTGAAATATTAGAAGAAAATTCAGATTGCTATCAAAACCTGAGAATCCAAAAATCACTCCCGTAACGTTACTATTAAATACCACTACCAGTCACCAATGACTTTAGGAAACCAAAAGCTTGCATTTTCAAACTTAATACACTTATTTTATCTTATATTTGCCTCCATTGGACATGCACAGTTTCCTTGCCGTTTTCCCAATCTCAAATTTTCTACTCTCCCAGCCTCCAAGCAGGAAACCTAAAAAATTTAACCACAAGATAGTACTGAAACCATACATTAAATCACATCTATAAACAACCACTTTTTTACTTAGATCCTACACGAACTTAACACATATATAACTTTATATCTCAATCCCCTGACTCCTCAAGGATGAGATAGAAAAGCGTAAACCATCAATCAGATGACTATAAACCTACGTTTTGGATGAGGGGCTTTCGAAGTACCATGGAACATTACACTTAATTGTTATAAATGCACTAGAAGGATATCAGCAGTGAACCACTCAAGCACTACAAATACATTAAACAAAGGACTTTCAAAATAGAACCTTCAAAGGTGTCATTAGAAAGTTCTGTCAATGGTATTGCATCTAGTCATTTTGTAGGGGATTCCTAACAAATTCAGCCTAAGTCCATGGAAGTTTAAATTCCCTCGTCCAAACATAGGGTGATAGTCATAAGCTGAAACGCATTCACGTTCCTAACACATAAATAACGAAATCAATAGACAATTATATCCTACTTATCCCAAATTCCACCTCCAAAACCCATCAAATTTTCAAAAACAAGAAAAAACCACATAACCAAACTCCCTTAAATAAATAAAAAGC